>NC_057811.1:50294012-50666447 GCF_018294505.1 Triticum aestivum | reverse complement strand
GGGGGGGAAGGCCTGCTCCTTTTTTTTTTCTTTTTCTCTGACTGTTTCTGTTTTCTTTTTATTTGTTTATTCCCTTTTCTGTTTTATTTCATTTAAAGCATTTAGGCATTTTATAAAAATGTGTTTTCTCCACCACAATTACCAGTGTATTATTTAGCACCCACTGAACATTTTTGTTTGAATTGTTGGAAACTTTTATTTTCCACTTTTAAATTTAATTGAAGTTTGAACTAGGAGTTTGACAAGGGTGTGGTTCAAAAGTGATCAAGCCCTGTTTAGCACATGATTAGCTTAATCACAGGGGGTTACTGTAGCATGATTCCCAGGGTGTTACAATACTCAACCCAATCTATTCACAAATTCTTCATGTGCGTTCTATTTGAAACTCGTTCAAAATCTTCACGGTGTCCTTGTCAGCTAAAGAATTTGCGAACGGAAATTTTAACTCATCTTATCCAAATTTTCGGCTTTGCCACTCAAACTGTTCCGCATCCCACGAAATACTTATCTATTCACCCACGATCTCCACTTCTCAGTATGTGGGTGACACATGTCAAGCGAATGAGAAGGGCAGGGGCACGTTCGTCCAATTTCTTCGGGCAAACAGTTTTTCACCGTGGCTATAAATACCCCCTCTCCCCTTCCTCACTTCCTTTACTCCGCTCGACCTCTCTCCAGCTCGAGCTTCTCAAACCCTAGCGCCGCCGCTACTTATCGTTGCCGGTGAGGAAGAGCTTCACTGCATCAACCTCATCGCCATCGTACTCGCGCCGGCCACGGAAAGCTTCACTCCGCCGCCGCCGTAGCCGTCTTCCTCCGCCGAGTTAGGGCGTGGAAGATCTGCATAGACGAACTTCACTTCTCCATCTCACAGTTCGTCGTGTTCTTCGTTCAGGGTAACTAAAAGTTACTTTTGCTGCCCTCTTTGATTCAAATGATTTCTACAAAATCTTCAAAAGGTGTTTATTCTTCAAATTATTCACACACTAAACACCTCACATGTCATCTGATCTTGATTCATTTCTCTAAGATATAATTTCTCTTCAAGATTCCTCAGTTGTGCGGATTTCTGATCTATACAACCCTGGAACCTAAGACTAAGAACGCTTAGTGAAATTCTTCAAGACTCGCCTGGTCAAATTCCTCAAACTTGTTCTTTTTGAAAAACCTTCTGAGAACGCATATGACCTCTCCAAATTCCTCGCAACTATACTTTGTTCACAGGTACTCATGTCCGCAGCTGAATCACTAGGTTCTCATCAACTTAACTCATTTGCAGCGTTCCTCGAAGAAAGTTGCATACTTCTTCAGAAAATTCAATTGTCCAAATTCCTCATCTGAAGAAAATGGTTGATGGAAAGAAGCCACAGAAAGGAGGAAAGAGGCCTGAGATCAACACTACATTTGAAATCCCTGAGGACATCTATGCTGGGTACTGCACACCCCCTGAGGAAGATAAAAATCAGCGCAAGGTGCGCATTCAGAAGATAGAGAGGAGATGGGCAAGAGAGTGGAGGGAGTACAGATATGTGACTCCCAAGTACATGAAGAAATTCGCACTCAATCCTCCATGCTCAACACCTCCGTTGGCACCTGGCCAAGAAGCTGATCTCACCAGCCTCAAGCGTGGTGAAGATTATCCTGAAGAATGGGCCAAGCGCCAGGCCAAGTTGGCCAAACAAGCAAAAGATGCAGTGAGGAAATTCAACGAGGACTCTGCTGTTGCCTCTGGTGAGGCCTCTGCTATCAAGCCGAAGAAATCGATGGCAAAGAAGCCTGCGCGTAAGCCAAGTGCTTCACCGTCAATGTCCTCACGGCAAATTCCTCACGCAGCTCCTGCCCCTCCAAAGTCCTCAGCTGCTCCGACCAAATCCTCAGCACCTGTGCATCTTGCCATGTGCCAAAGGACTACAGGCTTCTCTATTGCCTCAGGAGCTTCAACTAGTTCCTCAGCTGCACCAAATTCTTCAACAGGACCCTATCTGCTGAAGACTAAGACCACTGCTGGACGAGGCTCTCGCCCAAGTCCTCACAAGAAGCAGGTCGCCTTCCAAGTGCCGTCTGAAGAAGACGAAGCTGATGATGAAGAACTTGCTGAAATCATCAGAGATAGGCAAGTCAGGGCCGCTAGAGCCAAGGGCACAAATGTGCCTCTGCTTTTGGATCCAAAGTTGATCCTCGATTACATTAATCTCTGGCACAAGGACCCAAACACTCCTATGCCTGACTTCAAGCTGACTCCTGGCCAAAGTCATATGCTTACTGCCTTCATCCAAGAAGAAAAATGGAAATTTGAGAAGGCCAGGCAGCTCAAGAAAGCACAGTACAGGAAGGAGAAATTCTGAAGAACAACGTTGTCTCTATGACAACTGATGAACTTGTGAAGATCCAGTCTGAAATCAAAGTCCTCAGCGATGATTTCAATGCTTACTATGCTGATTGGAAAGGAGCCAAGGTCAGGTTTGTTAAACTGACTAAGATGTTCACCTCCAATGTTGCAGCCCCATCGCAACAAGAAATTCCTCAGGCTGAAGCATCTGCTCAGCCAACTGAAGAACATGCCAGCACCGCTGATGATAATCAGGCTGCTGAAGAAAATGTGAGTTCCAGGGCCGATGAGTGCGTTCCAGCCGCTGATGAAATTGCCAAGGCACCCACTAGTGGTGCGCTTGAAGAAAATGAAGAGGCCAGGGCAACTGCATCAGTTGAGCCTGAAGAAAATCAACCACATTCCTCTGCTCCTCCTGCGCCTACTCCAACTCCAATCCTTCCATCTGCATCAGATGTGAAGAAGACCAAGGCTGCAGAGCGTGCAGCAGTGAAGAAAAGGAAAGCATCAGATCCTTCAGATTCTTCAGCACCGAAGAAGATGAAGAAATTGACAAGCTCATTTGCTAATCCAATTGATGCTGTTCCAGTTTCCTTCGTGCCATCAAAGGAAATCGTCCCTTTTGATGAAGAATATGTGATCCCTAGCGGATCTGATGAAGAAAATCCTTCTGCTGCTTCGTTAGAGTAGATGGATGAAGAAATTGAAGTGGATAAAATCCCTTCAACCCCCATTGTTTCCTCGCCTATGCCTCAGTTTACTGCTGAAGAGGCCGGCGTTGAAGAAATGGAAGATGAAGATGTTAACATTGGCTGCACCACACCGGTGATGAATGATGACTTTTGGAAAAGTCAGCACCCCAACTCTCCACTCTTCACACCATTGCAACAAATTCCTCAATCCCCAGCAACTACAGTTCAAATGGGATCTGATGAAGCTCATGAAGAAATTCCAGCCACTAGAGCTGAAGAAAATGAAAATGAAGAATTGAAGACACAGGCTGCCACTGAAGAGGAACCAGAAATTCCTCAGCCTGAAGAACCTGAGATTGCGATTCCTGAGGTTGTAATGCAACTGACTGACACTCCTCTGCCCAAGCCAAAGGATCCATTCTCAAGGAAGCAAAAATTCAAGGCTAATGATTTCTTCAGCGAGCACGTATTCTTCACTGATTACAACCCCTATGACTCTGCTCGCATTAGGAAGAGGCGTTTCTGGACTGCCAGCCAGGCAAATTTTTATTCCTCAGTGCTGTTCAACAAAGACAAATCTTCGATCATGAGCACATTCCTCACGTGGATATGGAATCTCTGCCGTGCTTCGGGCCAGTCCTCAGTGTTCTTTACAACGCGGGACTGTTAAATTTCTGCACTGATATATGTGATTGGAATGAAGAGCTCATTCTTCAATTTTATGCAACTCTGCACATCACCGGAGACTCTGAAGATGTGAATTCATGGGTGCTGGACTAGATGTTTGAAAATACTCACCACAAGGCACCAGCTACTGAATTGCTTCGTGCTTTGCCTCTCAGTCCTCCCCTTGATGCTGCTCGTTGCGTCTACAGTGAACCTGAGCTTACAGATCACTATATGCAAGTGCTGATAAAGCCTTTGAAGCCAGGTCAGGCCCCAAGAACAAAATTCCTTGTGAAGGAATTGTTATATGTGCCTCAGACTGTCTATCGCATTCTGACGAAGACATTAAGTCCTATCAAGGGCCATGACTCGAATGAAGAAGAAGTCGTTGGCATCATGAAGAATCTGCTTTTCAATATCATTCATGGCATTCCCGTCAACTTCCATGATTTCTTCATGAGGACTCTGGCCAATGTCACAATGACACCGTTTGAGTTGAAGCCTTATGCTCCTTGGATCATGAGATTCATCAGAACAAGGTCTTCACTCAACTACAAAGCTGACACACTGAACCATTGCAGCTACTTGCCCCCGATTGAAGTCCTCAAACGGACATTTTCCTCAGCTGATGAAAAGGGCAAGGCTACAGCTGTCATTGATGAAGGCATTCGTCCATTGGATGGTCAATTTCGCAAGGCTGCATCCTACTCCACCAATGATGACTCTGCCACCCATGACTCTGCCGCCAACGCCACCAAGCCAAATACTCAAGGCACAGCTCCCAGGGTGATGACTGACCGTGAGCTTCTCCTCAGTCTTCACTAGAAGGTTGATCGCAATCACAAATGGGTCAAGCATCAGTTTGGTTCAATTCTTCACAACATGACTACTACCCACAATGCAGTGAAGAAAAACCACTACTACCTTCATGAAACCCTCAACCGCACCTGGGCTGTTCTGTCTCATATTTACAGCGAAGAAGATCTGAAGAAAATGGGTCTCCAGGAGGACTTTGACTGGTCTGCACATCCACCGAAGAAATACAAGAAGGTCAAGGTTCCGTCCTTGGTGGCCAGCTCCTATTCTTCATCGCGCGACACCGATGAACATGAAGACTTGGACGACACTGCGGCAGGCCCTACTCCACCAAACGACCCCAACAACGCTGGCGCTCCTTCATCAACTTGATATTCTTCAGGGGCGTTAGTCCTCATTTTCGAACCTTTTGGTCATTCGATGACAAAGGGGGAGAAATTTGAGTTAGTCTTAGAGCGGGTCTATCTTATATGGGCGTTTGTTTCTAAGTTACAACTCTCGTTCTTCTGATGACTTTGTTGGATCGAGTTGTAAACTTAAAACTCTATGGTGGCCTGATACTTTTGATGTTTCTTCTGCATGCTTATTCCTCGTTAATGTTATTGCACGCATGCTGAATTACATCAGTCACCATATTTCATCACGCATTTCAAATTCTTCATATATTATGTCAAATGCGTGTATGAATTGCAAGATATAGGGGGAGATCTCCATGATTCTACTCTTCAAGTGTGCATTGCTTCAAAAGCAAATTCCTCACTATGCACATCTTCAGGGGGAGTTCTTCTATATCTTGCAATCAAATTCATCAATATCAGTATTTACACTTCATATGTTTATCGCCGTTGAAAACTTAACCTATATTGTCATCAATCACCAAAAAGGGGGAGATTGTAAGTGCATCTAGTGCCCCTTAGTGATTTTTGTGTATTGAAGACTTATAGGTTAAGGGACTAATATGTTTATGAGTGTACACATGTCTATAAGTCTATGAGGAGTTTGATATTTACAGAGAAAGTCGACCCCTAAAATTGAAGTTCTTCGACTGACGACTTTGGATTTCTGAAGACTTTCTGAAGACTTTGAAAGTGAAGAAATTGGTGTGACCTTGAAGACTTGGTATTCATTTGAGGAACATGAAGCGTGAAGACTTTTGTTTTCGTTGTTTCATTTTCTCTTTCTTGAGTCATAGGAAACACCGTACTGTAAAAGGGGGTCGAGGAAATACTAAGGAAAAATTTCCATGTGATGCTCAACTCAAAATCCTACACCTACCAATCCCTTCGAGTGAAGCCATTGGAAATCTCATACAGTTCAGTCAATTTCTTCAGAGACAGAGACGAAGTTCTTCTGGTCTCTGAGGAATTTGTTCTAACTGAGGAGTTAGGAATTCGCCAGTGCGGATTGCCTACACAGTGAGGAACATGATAGCCCTGAGGAATTTGATACTCAAATTTCCGACCGTTGTTGTGCTATGCGCCAGCTGTCCCAAAATATCTACACACCTAACGGTCATATCATTACAGGGCATTTATGTCTTATCATGTCGGGCTGCTCCCTAGGCTATAAATAGCCACCCCCTACAACCACTATCTGGTTGGCTGCTCCGAGAGAAACTGACACTTGTCATTTGAGAGCATCCCATCATCCGAGGACTTTGAGCGAAAATCATCAAGTGAGGAAAACCCAAACCCAAACACCTACAAACCCAAAGTGATTGAGCATCACTGAAGAGATTGATCCTGCGTGGATCCGACGCTTGTTACCTTTGAAGACTGTGCTTCTTCCAGATGGTTAGGCATCATGGTCTAGAGCATCCAAGAGGAAATTGTGTATCACCGAGTGACCGAGTCTATGAAGGTTTGGAAGTCACCTGAAGACTTACCACGAGTGATTGGGCGAGGTCTGTGTGACCTTTGCTCAAGGAGAATACGGTGAGGACTGTGTGTCCGGGACTGTGTGTCCTCAGGTTTAAATACCTAGCCGCTCCAACCAGATGTACAACTGAGGCAGCAGTGGGAACTGGTCTACGAAATCATTGTCTTCACCAAGCTTACTGGTTCTATTTCCTCAACTCTTTCATTTCCTCATAACTGTGTTGTGCACTTGTTCATATCTGTGTTTGAAGACTTTGACTGAAGACTTTCTCAATTTCCTCAGTTCAATTTCTTCAGTCTGTTTGTCTTCATCCTGTGCTATCCTGTGTTTACGCTTCTGTACTCTGTGCTTGTCTTCATTTCATCATGATGACCATGCTTGTGTTCTGCTATGCATAATTTTGAGTACTTATTCCGCTGCAAGTAGTTCTTCGCTAAGGAAGTTCCTCACTGGCAAATTCCTCAGTGAAGAATTCATAAAAATCGCCTATTCACCCCCCTCTAGTCGATATAACGCACTTTCAGATGTGATGGACAAGACCCATTCATTAGCTTAGCATTATGATTGTTACAGTTTCATTGCTACTGCTTTCTTCATGACTTATACATGTTCCTATGACTATGAGATTATGCAACTCCCGAATACCGGAGGAACACTTTATGTGCTATCAAAAGTCACAACGTAACTGGGTGATTATAAAAAAAATTGAAAAAAAAAATTCTGAAATATTTTTTGAAAAAAATTTGTTAGTAATGGCGCCATTCTATGTGGTGCGCCATTACTAAGTCAGATAGTAATGGCGCACCAAATGTGTGCCATTACTATTTGTTACTAGTGGCGTGGTAATAGTGGCGCACCTATAGTGTGCCATTAATGACAAAAATAGGTGCGCCACTAAAAGGCCTTTTTCTAGTAGTGCCTTACTAAAATTTCAAGGTATAAGTGTTCTCCCTGAGTATGCACCGTTGCGACAGTTCTTCATGCTGAGACACCACGTGATGATCGGGTGTGATAAGCTCTACGTTCACATACAATGGGTGCAAGCCAGTTTTGCACACACGGAATACTCAGGTTAAACTTGACGAGCCTAGCATATGCAGATATGGCCTCAGAACACTGGAGACCGAAAGGTCGAGCATGAATCATATAGTAGATATGATCAACATAGTGATGTTCACCATTGAAAACTTCTCCATCTCACGAGATGATCGGACATGATTTAGTAGATATGGATCACGTGATCATTTGGATGACTAGAGGGATGTCTATCTAAGTAGGAGTTCTTAAGTAATATGATTAATTGAACTTTAATTTATCATGAACTTAGTCCTGATAGTATTTGCATAACTATGTTGTAGATCAATAGCTCGCGATGTAGCTCCCCGTTTTATTTATGATATGTTCCTAGAGAAAACTAAGTTGTAAGATGTTAGTAGAAATGATACGGACTAGGTCAGTGATCTGAGGATTATCTTCATTGCTGCACAGAAGTGTTATGTCCTTGATGCACCGCTAGGTGACAGAACTATTGCAGGAGCAGATGCAGACGTTATGAATGTTTGACAAGCTCGGTATGATGACTACTTGATAGTTTAGTGCACCATGCTTTATGGCTTAGAACTGGGACTTCAAAAATGTTTTGAACGACATGGAGCATATTAGATGTTCCAAGAGTTGAAATTTGTATTTCATACTCATGCCCGTGTAAGAGGTATGAGACCTCTGACAGTACTTTGCCTACAAGATGGAGGAGAATAGCTCAACCAGTGAGCATGTGCTTAGATTGTCTGGGTACTACAATTGCTTGAATCAAGTGGGAGTTAATGTTCCAGATAAGATAGTAATTGACAAAGTTCTCTAGTCACTATCACCAAGTTACTAGAACTTCATGATGAACTATAATATGCAAGGGATGATGAAATCGGCGAAGGTAGAAATCAAGAAAGAGCATCAAGTGTTGATGGTTAACAAGACCACTAGTTTGAAGAAAAGGGCAAAGGGAAAGAAAGGGAACTTCAAGAAGAATGGAAAGCAAGTTGCCACTCCCATGAAGAAGCCCAAAGCTAGACCCAAGCCTGAAACTGAGTGCTTCTACTGCAACGGAAATGGTCATTTGAAGTGGAATTGCCCTAGATAATTGGCGGATAAGAAAGATGGCAAAGTGAACAAAGGTATATTTGATATACATGTTATTGATGTGTACTTTACTAGTGTTTATAGCAACCCCTTGGTATTTGATACTCGTTCAGTTGCTAAGAGTAGTAACTCAAAACGGGAATTGCAAAATAAACAGAGACTAGTTAAGGGTGACGTGACGATGTGTGTTCGAAATGATTCCAAGGTTGATAAGATCACCATCGCACACTCCTTTTACCTTTGGGATTAGTGTTGAACCTAAAATAAATGTTATTTGGTGTTTGCGTAAAGCATGAATATGATTGGATCATGTTTATTGCAATACAGTTATTCATTTAAGTCAAAGAATAATTGTTGTTCTATTTACATGAATAAAAACCATTTATGGTCATACACTCAATGTAAATGGTTTATTGAATCTCGATCGTAGTAATACACATATTCATAAATATTGAAGCCAAAAGATGCAAAGTTAATAATGATAGTGCAACTTATTTGTGGCACTGCCGTTTAGGTCATATTGGTGTAAAGCGCATGAAGAAACTCCATGCTGATGGACTTTTGGAATCACTTGATTATGAATCACTTGATGCTTGCGTACCATGCCTCATGGGCAAGATGACTAAGACTCCGTTCTCCGGAACAATGGAGCGAGCAACTGACTTATTGGAAATAATACATACTGATGTATGCGGTCCGATGAGTGTTAAGGCTCGCGGCAAGTATCATTATTTTCTCACTTTCACAGATGATTTAAGCAGAGATGGGTATATCTACTTAATGAAACATAAGTCTGAAACATTTGAAAAGTTCAAAGAATTTCAGAGTGAAGTTGAAAATCATCGTAACAAGAAAATAAAGTTTCTACGATCTGATCGTGGAGGAGGATAATTGAGTTATGAGTTTGGTCTTCATTTGAAACAATGCGGAATAGTTTCGCAACTCACGCCACCCGGAACACCACAACGTAATGGTGTGTCCGAACATCGTAATCGTACCTTATTAGATATATGGTGCAATCTATGATGTCTCTTACCGATTTACCACTATCGTTTTTGGGTTATGCTTTAGAGACAACTGCATTCACGTTAAATAGGGCACCATCTAAATCCGTTGAGAGGACACCTTATGAACTGTGGTTTGGCAAGAAACCCAAGTTGTTGTTTCTGGAAGTTTGAG
Source organism: Triticum aestivum (assembly GCF_018294505.1). NCBI lineage: Eukaryota > Viridiplantae > Streptophyta > Magnoliopsida > Poales > Poaceae > Triticum > Triticum aestivum. The sequence goes on along the minus strand of NC_057811.1, from coordinate 50,656,751 downwards.
GTTGCGATGCTTATGTGAAAAAGCTTCAACCTGATAAGCTCGAACCCAAATCGGGGAAATGTGTCTTCATAGGATACTCAAAAGAGACTGTTGGGTACACCTTCTATCACAGATCCGAAGGCAAGATCTTTGTTGCTAAGAATGGATCCTTTCTGGAGAAGGAGAGTTTTTCTCGAAAGAAGTGAGTGGGAGGAAGGTAGAACTTGATGAGGTAATTGTACCTTCTCCTGAATTGGAAAGTATTTCTTCAGTGAAATCAGTTGAAGTGATGCTTACACCAATTAGTGAGGAAGTTAATGATGATGATCATGAAGCTTCGGATCAAGTTACTACCAAATCTCGTAGGTCAACCAGAGTTCATTCCGCACCAGAGTGGTACGGTAATCCTATTCTGGAGTTCATGTTACTTGACCATGACGAACCTACGAACTATGAGGAAGCGATGATGAGCCCAGATTCCGCGAAATGGCTTGAGGCCATGAAATCTGAGATGGGATCCATGTATGAGAACAAAGTGTGGACTTTGGTTGACTTACCCAATGATCGGCAAGCCATAGAAAATAAATGGATCTTCAAGAGGAAGACGGACGCTGATAGTAGTGTTACTATCTACAAAGCTAGGCTTGTCGAAAAAGGTTTTTAACAAAGTTCAAGGTGTTGACTACGATGAGATTTTCTTACTCGTAGCGATGCTTAAGTCTGTCCGAATCATGTTAGCAAATTGCCATATTTTATGAAATCTGGCAAATGGATGTCAAAACTACATTCCTTAATGGATTTCTTAAAGAAGAGTTGTATATGATGCAGCCAGAAGGTTTTGTCGATCCTAAAGGTGCTAACAAAATGTGCAAGCTCCAGTGATCCAGCCATGGATTGGTGCAAAGCATTTCAGAGTTGGAATATACGCTTCGATGAGTTGATCAAAGCATATAGTTTTATACAGACTTGCGATGAAGTCTGTATTTACAAGAAAGTGAGTGGGAGCACTACAACCTTTCTGATAAGTATATGTGAATGACATATTGTTGATCGGAAATGATGTAGAATTTTCTGGAAAGCGTAAAAGGACTGTTTGAAAGGATTTTTCAAATAAAGACCTCAATGAAGCTGCTTACATATTGAGCATCAAGATCTATAGAGATAGATCAAGACACTTGATAAGTTTTTTCAATGAGTACATACCTTGACAAATTTTTGAAGTAGTTCAAAATGGAACAGTCAAAGAAGGAGTTCTTGCCTGTATTGCAAGGTGTGAAATTGAGTAAGACTCAAAGCCCGACCACAACAGAAGATAGAAAGAGAATGAAAGTCATTCCCTATGCCTCAGCCATAGGTTCTATAAAGTATGCCATGTTGTGTACCAGATCTATTGTATACCCTACACTTAGTTAGGCAAGGGAGTACAATAGTGATCTAGGAGTAGATCACTGGATAGCGGTCAAAATTATCCTTAGTGGAATAAGGATATGTTTCTCGATTATGGAGGTGACAAAAGGTTTGTCGTAAAGGGTTACGTCGATGCAAGTTTTGACACTAATCCAGATGACTCTAAGTCTCAATCTGGATACATATTGAAAGTGGGAGCAATTAGCTAGAGTTGCTCCGTGCAGAGCACTGTTGACATAGAAATTTGCAAAATACATACGGATCTGAATATGGCAGACCCGTTGACTAAACTTCTCTCACAAGCAAAACATGATCAGACCTTAGTACTCTTTGCGTGTTAATCACATGGCAATGTGAACTAAGATTACTGACTCTAGTAAACCCTTTGAGTGTTGGTCCCATGGTGATGTGAATTGTGGGTGTTAATCACATGGTGATGTGAACTATTGGTGTTAAATCACATGGCGATGTGAACTAGATTATTGACTCTAGTGCAAGTGGGAGACTGAAGGAAATATGCCCTAGAGGCAATAATGAAGTTATTATTTATTTCCTTATTTCATGATAAATGTTATTATTCATGCTAGAATTGTATTAACCAGAAACTTAGTACATGTGTGAATACATAGACAAAACAAAGTGTCCCTAGTATGCCTCTACTTGACTAGCTCGTTTATCAAAGATGGTTATGTTTCCTAACCATAGACATGTGTTTTCATTTGATGAACGGGATCACATCATTAGGAGAATGATGTGATGGACAAGACCCATTCATTAGCTTAGCATTATGATCGTTACAGCTTCATTGCTACTGCTTTCTTCATGACTTATACATGTTCCTATGACTATGCGATTATGCAACTCCCGAATACCGGAGGAACACTTTGTGTGCTATCAAATGTCACAACGTAACTGGGTGATTATAAGATGCTCTACAGGTGTCTCCGATGGTGTTTGTTGAGTTGGCATAGATCGAGATTAGGATTTCTCACTTCGATTGTCGGAGAGGTATCTCTGGGCCCTCTCGGTAATACACATCACTATAAGCCTTGCAAGCAATGTGACTAATGAGTTAGTTACGGGATGATGTATTACGGAACGAGTAAAGAGACTTGCCGGTAACGAGATCTAACTAGGTATTGAGATACCGACGATTGAATCTCGGGCAAGTAACATACCGATGACAAAGGGAACAACCTATGTTGTTATGCGGTTTGACCGATAAAGATCTTCGTAGAATATGTAGGACCCAATATGAGCATCCAGGTTCCGCTGTTGATTATTGACCGGAGATGAGTCTCGGTCATGTCTACATAGTTCTCGAACCTGTAGGGTCCGCACGATTAACGTTCTGTGACGATCGGTATTATCAGTTTATGTGTTTTGATGTACCGAAGGTTGTTCGAAGTCCCGGATGTGATCACAGACATGACGAGGAGTCTCGAAATGGCCGAGACATAAAGATCGATATATTGGATGGCTATGTTTGGACATCGGAATGGTTCCGGGTGAGTTCGGGCATTTACCGGAGTACCGGGAGGTTACCGGAACCCCCCGGGGAGTCAATGGGCCTTAATGGGCCATAGTGGAAAGGAGGAGGAGGCGGCCAAGGTGGGGGCGCGCCCCCCAAGCCCAATCCGAATTGGGAAGGGGGCCGGCCCCCTTTCCTTCTCTTCTTCTCCCCCTTCCTTCCCTCTCCTACTCCAACTAGGGAAGGGGGAATCCTACTCCCACCGGGAGTAGGACTCCCCCCTTGGGCGCGCCTAGGAGGCCGGCCCTCTCCCCCTCTTCCACTCTTTATATATGGGGGAGGGGGGCACACCATAGACACACAAGTTGATCGTTGAACTCTTAGCCGTGTGCGGTGCCCCCCTCCACCATAATCCACCTCGGTCATATCGTTGCTGTGCTTAGGCGAAACCCTGCGTCGGTAGCTGTCGGCGTTCTGGGAACGGGGGTCCCTAGACTTGCCTACCTGCGGCCCACTGCGTGGCTAAGCTAGCAGGCCGTACGGCCCACCTTCATCAACAAGGCATCCAAGACCCTCGCGAGGGTCCAAGCCTCGCGAGGCAGACGACGCTAGGCCTCCTCTCGAGTGGCCTAGCCAGGCAGGCTCACGAGGAGCGGAGATATCAAGGAGGGGCAAACCTCACGAGGCTCTTGTGACGTGAGCCATGACGAACGACACCAGGCGGGCGCCAGCGCGTGCAACATCCTTATTTCCTCTTTGGTGCTAAGGAGGCCAGCGCAGGCGAAGAGTACCGAGGCATCAGGCAAAGGTTGCTATATTGGTGCAACGAGACCAAGACCAGGAGGACGGCAAGACGGAGGCCATCGTGGAGCCCAAGACGGCGTCACCACCAGAACTTTTCGCACGCGAAGACCACTTTTGTCAGGATAGCTTGTACTAGCTGTCCCCCTTCAAATTTGCCCGCCGTTGTTGGCTCCCTTCCCGCTCGATATTTGGGAAGAGGACCAGGGCCTATATAAGTAGAGCTAGCCACCACAGTAGAGGCATCTCATCTTAGCTTGATCCAACCCGATCGAGAGCCGACCCTAGCCACAAGAACACCTCAACCTCAGGAGGCTGTTCTTCCCTTGTACTGTTCATCATCAGCCCTAGAGGCAATCCACCACCACCACACTAGAGTAGGGTATTACACCACAACGGTGGCCTGAACCAGTATAAACCTCATGTCTTTCTGTGTTGCGAGTTCGTCGAGTTCATCCGCGAGATCTTAGCGAGCTAGGGCATAGATCGATAGGAGGGAAAGACTTCGCGCGCACCCCAGTGTTCGAACCTTAAAGGTTTGCCGGAACCCCACATCCGACATTTGGCGCGTCAGGTAGGGGTGCGCTGGAGCTTCTTCTCCACCAACCAGCTCGCCGACGCTCCCCAGCCATGATGTCTGGCGACTCAAGGGCCGGCTCTCACCGCTGGGCAGCCTGGCCAGCCCAGGTAGCGCCGCCTGCCCATGAAGATCTCGACCCCGCACTCCAGGCGGCGCGAGCGCCGCCAAACTCCGCCGGGCGCGGGCAGCGCGGCCAGGCGTCGTCCACCCTCACTCCGCGCCAAGTACGGGCCGCCGCAAGAGCAGTGAGCCATGCCGCAGCAACGGCGCCGCACTCACGACGGGAGCAAGCAAACATACGGGCAACGCTCACCGTGGCAAGGGAGCTGCTGTGATGCAGGCTGATGGAAAGCGGCCGGGATACACTGCTGGAGCGTGTTGCCGAGCTGTTGGATGCAGCGGCGTCGGGAGCACCACCCTTCTGCTATCGACTTCCTCCTCAGGCCATAGCAGGGACGTGCGGTGAACCTCACCACATCCTCGCGCCATCAACTACGCCCGGGGGCTTCATCAACATCAGCACGGCCAGCGGCGCAGGGGGCTCCGACTCCCCCATGCCGCCCGCGACAAGCACGAGCGCAGGCGTTGCCTTCCATGGTCCCAGCCGAACCCCACGCTACCATCCTCAGGACGCCACCCTGGGCCGGGCGACATGGAGCGTGGGGCACCGCGACGAGGTGTTCGGGGTGACAGCCCCGGAAGCTTACGTGCCCTGCATGATGGACCAAGAGTACGCGCCAGAGGACGACCCCGGCTCATTCATTGGAGAAGATTGGGGAGAGGGGGCGCTAGGAGCCTAAGCCTTCCAAGAACCAACGGAGAACCACAACGATCGCGACGGCAACGGCAACTACAGGGTACCGCTAATCTCTCAGGAACAGGCTAATGCTAACCATGGGCTGCAGATGAATCAGGTTGCAGCGTCGATCGACGACCCTGGCACGGCAGTACCCGTTCCAACAAGGGAGACACGCTAGGGGCCACTGGGAGGGAGCCAGGAGCAAGGCCCCTCCCCGCGGCGCGCGACGCCTGGCGACGCCCGGAGGTAGGCCCTCTACCGGGGAGGCCTCGACAACCCTTCCCCCGGCAGAGGACCTGTGGTCGCCGGGGGCACCGCTGGCGTCCTCTTTCCCTCCTTTGTGTCGCCCCGGTGACCGGTCGGCTCAAAGGAGGTCGAGGGTGGCGCAAGGCGGGGCCCTCGTTTGGCGATATGAAGCAAGGCCAGTACCTGTGAAGAAGGCCCAGTGCCTGTGAAGCTCGCCGCCCGTGACACTCTCACGTAATAATGAGTTGGGGTTGTACATGCCCCAGAGTCTCAGGGGTGCCGGCCTCAGGCCCTGGGGCTCCCTCCCACGCCTAGTGGCAGCACTTAGCTCCGCGCTGGTGAGAAGAATTGAAGACCAGAAGACTAGACTAGGTGCCGGACGCGGCCTTTTGCTTTGGATCTCTCTCTCTCTCTCTCTCTCTCTCTCTCTCTCTCTCTCTCTCTCTCTCTCTCTCTCTCTCTCTCTTTGTAGCTTTGCTTTCTGGACCTGGATTTGAGTTGAAGCTGAGTTTTTATTGATGCGTGCGGGGGGAGCCTTTTCTCATTCGAGCAATTTCTTGCCTTCTGGATCTCGTTTTGACTGGGACTCATGTCCGTCGCTTTCCCCTCACGAGCTCCTCGCGAGCGGGACAGCGTGAAGCGCGCACGCCAAGTGCGCGCTAGCACTACAACTGGTGCTCACCTCTAGTGGGGCCCCCTCTGATGGGGCGACGAGCTCCGCAGGGTTCTCAGAAACCCGACGCGTCGCGACCCAGCCCAAAGCTGGCGCTGACTAAGGTAAACCACGACAGAGAACTCGCATTCGGATTCACGAGCTCACGAGGACATAAACTCGCATCACATAGGAAAGTAAAAACTACAATTTGCTTACATGAGGGGCTCCCCCTCCCAAAATGCTCTTACAAGTTTTCCAAGGGCCATGCCCGAGCTTCGTGTGCAGGATGAAACGACACGAGAACATGGGATCAACCAGAAATGTCGCTCGCTACATCACCCGCGGATGCGTCACTCGCGTCATCATCATCTTCATCGGCAATGTCGCCACCGCAGGCGACGCCCCCGACGCCGTCGTCAACCACGTCGCCTTCGTCTGCAGTGACCACCACCCCGTCATCTTCTGAAGTGAAGGCCCTGACCAACGCGTCCACATTGGCTTCAACCCAACGCGCCAGGTTGTCCCGGACGACCGTTGGAACGGGGGTGATGGCGGCGTCGAAATCAAAGTTGGGGTCGGCATTCAGAAGGTGGCTGAAGACACGGGAGAAAGTGCGCTCAAGCAGGCCACGCCCCCTTTCCTCCACAAGCTGGCGAGCTCTAGCAGATCGAGCCTCCAGGCGCGTCATCAACTCTGTGAAGAAGATCAGATGGCTGGCATAGTCATTCGAGTGAGGGGCCGGCACCTCCACGTCACAAATATGGCCCAGGGCGGTGTTGGCCCTGTTCCGAAGATCCTGAAGCATAGGAGCATGCTCGCGCTCCAGTGTTCGTCGTTGGAGCACTTCCTCCGTGTTCTTCCGTGCAACGGCCTCAGCGTCATCAACCCGCCTACGAAGGGAGCGCAGCTCTGCGCGGGCAGAGGCCAAGTCCGCCTGCGCCGTAGCCAGGGCGGCGGCCGTGGCCTCTGCGCGCCTCTCAGCCTCATCCAACCTGGGCCTGAGGGCAGCGGCCCTGCCTGCATCCTCCGTGCCTGCGAGCTTCAGCTTCAGGTCGTGTCTACCCTCCAGGTCCGTGCGAACCTCGGCCACCCGACGATTCACCTCTTCCTCACCTCCGGCCTCGCGAGCCCCGACGGCATCTTCTGCTTGAGCAACTTGACGTTCCCTTGTCTCCAGTCACTCGAGCTTGAGGCTGCGCTCCACGGATTCCAGGGCCAGCGTCTCGCCGTGCTTCCGGACCTCCTCATCCTCCGCAGGCGTCCCCCTCAGCGATGCAAGGGAGGCCCTGCGCGCCTCCACCTGCTGCTCAAGGGATGCGCTCCAGGCCTGGAGCTCCCACGCGCGTCCATCCGCAGCCTCGCGACGGCGGTCAGCCTCACAAGCCTCTTCCAAGGCTCGCAAGCGGGCTTCATGCGCGATCCTGAGGGACACCTCGGCCTTCGCATTCTCAAGGTCGCGCTGATAGCGACCGAGGTTGATGGCCACCCTCAGCTTGCGCCGCTCCTCCACCAGCCGGAGACCTTCGGCCTCAAGGCGCGAGTCAACACTCGCGAGCTCTTCACCATGTCGGCTCATCGCGCTCATCGCCTCTTTGAAGAGCTCGTGACGAACCACGCTCCGCCCGCGCTCGAGCTCGAATGCTCGACCCTCCTCGTCCTCCACCTCGGGGGCTGCGGGCGGGGCGCCAAGCGGCGCGCCAGCCCCCGGCAGGGGGCTGGGGGCTGACGCCGCACCTAACGCCAGCTCGTCCTCGCGAGAAGCCCAAGCCAGCTATGGCTCGCTGCTTGAAGAGGAACCAAAGATCGAAGCCAGCCAGCTGCTGCCCATGAGCGAAGGAGGAGCCTTGGGTACGCCCGCCAAGCTCCACGGCAGACTGTCAGGGAGGGATGGCCAAGCTGCGGGCTCAGCGTGCCGCGAAGGCAGAGATGCTCCCCCGACCGACCCAGCTCCAAGGGCGGTAGGAAGACCAGGAACGCTCAAGGCAGATGGGGGAGTTGTTGAAGGAGGAGGCCGCTTCTCGGGAGACGCAATAGCTTCAATGGAAGGAGCCCTGGAGAACTGACGTCAGGATAAGGAGGCTACACATAGGAAGCCGTGACAACAAGGTACTTACGCATCAATGGCGATGTACTTTCGCCGCTTCAATGGCCCGAAGATGTTGCTACCTCTAGGGGATCCTTTCCTTTTGTGGAGCACCTCGAAGTCCACACAAAGATGACCGAAACGCTGGACGTGACGGCCGGGGCGCAGCGGGGCCGAAGAAGAGCCTGGAAGGATATCTTCAGGGGTGCCCGGTTGCGGCAAACAGCCGGGCACCGTTTCACCACAACCTCCCGAGGCCCCTGGAGCCTTGGCCTCGGGAGCCGCGTGCCGCACCTCCTTAATAATCGGTGCCTCAGAAGGGGGGTCGCAGGCCCCCGAAGACGAAGCCCCAGGATCACCATTCGGCGTGTGTTCCTCAGGACTCAAGCCACCGGCCCCCGTCGGAGCTCGCTCTCCCGCACCTTCACCTGGGGCGAGCTCAGCATCGGCGGCGAAGAAGGGAACCACGACGACGGGGTTCTCATGGGGCCCCACCAGTCCGATCGGCCGCAGCCCCCATTCGTCGAAGGAAGGCATGCTCGCTGCAAACTCATCCTTGTTCTTGTAGCGATACAGCGGGCAATTCTTCCCAGGCATTTCGGCCGGCAAAGGGACACCCGTCAAGACAATGAGCACTGTTTGCCACGTCCCAAGGGGGAGCCCGGACTCCTGGAACCTCATGTGGTCCTGACTGTTGAGCAAGGTCCACATTGGGCGAGAGTGGCGCTGAAGCGGAGCAACCCGGCGTTTGACGAACTCCTTCACCACCATCGGTGCAGTCACACCGCGGTCCTTCAGCAGCCTCAGCCTGGCCCAGACGAGAGCAAGGCGGGGGCTCGAGAGCTTCTGATGGCTCAAGCCGGAGTTTGAAACAGCAGGCCCCGTCGGGAGACGAAGCAGGGGGCTGAGCACGCCAGCATCGACAAACACCCATCGCGTACGGAACTCGCTCGTGGATGAAGGGAGCTCGAAGTCAATCCTCGCGCCCGCGGTCGCAGCCACGGCTTCGAAGCTCACGCACCCCGAGCATTGCTGAGGGTCGGCCAGGTGCAATGAGAAGAAGTGACGGAGGAGGGCCACCGAAGGAGCGATGCCCACCATGGCTTCGCACACGAAGGCGAAGACAGCAAGAAGAGTCACCGATTGGGGGTCAAGATGCAGCATGTGGATCCGGTAATGCTCTAGGACCGCGTTGAGGAAAGCAGAGAAGGGAGGAATCAGGCCAGCCCAGAGGGCATCTATGAAGATTGGGACCTCGGTGGCTGCCCGAGCCATGCGAGTGCGAGACGCAGGCCAAGCCACTGTCTCTCCCACTCGTTGAAGCTGGAAGCGAGCATCGGACACACCTTGTCCCTGGCCTCATTGTTGAGCACCCGGGATCGGCCAAGCGCTGGCTCGACAGCCGGGGATGCACCTGACAGAGACATTGGCTTCTTCCCCTTGTCCGCTTGTTTTGGTGCCATGGCAAGAAAGCAGGGGGAGGGCAGGTTAGATCGGAGAAGGGAAGAAGAGTCTCAAGGAAGCAGGGGGATTTGGGAAGCGAGGCACAGACGATGAAGGAATAACTGTGTAGGCCGCGAGGGCCGCATAGCCAGGCGGATTCGAAGGCAGCGTGGGGAAGCGGAGACGCCCACGTCCAATCAACCGCCACGCATCAACCGAGGCCGCAGGATTTTGGGGCCCGCGGTGCTCCAAAATTGACCCTTGGCTTCGCCGCGAAGCCAAGCCCGAGCGCACCTTGGGCCCGGGGGCTACTGTCGGTATTCTGGGAACGGGGGTCCCCAGACTTGCCTGCCTGCGGCCCACTTCTTGGCTAGGCCAGAAGGCCATACGGCCCACCTTCATCAACAAGGCATCCAAGACCCTCGCAAGGGTCCAAGCCTTGCGAGGCGGACGACGCTGGGCCTCCTCTGGAGTGGCCTAGCCAGGCAGGCTCACGAGGAGCGGAGATATCAAGGCGGGGCAAACCTCACGAGGCTCTCGTGACGTGAGCCATGAAGAACGACACCAGGCGGGCGCCAGCGCGCGCAGCGTCCTTATTTCCTCTTTGGTGCTAAGAAGACCATCGCAGGCGAAGAGTACCGAGGCATCATGCAAAGGTTGCTATATTGGTGCAACGAGACCAAGACAAGGAGGACGGCAAGACGGAGGTCATCGTGGAGCCCAAGACGGCATCACCACCAGAACTTTTCGCAGGCGAAGACCACTTTTGTCAGGATAGCTTGTACTAGTTGTCCCCCTTCAAATTTGCCCGCCGTTGTTGGCTCCCTTCCCGCTTGATATTTGGGAAGAGGACCAGGGCCTATATAAGTAGAGCTAGCCACCACAGTAGAGGCATCTCATCTTAGCTTGATCCAACCCGATCGAGAGCCGACCTAGCCACAAGAACACCTCAACCTCAGGAGGCTATTCTTCCCTTGTACTGTTCATCATCAGCCCTAGAGGCAATCCACCACCACCACACTGGAGTAGGGTATTACACCACAACGGTGGCCCGAACTAGTATAAACCTCATGTATTTCCGTGTTGCGAGATCTTAGCGAGCTAGGGCGTAGATCGGTGGGGGGGAAAGACTTCGCGCGCACCCCAGTGTTCGAACCTTAAGGGTTTGCCGGAACCCCACATCCGACAGTAGCTTCATCATCACCATCATCACGCCGTCATGCTGACGAAGCGCTCCCTCGACACTCAGCTGGATCGAGAGTTCGTGGGACGTCACCAAGCCGAACGTGTGCAGATCGCGGAGGTGCCGTACTTTCGGTACTAGGATCGGTCGATCGTAAAGATGTACGACTACATCAACCGCGTTGTCATAATGCTTCCGCTTATGGTCTACGAGGGTACGTGGACTACACTCTCCCCTCTCGTTGCTATGCATCACCATGATCTTGCGTGAGCGTAGGAATTTTTTTGAAATTACTGCGTTCCCAACACATCGAAAGTTTAGTTTAGGTTTGTATTGAATGTTCAGTAAATCATGGAGCATGATTTGCTACTTACAGTGGTGCTGTGCTTGTTCTGCAATTTTTTGTCAGGGTTCTTGTGCTACTCTACTGCTATATTATGCATAGTGAATAAGTGTAATTCTGGTATTTCTAGTGTCCAAGGAATGGCTGTTGTCATCATGTCCTTTGATGTTTTCCCTGTTTTTTACATGAAAATAGACTTGCCAAATATACAAACCTGTTTTTCTTTGTCTTTAGAGGGAGCTAAATCGAATTCTAACAATATTAGCAGTTTTTTCGAGTATTATTGTTCTTCCCCCCCACGGGTCATTCCTTGCTGCTATATCTCAATTATTATGTAGTGTGGTACAACTTCATGATAATTTCCTTGGTGTCACCACATTTATATATACGAAATTTGTTCTCGTTTAGCTTTGCATTCGATTATGATAATTCTGCCCCCTACAAAAACAACACATAATAAAGCATTTTTAAAAATATTGAAAAAATTAAGCATGAACCTGTTGAAGTAATCAGCAACACTCGAATTAGTTTAATCTGAGAAAACAACAAGGCATGCATATTGCTTATGGAATTTGTCATAAGAGGGAAACAAAGCATGAAAGCATAATCTCAATCTAAACAAAGAGGCCGCTTTCTCACTAGCACACCACAAGGAACTGCTTAGTTACTATGCTCTTTTTTTCAACATTTTCAGTTTTCTTTCATGTCTAAAGTAATTGTTCTCTTTTGCTGCTTATCAGAGATGGGGGGAGGCCGCCACCGCAGGCTCCGCTCTGCCACACTGGAGTACGAGTTGGATGCTTTCGAGTTCTTCAGTATCATACATGGGAATTCCTCCAGGAGGCAGGTATATAAAATGAGAGATCTCCCCTTCACCCATCTCATTATGATAACTCTGCTGTTTGCTTTATCACTCCTTGTCCCAAACTACAGAGGCTGCCTGACACTTTTATGAAGATGCTGGACGGTCATCGGCCAAAGAATGTGAAGCTGCAACAGGCCGATAGCGGGATTCGCAGGCATTGGGACATGGAGGTGGTGATCAGGTACGGACACATGTACCTGTGTCGTGGCTGGGAGCAGTTCTACCGTGCCTATGACCTGCGGCACGGGTACTTCCTTCTCTTCAGGTACGACGGCGACGCCATGCTCACCGTGAAGGTGTTAACCACGACTATGTGTCGCATGCGCTAGCAGGACGACGATGATGCCAGTACGTTCTGCCTCTTCTTCCTCTACATTTGGCTTTGTCTCACATCGATTGTTAACAGTCATTGTTGCATTTGGTCAGGCAATGGGAGCAGCAGCAGCGACTCTGGCTACAGCCAAAGCAGCAGTGACTCTGGCTGCAGCAAAAGCAGCAGCGAGGATGATCCGGAATGGAGTGGGGAAGAAGAGGAGCGGAGTGGGGATGAGGAGGTGCTAGATGACGATCGGCAAGAGATGGTGGTGGCTGAGGATGACCTAGCGATGGTGGTGGCTGACGATGGGCAAGAGATGGTGGTGGCTGAGGATGACCCAGCGATGGTGCTGCCTGAAGATGGCCTCGCGATGGTGGTGGTGCCTGACAATGACCTGGCGATGGTGGTGGCGCCGACGATCCCACAGCCAGGCGACATGACCATGCCAATTGCGGTAGAAGACTACATCCCACTGCCTCCACTGCATCGCCTCTCTAGCCGCATCAGGATGATGAAGGAGAAGGAGAAGAAGGAGGAGTGAACTCTTTCAGGTATGTCAGATCTCCAAAATGATCTATACTTAGCTTTGTTTCCTCCGAAATGACTTATCTGAAAGGATCGATATAGTTGACTAGAGGGGGGGGGGGGTAAATAGCCAACTAACAATTTTTAGCTTTTCTTTACCAATTTAAACTTTGCATCAAAGTAGGTTGTCTAGATATGCAACTAGGTGAGCAACCTATATGATCCAACAACAACGAGCACACAAGCAAGCAAGGGATATAACACAAATAAGCTTGCACAAGTAAAGGCACGAGATAACCAAGAGTGGAGCCGGTGAAGACGAGGATGTGTTACCGAAGTTCCTTCCCTTTGAGGGGAAGTATGTCTCCGTTGGAGCGGTGTGGAAGCACAATGCTCCCAAAGAAGCCACTAGGGCCACCGTATTCTCCTCACGCCCTCACACAATGCGAGATGCCGTGATTCCACTATTGGTGCCCTTGGAGGCGGCGACCGAACCTTTACAAACAAGGTTGGGGCAATCTCCACAACTCAATTGGAGGCTCCCAACGACACCACGAAGCTTCACCACAATGGACTATGGCTCCGCGGTGACCCCAACCATATAGGGTGCTCAAACACCCAAGAGTAACAAGATCCGCAAGGGATTAGTGGGGGGAATCAAATTTCTCTTGGTGGAAGTGTAGATCGGGGCCTTCTCAACCAATCCTGAGCAAATCAACAAGTTTGATTGGCTAGGGAGAGAGATCGAGCGAAACTGGAGCTTGGAGCAACAATGGAGCTTAGGGTTGGAAGAGGTAGTCAACTAGAGGAAGAAGACACCTCTTATATAGTGGAGAACCAAATCCAACCATTATCCACTTAACCAGCCCGCGACCTGCGGTACTACCGCCCCTGACAAGCGGCACTACCGCAAGGCCTCACGGTACTACCGCGACCGACCGCGGTACTACCGCTGCTACGGCAGGAACTAGGACAGGCCTGAAGCGCAGAGGCTGAGAGCGGCACTACCGCTCCCCCTTGCGGTACTACCGCAAGGCAAGATTGGCCTAGCCTGGGAAGGGCGCGGATGAATAAAAATACATTCGTGCCAACTTCCGCTAAAAAACAATCGACGCAAAAATCCGACACGGTACTACCGCACATGGCATGCAGTACTACCGCGCAGGGAGCGGATGTAAAAAATTGCATCCGCCCCTACTTTCGCTCGTGTAGCTATGCCAGACCAGGACTCACGGTACCACCGCGCGCTTGGGGCGGTACTACCGCGTAGGGCGCGGATGTAAAAAATTACGTCCGCCCCTACAGCCGCACGAGCAGCTGAGTCTGGTCTGAGGCCACGGTAGTATAGCTCCGTGGGAGCGGTACTACTCTGGGCGCCTACGGTACTACCGCAGGGGCTTGCGGTACTACCGCAGGGGCCTGCGGTACTACCGCTCCGTACACCAGTACTACCGCATGCCCCAGAACAACAACACTTAGGAATCCTTCTCTTTGCATAGAAATGAGGAAAATGGAGGATGCTCCAAAGTGCAAGGGGAAAGGTGGTGCAGAGGAAGAAAACGTGTACGTGATGATTCCACCCGAACCTTTTCCGAAGCGGACCCCCTCTTTATTGTACGGCTTTCATACAACTCGAATCCACCGAAAAGAAACGTAGAAAAACGCCATCTTCAATAGTCTTCGAGGGGCACCAAACCGTCTTGTGCCTAGCGATAAAATGTCTGAGAAACTCAAGGCACACGATTAGTCCGCAAAAGCATTGTCATCAATCACCAAAACACTTTAGGGATAAATATCCCCTTACAATCTCCCCCTTTTTGGTGGATTGATGACAATACAGGATTTGCACAAAAGGGAAATAATATAGAGCATAAGCAAACCCTTCATCTCTAAAATATAGACGGGCTCCCCCTAGATGTGTGCAATCTAGATAGGTGCTATGGACTGCATGACACACATACTAGGATCAACACTCCCCCTATATTTTATAGACAAGGCATATCTCGCAATAATAAGGCTAACACAAAGCAAGATATCAAACACGAGCATAGCATAAATAGCACAATATATCATAAGCTCACTAAGATACAATAGAGTGCATATGTCTTACACCATATGAAGGATAAGTCTCACAAGCGCAAACCAAACCAAAGCAAACAAGGTTCAACTGAACAAACGCAAACGAAGCACCACGATAAAACGACTCGCAAATCGCAAATCCTACGCTGTCTCCCCCTTTGGCATCGAGACGCCCAAAAGGCAGAGAGGACACCTACACACAAGTGGTGGCTCAAGCGGAGTAATCACTCGCACGCTCCTCGTCAGACTCGGCAGCGGGGACGGTCTCCTCGAAATCCTCCTCAGAATCAGTCCACTTGAAGCCTTGCTTCGCCATCCACTCAGCCTCTGGAGTGATGATCTCCTCAGAACCGCCAGAGACTTCCTTGTCAAAGACCTTCATAATCTTCTTGTCGCGGTGGCGACTCTCCTTGGAGGCAACGTGAGTCCTATACTGTCCCTTTGCCTGCATGCAGAACAGAGTCTTCATCTTGTCCTTCAGCTTCTTGGCCCACGAGGGCTCAGAGGAGTGAGGGGCAAACCCAGCAGTGTGGTCCTCACCAGCATCCTCCGCCTCAGCCTCCTCCCCATCAACAGCCCTCTTAGCAACCGTCGCCTCAGCACGAGTAGTAGTGTTGGCCCACTTGGACTTGACACGGAGACTGATGGACTAATGACGAATCCAGTCTGGAGCAAGGAACTCATCACCGGAGAATAGCTTCTCCCAAGTCTTGAAGATCAACAAAAACATGTACGGCCCATAGATGGGTACCTTCCAGTTGAACACCGTGAACCGAAGCTCACACCACATGATATGTGAGACATCAAGTGGTTGAGACTGAGACACATGCGCCGCCTCGCACAGGAGGATCATATCCACCAGATAGGCATGCACCTTGTCCTTGTCACCAATGCAAGGGAAAAGAGAGTTGCGGAAGATGCGATACATGATGTCCAGAAATGGGTTCAGCACCCACGTCGTCTTGCCACTGGGAAGCGTCTTCGCAACATAATACTGCTGGAGCCTGTTCTTGCTGGCTGACTCAGGGTTGGCATGAGGGCGAACACCAACGGGTGTGTTGAGCCCCTTATCAGGTACGTGGAGCAGATCCATGAAGTCCTTCCAGGTAGCAGTCAACTGACGTCCATTGGTCATCCAGGTCATCCTTCGATCCTCCCAAGAGTAAAAGTGAATTGAGGCAAAGAATTGGCAAATAATCTCAGGGTCATAGTCCAGGTGAAAGGAGATCACATGTTCAATGCCAAACTGCTCCACCAATTCCAGAGCCTCTCCAAAGTAAGCACGGTGCTTGTCCTGCCTCATGTGATTCATGTCAATCCACTTGACATCCACACAGGTGTTTTGCTTGGCCTTGATCACATCCAGATAAATGAGAGTCTGCTGCTTGGTCCAAAACAAGTCATTTCCTCTAAAGATAGCACAGGCATTCACATACGGGTTGATCTGCCTTCGAGGGATAAACTCAGAAAGTGGTATCTCGTCCATGCCCTTTGCGGGTTCCTTGTACTTGCTGGCGGAGGACTTGACATTGCACTTGGGGGCACTGGAGCCCTCTGGAGCTTCATCTTGATTGCGCATACGCTTGGAGCTAGTGTCACGACTGGGATTGGAACGGCGAGCAGGAGCACCGGAGCCACCACCTAATACACAAAGCAAAAAGCACAAACGAAAAGCGAGAAGAATCAATGCAAAGACCTCAGCAAAACAAGGGAAACATGTAGAAAGCATACGTGGTAATTGCGAAGAAGAAGATTGGACAACAACGGTAGTACTCCCAGTTCGCGCGGTACTAAAATTTTAGTACCGCTCCTAGTCGCGGTAGTACCGCGTGAAGGCACGGTAGTACCGGGGCTCGGAGCGGTAGTAGAACTTTAGTACCACGGCTCGTGCGGTAGTACCGTACCAGCGATAGTACCGCACCAGAGATGCGGTAGTACCGCATCGGTGTCAGATCCGAACCATTTGAATCTGAGAATAACCGCGAAAACGAGGCGGTACTACGGTTGATCAAATCTACCACGGGACAACATATCAAGTATAATTTCTATGCAACACTACTCTCCTACATCCTACTCTTGCATAGATTTGGCCTAAAATCTCAAGAACACATGCATCTCCCCAAAAACCTAGAGGCAAAAGAACGAACAAAAGAGAGAGGGATTTTGGGAGAAACATTGTTCCATGGCAAGAGGAAGTGGTGGGGAACGATCCCACCGGTCGGAATCTGAGGAGAGTGTCCGGAGACGGAGATCCGGCGAGAGTCTCCGGTGCCGTTCTTGAGCAGGAGAGAGACAGACGACGGGGAGAGAAACAGACGAATGGGTATGGGGGAGTTGGAACTCCCCCTGCCTGGGTCTTAACCCCCACGCGCACTCGTCAGCGCGGTAGTACCGCATCTCATTGCGGTAGTACCGCTCGGGCGGAAGTACCACACCGAAGCGGTACTACCGCTCCTCCAGGCGGCAGTAAAAAATTACTGCCGCGCTGGGTGCGGAAGTACCATGCGCTTCACTTGCGGTAGTACCATGGCGTGCCGCGGTAGTACCGTGAGCTCAAGAAGATGCATGTTTCAGACGAAAGAGAAAGGGTCTTTGCAAGGAAACTTCAAGCGAAAGAGACACCACAAGAACACGCTCAGCATGAAGGAAGAAAGGCAAGAGACAACCAGGATGGACCACGAGACACAACCTCTCCAAGGAGAGGGCGGTGGCCGGAGCCACCTATGTTTGAGTCAATTGGTATGGCACCGCGAAGAATTATCCTTGGGCCCATGACCAGAACTCGTCTTTGAAGCACAAGTACCATCAAAAATGGCTAATGTGAAAGAGTTGATCAATTTATGCATAATGGGGGAGGGAGAGTTCATTGAGAGAACAACACTCCCCCTATGGCCATGCCTACATCTAAACGAGACAACAAGTTGAGTATGGTGGGGTGTGCAAGGATTCAAGCAACATTGCTCGAATCAATGATATTTAGCTCATGCCTTAACTCGCGAAATCTTGCTTCATCCAAAGGCTTCGTGAAAATATCTGCAAGGTTATCATGAGTGTTGACATAGTTGAGCTCGATCTCCCCTTGCCTAATGTGATCCCGGATGAAGTGATACTGAATCTCAATATGCTTCATCTTGAAGTGTTGCACCGGGTTGAGAGAAATCTTGATGGCACTTTCATTGTCACACCAAAGAGGCACTTTGTCACAAGTGACACCGTAATCCTTTAAAGTTTGCCTCATCCAAAGAAGTTGTGCACAACAACTGTCGGCAGCCACATACTCCGCTTCGGTGGACGAGAGAGACACACAACTTTTCTTTTTGGAAGACCAACTCACCAAAGAGCAACCAAGAAATTGGCAACCTCCGGAAGTGGACTTCCTATCCACTTTGTCTCCCGCCCAATCGGAGTCCGAATACCCTACAAGCTTGAAGTTTGCTCCTCTTGGGTACCATAAGCCAAAGTTTGGGGTATGAGCCAAATATCGAAAGATTCTCTTGACTGCCACAAAGTGGCTTTCCTTAGGTGCTGCTTGAAACCATGCACAAATTCCCACACTCAACATGATATCCGGTCTAGATGCACAAAGGTAAAGCAAGGATCCAATCATGGAATGATATACCTTTTGGTCCACCGCTTTACCATTGGGATCAATGTCAAGTTGGCACTTGGTGGGCATGCGAGTGGAAGCCGGCTTGACATCACTTAGCTTGAATCTCTTGAGCATGTCTTGAGTCTATTTGGCTTGGTTGATGAAGGTTCCTTCTCTTCTTTGCTTCACTTCGAACCCGAGAAAGAACTTCAACTCTCCCATGGAAGACATCTTGAACTTGGAGGTCATGAGAGCGGCAAATTCCTCATTGAAGGCTTTGTTAGGGGAACCAAAGATAATATCATCAACATATAGTTGGCACACAAACAACTCCCCTTTGACCTTCTTAGTAAAAAGAGTGGGGTCGATTAACCCAACTTCAAATCCACGGTCTTGTAACAACTCGGTAAGGTGGTCATACCACACACGTGGGGCTTGTTTAAGGCCATAGAGTGCCTTATCGAGTTGATACACATGATCGGGAAAGTAGGGATCCTCGAACCCGGGGGGTTGCTTGACATATACCAACTCATTAATAGGACCATTAAGGAAAGCACTTTTCACATCCATTTGTTGCAACTTAAAGTTGTGATGAGAAGCATAAGCAATCAACAAACGAATGGATTCAAGGCGAGCACCGGGAGCAAAGTTTTCACTATAGTCGATACCCTCGACTTGGGAGTAGCATTGTGCCACCAACCTTGCCTTGTTGCGAACAATGGTCCCATGAGCATCTTGCTTGTTCTTGAATATCCACTTGGTTCCAATGACATTGTGGTTCCCCGTTGGCCTTGGCACCAATCTCCACACCTTGTTGTGCTCGAATTTGTTGAGCTCTTCATGCATGGCATTGAGCCAATCCGGATCTTCGAGCGCCTCATAGACCTTTTGGGGTTCAACACAAGAGACAAACGCGTGATGTTCACAATAGTTTGCCAATTGTGTACGAGTGCTTACCCCCTTTTGAATGCTTCCAAGCACATTCTTCATCAGATGACCCTTGGTAGAGAGCTTGGATACAATCTTGGCGGCATGACGCTCCAATTCCTCCTCGGTGGTGAGTTGAGGAGCGGTCACTTGATCATCTTGAGCACCGCCTTGAGCTTGTTCTTGATCTTGAACTTGCTCGGAGGAGAGAACTTGACCTTGGGCATCACATGGTGACTCAACACCATCTTGAGGTTGATCTTGCCCTTGGTAATGTTCATGAGGTTGAGGGCCTTCAGTTTGTTCTTCGGAAGCGTGTGGGCCTTGGGTTGGTGATGGCTCCACTTGAGTGGAGCATTGTCCTTCTCCTTCGGCCACAAGGAGTTCCTCAATGGGTAGGATAAACCCAACTCCCATTCTTCTTATGGCTTGAGGAGGAATTTCATCGCCTACATCACAAGTGCCACTTTGCTCGACTTGGGAGCCGTTATTCTCATCAAACTCCACGTTACATGTCTCCTCAATAAGTCCCGTGGACTTATTGAGGACACGGTAAGCATGAGAGTTTGTAGCATAACCAACAAATATGCCCTCATAAGCTCTAGCCTCAAATTTAGACAAACGAACACCTTTCTTGAGAATGAAACACTTACACCTGAACACCCGAAAGTACTTGAGGTTGGGCTTGTTACCGGTGAGTATCTCATATGTAATCTTGTTCAAGCCCTTGCGGAGGTACATCCGATTGGATGCATGACACGCGGTGTTGATGGCTTCGGCCCAAAAGTTGTAAGGAGACTTGAACTCCGCCATCATGGTCCTTGCCGCACCCATCAACGTCCGGTTCTTCCTCTCCGCTACACCATTTTGTTGAGGGGTGTATGGTGCGGAATATTGATGCTTGATCCCCTCATCGCTAAGAAACTCATCCAAGGAGTAGTTCTTGAACTCGGTGCCGTTGTCTCTTCTTATAGTCAAGATCTTTGCATTGTGTTAACGTTGGGCTTCATTCGCAAAGTCAATGATGGTTTGTTGGGTCTCGCTCTTCTTCTTGAAGAAATATACCCATGTGTATCTTGAATAGTCATCCACGATCACCAAGCAATACTTTCTACCCCCAAGACTATCAAAGGATGGAGGCCCAAAGAGATCCAAGTGAAGGAGCTCCAAAGGCCTCTTCGAGTAAATAATAGTGGTGGGAGGGTGAGCCTTCTCATGTAGCTTTCCTTCGATACAAGCACTGCAAGCACGATCTTTAGCAAAACTAACATTTGTTAGTCCACGAACATGGTCCCCCTTGAGAAGACTTTGCAAAGATCTCATATTGACATGGGCTAAACGGCGATGCCAAAGCCATCCCACGTCAACTTTAGCCATTAGGCATGTCGCGGTCTTAGTGTGTCGCTCCAAAAAGTTAATCACATATAGATCGTTCTCGACATGCCCAACAAAGGCTACTTTAAGAGTCTTGCTCCACAAGAGGGCCACGGTATCAATATCAAAGAAAGTGGCAAAGCCCATGATTGTAAGTTGACGAACGGAAAGTAAATTGTATGCAAGGGACTCAACAAGCACGACCTTCTCGATCGTGAGATCATGAGAAATGACAACCTTGCCAAGCCCCAATACCTTAGAGGACGAGGCATCACCCCACTCGACATTGGTGGGCATAGATGGAATCTTGTGAACGCCCACCACCAAATCCTTGCTTCCGGTCATATGATTAGTGGCTCCACTATCGAGCAACCATGACCCCCCACCGGAAGCAAACACCTACAAGAGATCAATTCTTGGTTTTAGGTACCCATTTTGT
Source organism: Triticum aestivum (assembly GCF_018294505.1). NCBI lineage: Eukaryota > Viridiplantae > Streptophyta > Magnoliopsida > Poales > Poaceae > Triticum > Triticum aestivum. Next base: position 50,635,647 of record NC_057811.1, on the reverse strand, counting down.
AATGGGTCCTTTGATGTTAGTAACAAGGGTCTTCGGAACCCAAATAGACCATTCAATGTACTCATAAGGAGAACCAACAAGTTTGGCATAAACATGTCCATCACTAGCACGGCACAACACATAAGAAGGGTTAAAGTCGCCGGCTTTGTTGAGAAGGGAAGTGTTGCCCTTCTTGGCATCACCACCCTTCACGGTGTTCTTCTTCTTCTCCTTAGTAGCACCCTCTCCCTCCTTCACAATGGTTTGCTTGAGAGGGGGAGGTCGTTTGGCCTTGTCATCCTCCTTCTTGTTCTTGGACTTGGGTGCGTACCCAATCCCTTCCTTGGCCACAACTTCCTTTTGATTGCTCAAAAGGCTATTGAGGTTCTTCTCGCCTTGTATGCATGATACAAGACCCTTCTCAAGCTGCTCCTTTAACTTAGCATTCTCCTCAACAAGATGCACATGCTCACAACATGGGTTAGTAGCATTTGCATTATCAATTAACACCATATGAGGAAATGTGGCTTTCTCCTTGGTTAGCTTTACTTGGAGTTGATCATGAGACTCCTTGAGGCTAGCATGAGCACCCTTCAAGACTTTGTGAGCCTTGTCAAGTATGTCAAACTCCTCTTTGAGTCTAGCAAGATCAACCCCAAGCTTGGCTTTCTCGGAATTGAGCACACGAGAAACAACAAGTGCATGATCAAGATCTTTCTTTAACTTAGCATGATCATCGTTGTGTGACTCCTCAAGAGCCAAACGAAGACCACACTCTTCCTCAAGAGCATTGGAAAGATCCGAAATCTCATCGGCATAGTCTCGACTATGCCCCTCCATCTTAGAGATGGTATCTTCGTGAGCCTCGATCATGTCATTGTCTTCACCAAGTTGTTCCAAGAGAGCAACGAAGTGCTTCTTGGATTTACCCTTGAGTTTACCCATAAAGGGCTCAAACTCATTCTCCTCCACATTAGATTCCTCATGTTCATCAATCAATCCATCAAAGAAGGATGATTAATGATGGTAGTTTTGATGTTGGGGGTTACCTTGTTGGTGGCTTTCGCCATGAGGCACTTGGCGGTGATGCTCTCATTTGGTTAGTCGAAGAGAGACACTCGTGGAGTCACCGCAATGGCAATGGAGGCCATGGCAACCGACTCACCATCGTCTTCATCATCATCATCCTCATTGTACTCTTCTTGTACCACCAATGCCTTGGGAGGAGTCTTCTTGGTGAAGTTGCTCTTGTTCGGGAAAGACTTGGCCTTGTCCTTTCGGATGAGCTTGCCACAATTGTCTTCCCTCTTCTCATAAGGGCACTCCGCAGCAAAATGGCTCACATTGCCACAATTATAGCAAGTCCTCACACGTTGCTTGACCTTTGCGCCACTTGAATTGTTCTTGTTGAAGTTGGGCCTTGGGTTCTTCTTGCTCCAAAATTGCCTTGAAGCAAGAGCCATGTGTTCATGATAGGCATACTTTGTATCTTCGGGGTTGCTCTCCTCTTCTTCCACTTCGTCCTCCTCCTCCACATTAACCTTGGCCTTTAGTGCAAGGTTGGGCTTCTTTACTCTTTGAGACCGTAGCACCGCATTGTCGGCGGTCTTGTCCAAGATGCTCATAGCAACGAACTCATCCTACACTTCACTTGAGGACAAGGTGTGGAAGTCCGGCCTTTGACAAATGACGGAGGACATGGCTTTGTGATAAGGCATCATTGCCTTGAGGAATTTGCGCTTGATCCAATTGTCATCCGTGTCCTTGCTTCCATGATCCCGGAGTGAAACCGCGAGTTTGGTTACCCTCCGATAAAGCTCACGAGGTTCTTCATCTTCTTTCATTGCAAACTCATCGACTTCATCTTGCACCACTTCATAGTTTGAGCGTTGAATGCTTGCACTTCCCCGGTAGAGAGAAACAACTTGGTGCCAAGCATCTTTGGCCATGGAGTAGGGCCGGAGATGAGAAAGATCTTCGGGTGGAATTGCTTCTTGGATGATGAAGAGAGAATTCTCATTGAATTTATTATCCACGGCTTCTCTAGGAGTGAAGTTGCTTCAGTCATGCGGATAGAAACCTTCTTCAATGATTCTCCAAAGATTAGTATTCACATGATTTAAATGACGCTTAAAGAGATAGACCCAAGAATCAAATTCCACATTCTTCTCAATCTTAGGGGCAGGGCCGACATGATTCAAATGAGTGGAAGGAAGCGGTCCACCATAGACAAGTGGAGGTTCCACATGGGCAAAGATGCCGGTGCCATTTTTACCACTAGAAGAAGGAGCTTTCTCGCTAGTAGCTTCCCCCTTGTCGGAGTTAGCATCCGTCACCTTGTTAGCGGGATCACCCACTTCCAACGGTGCGGTGGAAAGTTAAAGCCCTTCTATGAATTTACTAAACATGCTTTCAACCTCGGTCGTCATGGAGGTCTTCAATGTGTCCAAAGCCACATTGAATTCCTCACGAGAGACCGCAGTTCCCCCATCGGCCGTAGACGAGAATGGATTCACACCGGAGTGCTCCTCCGCACCGTCTACGGTGTCAACCATACTCTTCGGACGGCAAAGTCCTTAATAAAGAGACGAGGCTCTGATACCAATTGAAATGATCGATATAGTTGACTAGAGGGGGGGGTGAATAGGCAACTAACAATTTTTAGCTTTTCTTTACCAATTTAAACTTTGCATCAAAGTAGGTTGTCTAGATATGCAACTAGGTGAGCAACCTATATGATGCAACAACAGCAAGCACACGAGCAAGCAAGGGATATAATACAAATAAGCTTGCACAAGTAAAGGCACGAGATAACCAAGAGTGGAGCCGGTGAAGACGAGGATGTGTTACCGAAGTTCCTTCCCTTTGAGGGGAAGTACGTCTCCGTTGGAGCGGTGTGGAGGCACAATGCTCCCCCGAGAAGCCACTAGGGCCACCGTATTCTCCTCACACCCTCACACAATGCAAGATGCCGTGATTCCACTATTGGTGCCCTTGGAGGCGGCGACCGAACCTTTACAAACAAGGTTGGGGCAATCTCCACAACTCAATTGGAGGCTCCCAACGACACTACAAAGCTTCACCACAATGGACTATGGCTCCGCGGTGACCTCAACCGTCTAGGGTGATCAAACACCCAAGAGTAACAAGATCCGCAAGGGATTAGTGGGGGGAATCAAATTTCTCTTGGTGGAAGTGTAGATCGGGGCCTTCTCAACCAATCCTGAGCAAATCAACAAGTTTGATTGGCTAGGGAGAGAGATCGGGCGAAAATGGAGCTTGGAGCAACAATGGAGCTTAGGGTTGGAAGAGGTAGTCAACTAGAGGAAGAAGACACCTCTTATATAGTGGAGAACCAAATCCAACCGTTATCCACTTAACCAGCCCGCGACCTGCGGTACAACCGCCCCTTACAAGCGGTACTACCGCAAGGCCTCACGGTACTACCGCGACCGACCGCGGTACTACCACTGCTACGGCAGGAACCAGGACAGGCCTGAAGCGCAGAGGCTGGGAGCGGTACTGCCGCAGACGCGGTACTACCGCTCCCCCTTGCAGTACTACCGCAAGGCAGGATTGGCCTAGCCTGGGAAGGGCGCGGATGAATAAAAATACATCCGTGCCAACTTCCGCTAAAAAACAATCGATGCAAAAATCCGACACGGTACTACTGCACATGGCATGCGGTACTACTGCGCAGGGAGTGGATGTAAAAAATTACATCCGCCCCTACTTCCGCTCATGTAGCTGTGCCAGACCAGGACTCACGGTACTACCGCGCGCTTGGGGCGCTACTACCGCGTAGGGCGCGGACGTAAAAAATTACGTCCGCCCCTACTGCCGCACGAGCTGCTGAGTCTGGTCTGAGGCCACGGTAGTATAGCTCCGTGGGAGCGGTACTACTGCAGGCGCCTATGGTACTTCCGCAGGGGCTTGCGGTAGTACCGCAGGGGCCTGCGGTACTACCGCTCCGTAGAGCCGTACTACCGCATGCCCCAGAACAGCAACACTTAGGAATCCTTCTCTTTGCATAGAAATGAGGAAAATGGAGGATGCTCCAAAGTGCAAGGGGAAAGGTGGAGCAGAGGAAGAAAACGTGTACATGATGATTCCACCCGAACCTTTTCCAAAGCGGACCCCCTCTTTATAGTACGGCTTTCCTACGACTCGAATCCACCGAAAAGAAACGTAGAAAAACACCGTCTTCAATAGTCTTCGAGGGGCACCAAACCGTCTTGTGCCTAGTGATAAAATGTCTGAGAAACTCAAGGCACACGATTAGTCCGCAAAAGCATTGTCATCAATCACCAAAACACTTTAGGGTTAAATATGCCCTTACATTATCTCTAATGTGCTTAGTTACATAGGTTTGCTCAATAATGACATACACTTGGCTTACTTGTGTAAAAAATGACATATTTATGCTTAGTTAACTCAAAAATGGCATAATTAGTTAAGTTAGCTCCAAAATGACCCATTTAACCTAGGTTAGCTCCAATATGATCCATTTTACCTAGGTTAGCTCCAAAATGACCAAGTTTACCTAGGTTAGCTCCAATATGATCCATTTTAGCTAGGTTAGCTCCAAAATGATCCATTTACCTACGTTAGCTCAAAAATGGCATAATTACTTATGTTAGCACAAAAATGACCTATACTTACCTTATTTTCCTCCAAATTGACATAATAAGCTTAGTTAGCTAAAAATGGCATAATTACCTATGTAAGCTCTAAAATGACACAAATAAGGAATAAGAAGAAGAAAAACAAGGAAGAGGAGAAAAGGAAAGACTAGAAAAAAGAGAGAAGAAAAATAAAGAATAAAAGAAGAAGAATGAGAAGGAAAAGGGTAAAAACCTTCTTCTTCTTCTTCTAGTCTTCTTCTTCTTCTTCTTCTCCAAAATGACCTAAGTTTGCTCTAATATGCTTAGTTACCTAGGTTAGCTCAATAAAGACCTATACTTAGCTGCTTTATATCAAAAATGGCATAATTAGCTAGGTTAGCTCCATTTTACCTAAGTATGCTTACTTCTTCTTCTAGTCTTCTTCTTCTTCATCATTTTCTTCTTCTTCTTCTTCTTCTTGTCTTCTTCTTCTAACTTTCTTGTTTCCCATTTTGCAGATTTCATTTACTTCACGGAAGCTTGCATGGATGGAGTGCTTCTTTTCCTTTTCTGCTTTTATTTTGTATCGATGAACTTGCATGGATGGAACTTGTAATATGGATGGATGGATAGGTGTTGGATGAACAATGTGAAACTATTGTAATATGTATGGATGGATTTATGTGTTGGTTATGTATGTATATATGATGAAACTTGTGTGTTGGGTATGTCTGCTGTGAAATTTGTGTGTTGAAATTGAATGAATTTAAGAATAAACAGAAAAAACATGGGCTATACAAGCTCTTTGCCGTCCGCTAACGGCCCTAAGCTGCCACGTGTGCCGTCCAGGACCTTTGCCGTCCGCTGGCGGACGGCAAAGACCATTTCATCTTTGCCGTCGGCCAGCAGACGACAATGAGCCCTTCGCTGCAGCCTATTCAGTCGGACCTGTTGCCGTCTGCTGACGGGCGGCAAAGGCCTTTGCCGTCTGTCAGGCATGCCTTTGCCATCCGCCATGGCGGATGGCAAAGTGCCTGATTCCTATAGTGTTAGTATAAATTTAAATCGCTTCGGTATTAAGCAAAGTTTTAAATAGCCTGCTATAGCCCTATAGTTGTTTGACCAGGTGCCGCTATGTGGCATAGCCCGCTAAACTTGCGAAATAACTGGCTATAGTTGATTTGGAGGGTCGCCGCTATTTGGCATAGCCCGCTATTTAAAACACTGGTATTAAGTTATAGCCACCACAAAATCATTGATTTCTTTCTCGCTGGAACTTATGAACAACAGCGGTAGCCACTGCCAAACTATAAGAGACACATGTCTCGTTTATTGCGAGATGTATGCTCGTCTCTCCTCTGCTGCTTCCGCATGTGGGCCGACCCAATAAACGTGTGTTCCTGCGGTTTCAGAGGATTGCTGGGAGTGCTTCTCGGAAGCACTGATGATTTTAGAAGCTTCCCACGTTTTTGCTTGTTTTTCTATGTGTTTTCTCTTTCGTTTTTCCTTTGGGTTTGTTTTTTCAAATCCATGTTGCCTTTTTAGAATACATGTTCAATTTTATGCATATAGGTTGATCCAGATACAAGTTAAACAATTTATAAATGCACGCTGAAAATTTATTTGAATACATCTTGGTCATTTGTAAAATGAACATTGAACTTTCAATGCACAGTGACCATTTTTAAAAACATGTTTGAACATTTTTCAAATATTACATTCACATTTTCTTACGACATGATTTTTTTTTTTGCAAAGTGTTAGATATTGTTCTAAATGACATGAGCATCTGTTTATATGTTATAAACATGTTTCTAAATTAGTGAGAACAAATTTTAACATTTCATGAATATTTTTTCTAAAATTTATTGAAATATATTTATAACATGGGAACTTTATAAAATGTCATGAAATTTTTTAATGGTATAAACATTGTTTTACATATTATGCAAACATATTTTGTGTATTTTCATTAAAATTTTGAAAATATTTCATTCACAAAATTTTAAAGATGTGTACATTTTTCTAAATGCCATGAAAAAATTAATGGTATGAACAATTTTAAAATTGCACAAACAATTTTTCACATTTCCTGAAATTGACCTAATGTGTGGTGAAATTTTCAAATATTTAAGTAATGTATTGATCTTATATATATAATGTGAAAAAAAATTGAATGCAAGTAATGTATGTAATACTAACGGCACTGCGCACTACATGCTCTCCTTGAGGCGACTAGTCTGTCTATCTAGCGTATCATACCCCTCGGAAGGCTCACCTCACCCAATTTTGGGAAGCTTCTAAAAGCTTTCCAACCTGGTTTGAGAGAAGCTACCACCCCAAATTTTTCAGTTGTTTTTATGTAGTTTCTTTTTTCAATTTCCTTCTTCTTTCTTTAAAAAACATGCACTTTTTTCAAGGCATGAACTTTTTTTAAGCCATAAAATTTTGACAAAAGTATGATTTTTTCAATTCACAAACATGTTTTTATTGTGCGTGTATGCAATGACAAGATTTGGTGTGAGGTACTTCAGATATAAGATTTAATGTCAAAGACTGCAGCACCAGTACACTTATTCTTGAGCAAGTTTACTAAGGCCTTGTACAATGCAAGGTGCTAAGGAGAGGTGCTTGAAGAAATAAATCAGGCTTTTCTTAAGCACCGGTGCTTATTTATACATAGCTGACGCTTAATTAGGCGTCTCTCCTGTAAAAATAGCACCGGTGCTTCAGAAAACCGGCTAATTTTTTAAGCACCTCCCCATTTAGCATTGTACAATGTCTAAAATTTTCCAACCGTCATCAGCACCGTCAAATACACTAAGACTTTCCGACCGTCGTCAACACCGTCAATCCGGTTTTGATACACGTGTCAGCTACTCATTCCGGTGGCAGGAAAGACTGTCAATTTCTTCTTCAAAAAATATGGCTCTAGCAGGTTGTGACCTTGTGGGTAGTATTGCTTGGTGGAACCTTATAAATGCACGGTTCCCTCGTTAACAACTAAAATAATAGTCCATGTGAGACACGAGTGTGGCCAGCATTATTGCTCGATCTGCTTCCAACTCTCCTCCAGTCTCTTCCTCCTCAGCTCCTCCGATCCGCTCTAGCACAAGTGTACAACCACCCAAAAAATTAGAACTCCATCGACAGAGCACGCATACATGGCTAGCAGGGATGAGCAGCGGCAGCACCCCCTACCCCTGCACATCCTCTTCCCCCCGTTCTTCGCCCCCGGGCACCTCATTCCGGTCGTGGACATGGCCGGGATATTCTCCGCTCGCGGCGCGAGGTGCACCATCCTCACCACGCCCGTCAACGCCGACATCATCCGCCCGGCCGTCGACCGCGCCAACGACTCCAACAGCCATGGCACCGACGCCTCTTTGTTGGAATATTAGGCAAGTTCATGATTAATTCTAGTAAATAATTCATGACTAGAAGAGATACTAGCATGCAATAATCTAGCAAACTAGAATAACAACAAGACATGCATAACAGCAGCAAACACGTAACAATAGTTGTAGAGACAGACATGAACAGAGGATGTTGGACGTACTGATCGTTAGCTATTATGGGTGCGACGGTGTTGATGACGATGTTGGCGACGATCTGCTGCTGATGGCGATGAATACGACGATGAGTAGCACCGCCCGACTTGGACGGAAGACGACCCGTGATGACGAATTTGAGCAGTCGCACACAGCGCTTCCCAAAAACCTAATTCGTCCTCTCCCAGTGCAGGATCGCAAAGACGAACGGTTTCGGAGACCTGCTCTCCCACGCGCCGATGCACGCCGGCGTTTGGGATGGAGTAGACTACGATGGCGGCGCAAGTTGTGAGATGAGGCAAAACCCTCGGTGTTTTCGGTGTGTCTCTCGCCGCAGCCGGTAGCTGTATATATATTAGGACCAGAGGCGATATTGTGTCGCGATCACAATCCCGAACCGACTCGGTTTCTAATTCGTATACTTACCGGACAAGAAATCAAAAACTTGTCTCCCAAGACATAAAAACAAAACGGCAAAAGGAAGCTGCGCTCCGGCAAGGAGACGGATCGGATTTCGGCGGACCATTGACGCGCATGTCGCATGTACGCGCCGCCTCGCCTCGCCTCGGCACGGCCCGGCCCGGCGAGGCGAGGCGAGCGAGCAAGCGCGTGTGGTTTTCCCTTTCTCTTCTCACACACCACTTAGAGTGGTGGAGAGAACCCACTATATAAAGAGGTCCAACTCTTCTTCAACTTCCGGGGTGGGACTAAACTTAGCACCACCACTTGCCATTTTACACATGGGCTTTGAGATTTCGGAAATTGCTATGGGCCTAGCCCATTAATTCTAACAATCCCCCACCAGATCTCAAATACCCATTTAGAGATTTGCCTTCTCTCACCACTTGTTTAATATATCAGTGTTTCAGCAGAGACTGTTAAGTTGAACTTCTGCCTAGAACTTTAAGCTACATCCATTCACAACTTGACAATGGACTATGCCTTGAATTGCTAGTTTTGTGTGAACAGGTTTCACTCAAAGTCTTAACCAGTACCTGACCGCCAGTAGGCTACCCCGCGGTTTGGAGCTTATACGTCATACTCCCTGGTCTCTTCGTGAGCTTACTAGAGATCACCCAAATCTCATAGATTGCGACGTTTACAGTCAGAACTCATATAGGTGTGTTCTTTCAAGAATGCTCTGTAGGACAACATCTTTGCTAATTATAGCCAATAGAACCACGTTAAGGCATGTTGTCAACCTGCCTTACAGATCTGAGCCTTACAGCTCTGAGAGTTTTGCATCTTCACTTGGAGACGATCATTAGTTATTACTCTCCTCAGTTAACCAATAGCTTGTTCTTCCCAGATCCTAATTCACGGGATCTCCGATCACAAAGGTTGGGTTACTACTATGGTGTAACATCTATGGGTCTCATACCCATCTCCCTCGATGCAATATCTATCACATTTCGTGATAGTCCCTTTGTAAAGGGATCTGCCAGGTTTTTTTGTCTGTTTGTATATACGTAACAGTTATTACTCCGGAGTTTCTCAACTTCCTGACAGACTTCAAACGTCTCTTCACGTGTCTTGATGACTTTGCATTATCTTTAGAATTGTTCACTTTAGCGATAACCGTTTGGTTACCACAATTCATAAGAATAGCCGGTACAGGTTTTTCAACAACCAGCAAGTCCATCAAGAGCTCACGCAGCCATTCTGCCTCAACAGTAGCTGTGTCCAAAGCAGTTAATTCTGCTTCCATAGTTGACCTCGTCAATATGGTTTGCTTGCAAGACCTCGATGACACTGCGCCACCACCATGAGTAAATACATACCCACTTGTTGCGTAAAGTACATCAACATCGGAGATCCAATTTGAATCACTATATCCTTCTAGCACAGCAGGATGCCCTGAATAAGTAATTCCGTAACTCATAGTACCTCTCAGATAGCGCAAGACCCTTTCTAGTGCATGCCAATGATCATCACCCGGGTTGGACATGAACCTACTCAGTTTGCTCACAGCAAAAGAGATATCTGGTCTTGTAGCGCCAGCTAAGTACATGAGTGAACCGACAATTTGAGAGTATCTTAATTGATCTCTCGTTTCTTTCTTGTTCTTTCTGAGTGTCACGCTGGGATCATAAGGTGTTGGAGAAGGCTTGCTATGCATAAAACCGAATCGGTTCAAGACCTTCTCAACATAGTGAGATTGCGTTAATGTAATCCCATTCTCATCCTTAATAAGTTTGATGTTTAGAATTACATCGGCTTCTCCCAGATCTTTCATGTCAAAACTTTTTGATAGAAAAGACTTGACCTCATTAATTGCATTAATGTTTGTACCAAAGATCAGTATGTCGTCCACATACAAACATAATATGACACTATTGCCCCCACCATGGCGATAGTAAACACACCTATCAGCCTCGTTAATGACAAATCCTGCAGAAGTCAGAGTTCTTTCAAACTTCTCATGCCATTGCTTAGGTGCCTGTTTCAGACCATACAAAGATTTTAACAACTTGCACACCTTTCTCTCTTCACCCTTTACCACAAACCCGTCAGGCTGATCCATATAGATCTCCTCTTCCAACTCTCCATTGAGAAAAGCTGTCTTTACATCCATTTGATGAATGATAAGACCATAAGAGGCAACCAAGGAAAGTAACACTCGAATGGTGGTCATTCTAGCAACGGGTGAATAGGTGTCAAAGTAATCTTTGCCTTCTTTCTGAGTGTAGCCCTTGGCCACTAGCCGCGCCTTGTACTTATCAATAGTACCATTAGGCTTTAGCTTCTTTTTGAACACCCACTTACAGCCCACAGGTTTACAACCATATGGTCTATCAGTTAGTTCCCAAGTTCCATTAGAAAGAATTGAGTCCATCTCATTATGAACTACTTCTTTCCAATCATCTACATCCAGAGATGCATATGCTTCTGCAATTGTCTTGGGTGTGTCGTCCACAAGGTATACAATGAAATCATCACCAAAGGATTTTGCAATCCTTTGTCTCTTGTTCCTTATAGGAACTTCATTGTTATCCTTCTCAAGGACTTCCTCATGTGATTGTTCGAAATATTCATCAGTTGTACTAGATTCAGGAATTATCTCAGAAGAAAATCTAGCAATGCTATGCATATCTTTCATAGGAAATATGTTCTCAAAAATGTTGCATCACGAGATTCCATTATAGTATCAACATGCATATCAGGTACTTCAGATTTTACCACTAAAAACCTATAAGCAATGCTCCGTTGAGCATACCCTAGAAAGACACAATCCACTGTCTTTGGTCCAAGTTTGCGTTTCTTAGGAATAGGAATATTGACCTTTGCCAAACATCCCCAAGTGCGCAAATAAGAAAGTGATGGTTTTCTCCCAACCCACTCCTCATAAGGGGTTTTCTCCTTATTATTGTTGGGAACTCTATTCAGGACATGACATGAAGTCAATAGAGCCTCCCCCCACCATGCCTTAGATAAACTAGCAGTGTCTAACATGGCATTCACCAAGTCAGTCAATGTGCGGTTTTTCCTCTCGGCCACTCCATTTGATTGAGGTGAATAGGGAGGCGTCCTCTCATGAATAATACCATGTTCCTCACAAAATTCATCAAAAACTTTGGGAAAATACTCTCCACCATGATCGGACCTAAGACGCTTGATCTTTCTCTCTAGTTGATTTTCAACTTCAGCTTTATAGATTTTAAAGTAGTCTAATGCTTCATCTTTAGTTTGCAACAAATAAACATAGCAAAATCTAGTCGCATCATCAATCAAAGTCATGAAATATCTCTTTCCACCTTTTGACAACACACCATTCATCTCACAAAGATCAGAATGTATGAGTTCTAGAGGTGCCAAGTTTCTCTCCTCGGCAGCCTTATGAGGCTTTCGAGGTTGCTTAGATTGCACACAACTATGGCACTTCGAACCTTTGGCAACTGTGAAGTTCGGAATTAAACTCATGCTGGATAGCTGAGACATTAAACCAAAATTAATATGAGATAAACGAGAGTGCCAAATACTTGCATCATCATTAACACTAGAACAAATTTGGTTTATTGACTTATTGCAAAAATCTGAAAGGGAAAAACGGAACAAGCCTCCGCACTCATAGCCTTTTCCTATAAATTGTCCAAATCTTGACACGATTACTTTATTGGACTCTAAAACTACCTTAAATCCATCTTGACATAGAAGGGAGCCGCTAACTAGATTCTTGTTCATAGTAGGGACATGCTGCACGTTCCTTAGTTGCACGATCTTTCCCGAAGTAAACTTCAGATCCACCGTGCCAATGCCACGAACAGAAGCATGTGACCCATTCCCCATTAGGACGGAAGAATCCCTTGCGACCTGATAAGAAGTAAATAGGGAGATGTCAGCACACACATGAACGTTAGCACCCGAATCAATCCACCACGAAGATGATTGAAATACTGAAAGCACAATAGGTAAATTACCATACCCATCAGTATTGCTAGCGGTCACCATGTTGACAGTCTTGGAGCTTGTTTTCCCTCTGCGGTATGCACGTTCAGGGCATTCCTTGGAAAAGTGTCCAGGCTTCCCACATGCGTAGTACTCTAGCTCAGCCTTGTTGAACTTCTTCTTCTTGAAGGTAGTAGTCTTGGTAGGCTTGTTGAAAACAGGTTTGTTCTTCCCTTTGTTCTTGTTCTGTGGTTACCTCTGCACCATGTTAGCAGTAGGCTGAACCTCACCTCCTTTTTAGTAGTATCTTTAGCCCGAGCTTTTTCTTCAACATCAAGAGATGCAATCAGATTTTCAACTGATATCTCCTGTCTCTTATGCTTCAGAGTTGTGGCGAAATTCCTCCATGAAGGAGGCAACTTTGCAATCATGCACCCAGCCACGAATTTGTCTGGTAGAACACATTTAAGGAGTTCAAGTTCCTTCACAATGCACTATATCTCATGAGCTTGTTCAACCACAGAACGGTTATTCACCATCTTGTAGTCATGAAAACTCTCCATGATGTACAGTTCACTGCCTGCATCTGTTGCACCGAATTTTGTATCCAGTGCATCCCACAGAACCTTTCCATCATTTATGTGCATGTACACATCACACAGACGGTCAGCAAGAACACTCAGAATGCATCCCACAAACATAGTATTGGCTTCCTGGAATTTTCTCTGAACTTCGTCAGTCATTCCCTCTGGAGCACCACCACTAACGAGTAAAACTTTCAGAGCAGTAAGCCAGAGCGTGGTCTTCACCTGCCACCTCTTAAAGTGCACACCGGTAAACTTATCCGGCCTCAGTGCATCAGCGAATCCAGCCATAGTTAACTCAGGAAATTGTCTACAATTAGTTTTTGGATTGTTGGAATATTAGGCAAGTTCATGATTAATTCCAGTAAATAATTCATGACTAGAAGAGATACTAGCATGCAATAATCTAGCAAACTAGAAGAACAACAAGACATGCATAACAACAGCAAACACGTAACAATAGCTGTAGAGACAGACATGAACAGAGGATGTTGGACGTACGGATGGTTAGCTATTATGGGTGCGACGGTGTTGATGACGATGTTGGCGACGATCTGCTGCTGACGGCGATGTATACGATGATGAGTAGCACCGCCCGACTTGGACGGAAGACGACTCGTGATGACGAATTTGAGCAGTCGCGCACAGCGCTTCCCAAAAACCTAATTCGTCCTCTCCCAGTGCAGGATCGCAAAGACGAACGGTTCCGGAGACCTGCTCTCCCACGCGCCGATGCACGCCAGCGTTTGGATGGAGTAGACTACGATGGCGGCGCAAGTTGTGAGATGAGGCAAAACCCTACGTGTTTTTGGTGTGTCTCTGGCCGCAGCCGGTAGCTGTATATATATTAGGACCAGAGGCGATATTGTGTCGCGATCACAATCCCACTTACCGGACAAGAAATAAAAAACTTGTCTGCCAAGACATAAAAATAAAACGGCAAAAGGAAGCTGCGCCACGGCCCGGCCCGGCGAGCGAGCAAGCGCGCGCGTGTGGTTTTCCCTTTCTCTTCTCACACACCACTTAGAGTGGTGGAGAGAACCCACTATATAAAGAGGTCCAACTCTTCTTCAACTTCCGGGGTGGGACTAAACTTAGCACCACCACTTGCCATTTTACACATGGGCTTTGAGATTTCAGAAATTGCTATGGGCCTAGCCCATTAATTCTAACACCCTTCACCTGTAGTCGACATCTCCGTCATGCCTTTCCCCGACGTCGGGCTCCCGCTAGGCATGGAGAACCTCATGTCCCTTACTCCAGCCCACGGAGTCGAGTACCCGCTCAAGTTCATCCAAGCCGTGCAGCTACTCCGCGAGCCCTTTGACCGATTCATGGTGCCAACCGCCCCGACGCCGTCGTGTCCGATAGTCTAGATTATGAAACGTCGTGCATCTTTTGCGTTGTACTTCAATGTCGTTGTAGTACGATTGAAATCTAGAAGGAGCAGCAGCAGCTTTTGTCGGAAACACGTCGTGTCTCTAGTACATCTCTCAGCAAAAATATAAAAACGGTAAACTCCTCAGGGACATAGCATATAGTACTGTCACGCTCCCATCAAGATATCGCCCATGTGATCCTGTATTTAACTTGTCTACCTGCGCCCCCGTCGCCAGATGCGAACTCAATGCGGTGGACCACATGATCGGACCAGCTGTCGAACCGATGAGGTTGTCTGTTCAGATAGCTACGAAAAGGTAGCTACTTAATTTACGTATATGATGAAATGGCCTTATTTGATTGGATGGCACAGGGCCCTGTCGTAGATCTAAGACTGATAGTAGAATGGGGGGTAGGTATGAGGAGGCAAGATCCTAGCTATGGCGAAGTTGTACACATGAGTTTTACGAGTTCAGTCCCTTCGCGGAGGAAGTAACAGCCCTACGTCTCGGTGCCCGGAGGCCGGAGGCGGTCGACTGGATTATGCGCGTGTGTTTTACATGGGGTGTGAACCCTTGTGCCAGAGGAGGAGGGTGGCTTATATAGTGAACGCCAGGACCCCAGCCGTTCCCCTGTTGCCAAGGGTTCAATGTACATAAAGACGATGCGTTACTGGTAACGCCAGCCTTAAATGCCTTAACGACCTTAAAGATTACAGAGTGAACGCGCTCGTCCGTTGCCGCTCCAGATGACTCCTGGTCTTCAATAGGTCGAGTGGATTCTTGTATGGTCGAGTGGTCGATTGGTCGAGCGACTTCAGGAAGGAGGGGTCTCCGAGTAGCTGATCGGTTGAGTGGATTGCACTCGACACCTTTGTTGGGCCCTCCCCATTGTCTCTTGAGCTTCTTTGTTTCTAGGATAGTGACCTTGGATAGGGCGCATAGGTCAGGCTTATGACCCTAACCCAGGTCTATATCATCATCATTAGCCCCCGAATGGATTGAGGTCTGAGTGGAAAGAAGGGTCGCAGTTGATCTTGCTTCGACTCTTGTGTTTCACAACTATTCATGTTTGAACAAAGGCCAATGTTGGAACTTCGGCTTTGTTTCAGTCGTCTCGATCGATTCAGAAGTTGCCGATTGGATTTATAACGTCATCCGTCGAGTGTTGTTTTTGACGTGAAATCTTTGGCGCGATTGGTTACGGCGTATCCCGGATTCCACGGGATTCGAAATTTCGGGGAAGCGCGCGAGGCGGCGCGCCGTGGTAAGCGGGACGGATTGACAGGGGCGCCTTGATCTCTACGCCACCTTTTTCGCCGTGTACCCCA
Source organism: Triticum aestivum (assembly GCF_018294505.1). Classification (NCBI taxonomy): domain Eukaryota; kingdom Viridiplantae; phylum Streptophyta; class Magnoliopsida; order Poales; family Poaceae; genus Triticum; species Triticum aestivum. The sequence continues at coordinate 50,619,833 of NC_057811.1, read as the reverse complement.
CGTGCGACTGTTGCGGGATTTGACAGGACCGTCCGGGCCCACGCGTCAGCCACTCGGAAGTTGGTCTTTAAAGGTGACGGGGCCGAGGCGCCTGCACTGTGCGCGTCCATTCCTCTTCATTCTCCTCTGTTTCTCCACCGCATCCGGCTCCTCCGCTCTCGACGCCGCCGCTCCGTCACCATGGGGAAGGAGAAGACGGCGGCGCTGGAACGCGCGAAGAAGGCGACGGGGGCGGCGAAAGGCAAGAAGACGAATCGGGGGTCGTCGTCGTGGTCGGGGCTGCCGTCGGGATGGATCCAGGGCAATTGGATCCGATCCTCGCTTCAGTAGGAAGATTTAGATGAGCTGGCTGAGTCCGGGCTTATCGTCCATGGAGCTGCGCAGTTGCCAGAGGGGGAGACGGAGCCGCAGCCACGATCGGGTGAGTGTGTTCTACCCATGTCGACCGCGGTTTCTCAGTTCCTCCGCACCCTTTTTCCGGGGTTTCTTGAATTTCTTCGGGGCCCAACTCCATCATTTTTCTCCCAACACCATCAAATATCTTGCCGCGTTCGTGTCCATGTGCGAGAATTTCTTGGGGTGTCGACCGCACTGGGGTCTTTTCAAGCACATATTCACTATCCGCTCCCAGTTGGTGAAGAAAGCAAATTCGAGTGACGAGAAAACACACGTTATCCAGATGTGTGGGGGTCTGGGTATCCAGAAGAGGAAGATGAGTTCTTTCCCTTCAATGACCCTTCCTGAGTCGGTCAGAGGCTGGCAGTCGACCTGGTTCTACTGCCAGGATATCGTGACCCCAGGCCAGTCGACTGGACTTCCCCCTTTTTCCGTCGATTGTGTTCAGACCCCTTGTTCATTGAAAGTGACCACCGCGGAGAAGGTGGAGACAACCATGCTGGTCGAGAGGGTGGTCCAGCTGATCAACCAAGGTGTCATCGACATGGATTTGTTGGAGGTATTCCTTAGTCGGCGCATCCAACCGCTCCAGGCTCGTGACCACTCTATGTGGATGTATTCCGGAGCCGGCGACACCGCTCGGGTTCATCTAGAGGAGGTGCCGGCCAAAACAGTGGCTCAATGGCCGAGGAGTATCACAGGAAACAAGGACAACCCCAGGGGCGCCACGAGAGTCGATCCCTTCAGCGACAGTAATCAGCCAGACAAGGTTCGACCTCTACAACTGATTGCATTTGGGTACATTTTCCGACTATTTTTGAATCCGACTGATTTCCACTCGACTTCTTGTCTTGTAGGTTTATACCGAGATGTACTCGATGCCCAACGGTGAACAAGCTCTAGAGCAGGATCATGAGGGCGAGGACAACACGGAGGAGAGTGGTGATTGGGAGTCGCCGGACGACGGTGACGAAGACGAGAGTGACGAGTCAGACGACGAGGAGGTAGTCGACTCACCGCCTCGTACGGAACGTTGATCCAAGCAGCAACATGATCCAACGGGCAGGCGCGGCAAGATTGTGGCCTCGAGCGCTCAAGCGCAGAAGCGTGCTCGGTCTTCAACTCCGGAGCTAACGGAGAAATTCACCAAGCAGCCCAAGATCAACCCCTCAAAGGCTCGGAAGACCTTGCCTAAGATTAAGATGGGCGTTCCTGTTGATTCTGGGTAAACGTTCTTTTCGTGTTTTCTTGCACCGACTGATTCTTCTGTTCCGACCGAATGGATTGTAAACTTTTCCAGCCCAGCCTCTGCCGCGACTGATATGGACATTGACATGATCCCAGATGACGAGGAAACCGATGACGCGGCTACCTCCAAAGCTAGTAAGTCCGCTCGACTCGAATTTATTCTGTCGATTGGATTGTTCATCGGTTGCATCTCTGATATTTTCTGTTTGTTGCAGCTCCACGAGACGTTGTCGTGCTTCCGGACGATGAAGAAGAAGTGCCTCTGAGGGAAAGGAGGAGGAGGGACAAGGGACCGAGCGGGAAAGCGCCCGAGGTTCAGGTTCCTCAGTCGACACTGATGCCTGGGACGGCGGTCGAGCGATCCACAGATCCGGCTTGTACCAACGTCACTTTCGCTATCCCGCTGTCGACTGATTGCCCATCAGGGTTGGCTGCTCAAACTCCTGCTGCTCCAATACAACTCCACGCATCAGACCCAGTGGCTGCTTCGACTGCCCTGCCATCATCGTACCAAACTCCAGACGACCCGCCGAGTGCTGCCAAGGAAGCTCTTCTTCAGTTGAATCTTGTGATGGGGCAGATGAAAGTGGTGCACGAGGCCAGTCAGGTGGCCTACAGCGCCAACGCTGCTCTGCAAACCAATGTCCAGGTTAGTTAATTTCCGGCTGAAATTATTTCTCATCCGATCACCCACTGGGGTGTGTCTGTCTGTCTTAAAGTCGTATATGTCTTCCACTTGAGCCGACTTGGGTTGAGTCGAGTGTTTTTTTTAAACGACTCGCGCTAGGTAGACCATGCCGAGTGTTGAAGCAAACCAGTGGGGGCACGCTAAGTGTACCCACTGGGTGTAGTCCCCGAGACCGTGGTCGACTGTTGGCAGTCGGCCGGGGTCTGAGAATCTATCCCTCTTTTTTTTGACGACTCATGGTGGGCAGACCATGACGAGTGTTGAATCAAACCAGTGGGGGCACGCTAAGTGCACCCACTGGGTGTAGTTCCTGAGACTACCGTTGAATGTTTGATTCGGCGGTAGTCGTAGAGTAACTTTCACTGTGATTGTCTTTTGTTTCTGTCGACTGATATATCTTATACGCCGACTGCAGAAATCTTGTGATCTTGGGGCTCAACTTTCTACACTGAACAAGCAGCAAATCAGCCTCAATCTTGATCTGGAACTGGCCAAGAAGAACCTCAAGACCGCTCGTGACGAAGTAGCTGCCAAGGGAGGTAACCAATCGTCAACTGTCCATCTTACGACTAGCACTTTTCCGTGTGTTTTTTAGTCACTTTGAACCGAGTGACTTCACTCGAACAGATGTGCGTAGTGAAAACCGTCAACTTCAAGCTCTTCTGAAGAATGTTGTTTCCTTAGAGAAAATGAAGCAGGCTCTGGAGAAGAAGGATCTGGATCTTGCTACTTCCCAGAAGGAGGCGCGAGAGAAAATGGCACTTGTTGACAAGAAGCTGGCTTCAGTCGGCAAGTTAGAAGAAGAGAACTCCAAACTGAAGACCGCTGTCTCTGATGCCAATCGGGAGGTCGAGCAACTGAAGAAAGACAAGGACAAGCTGACTGACGAGATTGGAAACCTCAAGGCCAAGAAGGGCGAGTTAGAATCTTATCTGGGGCAGCTTGCTGCAAAACTGTTCTTAAAGCTTGAAGGTATTGTTGTTCAACTGACTTGTTGCTGTCGATTGATAGGTCTTACCATATTGTCGACTCACTATTTACTCGACTGCGCAGAACTTTGCCAGGACTTTGAAGCAGAAACTAGGCTGGTCGAGACGGATCTCGATCCCATAAACTGTCGAGTCAAAGATGACGTCGCAATGAATGTGCTGCAGTTGGAATCTCGCATGGACAGCGCAGTTGCTTATCTTGCCCGTCTGAAGGCGGCAATGTCTCGGGTTGATGCTGAACTCTGGCCTCAGGCGGAACTGTCTCAAGACCTCGAGTCTCTGATGGCTCGACTGAATCAAATACCTGACCGACTGCAAGAATGGAAGAAATCATCTGCTTGCTGCGGTGCTGATGTCACTCTGTCATTGGTTCGAGTGCACTGTAAGGATGTCGAAGAAGACAAGCTGGCGGAGCTCAAGGTTGCTAACACCAAAAGGCACATTTTCCAGTCCTTCATGGACACTTTCCTTGACGCCGCCACTCGCATCGCAGACAGCATAGACCTTGACAGTTTCTGTGATCTAGCCAGTCCTTCTCCTTTTGCGTGATAAAAAAACATTATGCTTCACCTTTATTTGCCTCGGAATGCCGAGCTATCGTGTAATCATTAAACTCCTTCGGGTTTGATGCTCGAGTACTTTTAATCCGTGGTTCGGAACCTTAGGATTTATCTAAACTTGGGTTATCTCTGAATATGCTTGTGTTCGCCTTTGAGTGAAACTTGTTCTTCACTCGGAATAGTCTTTGTACTTGAGATGCAGCTCTGAGGAGAAGGTCCCAGTCGACCTGCACCTCGTCGTCCTTGCGGATCAGGATGGAGCACGTTATACTTGTGGCGCAGCTCTGAGGAGAAGGTCGCAGTCGACCTGCACCTCGTCGTCCTTGCGGATAGGGATGGAGCGTACGTTATACTTGTGGCGCAGCTTCGAAGAGAAGGTCGCAGTCGACCTGCACCTCATTGTCCTTGCGGATAGGGATCGAGTGTACGTTATACTTGTGGCGCAGCTCTGAGGAGAAGGCGCAGTCGACCTGCACCTCGTCGTCCCTGCGGATAGGAATGTGTTTCAAACTTAGGCGAGTACTGGACTGCAGCTAAGCCCCCAAGTGAGAGGGTTGCTCACCACTCGGTAGGATTTTTGAAACTTAGGCGAGTACTGGACTGCAGCTAAGCCCCCGAGTGAGAGGATTGCTCACCACTCGATAGGATTTTTTAAACTTAGGCGAGTACTGGACTGCAGCTAAGCCCCCGAGTGAGAGGCTTGCTCACCACTCGGTGGGATTTTTCAAACTTCGGCGAGTACTGGACTGCAGCTAAGCCCCCGAGTGAGAGAGTTGCTCGCCACTCCGTGGGATTTTTCAAACTTAGGCGAGTACTGGACTGCAGCTATGCCCCCGAGTGAGAGGGTTGCTCACCACTCGGTGGGATTTTTCAAACTTAGGCGAGTACTGGACTGCAGCTAAGCCCCCGAGTGAGCGGGTTGCTCACCACTCGGTGGGATTTTTCAAACTTAGGCGAGTACTGGACTGCAGCTAAGCCCCCGAGTGAGAGGGTTGCTCACCACTCGGTGGGATTTTTCAAACTTAGGCGAGTACTTGACTACAGCTAAGCCCCCGAGTGAGAGGCTTGCTCACCACGCGATGGATTTTTCAAACTTAGGCGAGTACTGGACTGCAGCTAAGGCCCCGAGTGAGAGGCTTGCTCACCACTCGGTGGGATTTTTCAAACTTAGGCGAGTGCTGGACTGCAGCTAAGCCCTCGAGTGAGAGGCTTGCTCACCACTCGGTGGGATTTATCAAACTTAGGCGAGTACTGGACTGCAGCTAAACCCCCGAGTGAGAGGCTTGCTCACCACTCGGTGGGATTTTTCAAACTTAGGTGAGTACTGGATTGCAGCTAAGCCCCCGAGTGAGAGAGTTGCTCGCCACTCAATGGGATTTTTCAAACTTAGGTGAGTACTGGACTGCAGCTAAGCCCCCGAGTGAGAGGGTTGCTCACCACTTGGTGGGATTTTTCAAACTTAGGCGAGTACTGGACTGTAGCTAAGCCCCCGAGTGAGAGGCTTGCTCACCACTCGGTGGGATTTTTCAAACTTAGGCGAAACGGATTCGCAGCTAAGCCCCCAAACGCAAGTCTTGCTCACCACTCGGTAGGATTTTTCAAACTTGGGCGAAACGGGTTCGCAGCTAAGCCACCCACTGGGGGATTTAGAACATATAACAAAGGAACAACAATCATTTATGAGACTGTAAAAACTGTGTCTTTGATAATCAAACTAGAAGGTATTTTTTATTACATCTCAACAGTCTGAATGCTTAAGTGTAAAAGGGGCGGAGCAGCTCCGCATTCCAAGCACGTGGCTCATCTTTCTTGTGCTCGACATTGTAAAGGTGGTATGCTCCATTGTGGAGCACTCTGGTGACAATGAAGGGGCCTTCCCAGGCAGGAGCGAGCTTGTGAGGTTTCTGCTGATCCACTCGAAGAACCAAGTCTCCCTCTTGAAATGCTCGACCCCTCACGTTTCTGGCGTGGAATCAACGCAGGTCTTGCTGATAAATGGTCGACCGGACCAGGGCCATCTCCCTTTCCTCTTCCAGGAGATCAACTGCGTCTTGCCGAGCCTGTTCCGCTCCATCTTCAGAGAAAAACTCGACTCGGGGTGCATTGTGAAGCAAGTCACTCGGTAGAACAGCTTCAGCTCCATACACCAAGAAGAATGGAGTTCGGCCAGTCGACCGATTTGGAGTTGTCCTCAATCCCCAAAGCACTGATGGAAGTTCATCGACCCAGGCGCCTGCTGCATGCTTGGGATCATGCATCAATCGGGGTTTCAGTCCTTTGAGAATCAATCCGTTTGCTCTTTCTGCTCGTCCATTCGACTGGGGATGGGCAACCGAAGCATAGTCGACTCGAGTGCCTTGGGAAGCGCAGAAGGCTCTGAACTCATCAGAATCGAAGTTCAAACCATTTTCAGTGATGATGCTGTGCAGAACACCATATCTGAATGTTAACTCTCTGATGAAGCTAACAGCAGTACTGGCTTCAAGATTTTTGATAGGCTTGGCTTCGATCCATTTAGTAAACTTGTCGACTGCCACAAGCACATGAGTGAAGCCTCTCCTACTAGTCCTCAGAGGCCCAACCATATCCAATCCCCAAATAGCAAAGGGCTAGACGAGTGGAATGGTCTTCAAGGCTGACGCAGGCTTGTGAGACATGTTGGAGTAAAACTGGCAACCTTCACATTTGTCGACTATTTCTTTCGCCATCTCATTTGCTCGTGGCCAATAAAATCCTGCTCTGTATGCTTTGGCCACAATGGTCCGAGAGGAAGCATGGTGACCACAGGTCCCTGAGTGGATGTCGTTGAGGATCACTCGACCTTCTTCTGGTGTTATGCATTTCTGGCTGTCCAGTTACACTTTCTCTGAACAGCTGTCCTCTTATCACAGTAAAGGCTTTGGATCGACGGAAGATCTGTCGAGCCTCTTCTTCATCCTCTGGGAGTTCCGTCCTAAGAATGTATGCGATGTACGGCACTGTCCAGTTGGGGGTGATGACCAAAACCTCCATGATCAAGTCGACCACAGCTGGGACTTCGACTTCAGTCGGATCGGTGGTACTCTTTGGTTGTGGGGGCTCTTGAGTGAAAGGATCTTCTTGAACTGAAGGTGTATGAATATGTTCCAAAAACACATTGCTGGGAATGGCTTCCCTCTTGGATCCTATCTTTGCCAAATCATCAGCTGCTTGATTTTTCAGTCGGGGTATGTGATGGAGCTCTAAACCCTCAAACTTCTTCTCTAACTTCCTCACTGCATTACAATAACCAGTCATAGCCGGGCTTTTGACGTCCCACTCCTTCATTACTTGATTAACCACCAAATCCAAGTTGCCGTAGACCATGAGGCGACGGACGCCGAGTGAAATGGCCATACGTAACCCGTACGGAAGTGCTTCATATTCAGCTTCATTGTTGGAGGAGTCAAAATGAATCTGGAAAACATAGTTGAGCTTGTCACCTTGGGGGGATACTAATACCACTCCAGCACCGGAACCATTCATCATCTTGGATCCATCAAAGAACATGGTCCAATGCTCCGAGTGAATCTGAGCCGGCAATTGCTGTTCGACCCACTCGACGAGGAAATATACTATTGCTTGGGACTTGATAGCTTTCTTTGCCTCAAACTTGATATCCAAGGGAAGGAGTTCAATCGCCCACTTTGCCACTCGACCAGTTGCATCTCTGTTGTTCAAAAAATTTCTGACAATGGTGTGTCGTTGACGACTGTAATGGAGTGATCAGAGAAATAATGCGCAACCTTCTTCGTGGTCATATAAATTCCATAGACAAGCTTCTGATAATGTGGATATCTTTGCTTGGATAGAGTCAAAACTTCAGAAACATAGTATACTGGACACTGAACTTTATATGCTTTTCCTTCTTCTTCCCCTCGACCGTGAGTACTGTACTGACAACTTGTCTAGTGGCTGCAATATAAAGCAGTAAAGGCTCTTTGCTGATTGGGGCAGCGAGCACCGGCTGGGTGGAAAGCAGGGCTTTGAGCTCTACAAACGCTGTGTCAGCTTCAGGAGTCCACTCGAACTTATCAAATTTCTTCATCAGTCAGTAAAGAGGCAATGCCTTTTCACCGAGGCGGGAGATGAATCGACACAAGGCGGCCAAACAACCAGTAAGCTTCTGGACATCATGCACACGCATAGGGCGCTTCATCCGGAGTATGGCACCAATTTCTCTGGGTTCGCGTCGATCCCTCGCTCGGAAACGAGGAAACCGAGTAACTTTCCACCAGGAAACTCCGAATGTGCACTTTGATGGATTAAGCTTGATATCATACCTTCTCAGGTTGGCAAAGGTTTCAGCAAGGTCAGCCAGCAGGTCGGAACCTTTACGTGACTTGACCACAATGTCATCCATGTATGCTTCCACATTCTGACTGATTTGAGTGAGCAGACACTTCTGAATCATCCTCATAAATGTGGCTCCGACGTTCTTGAGGCCGAATGGCATGGTGACATAATAGAAGCACCCGAGTGGAGTGATGAAAGTTGTTTTAATCTCATCGGGTCCATACAGTCGGATCTGATGATACCCGGAATAGGCGTCCAGAAAAGACAAACGCTCACACCCCGCAGTTGAGTCGACGATTTGGTCGATACAGGGGAGAGGGAAAATGATCTTTCGGGTAGGCCCGATTGATATGCTTGAAGTCAATGCACATGCAAAGTGAGTCGTCCTTCTTGGGGACCATGACAACATTAGCGAGCCACTCGGATTAGTAAATCTCTCGGATGAACTCAGCTGCCCGGAGCCGAGCCACTTCCTCACCAATTGCCTTTCTCTTCTGTACGGTGGACCGTCGAAGATGTTCCTTGACTGGTTTCACTTTCGGGTCGACTCGCAAATGGTGCTCAGCCAGTCCCCTGGGTACACCCGGCATGTCAGAAGCTTTCCATGCAAAAATGTCCCAGTTCTCACGGAGGAACTGGATGAGCGCTTCTTCCTATTTGCTGTCGAGTGATGTTGAGATATGAGTAGGAGCAGTATTAGGATCGGTCGGGTGAATATGAATCGGCTTTGTTTCACCGGACGACTGAAATGTGATACGTCCATTTTGCATCATGCTTTTATATCGATATTTTTTGCATTATGGCATGTTATTACACATTATGTCACAATACTTATGCCTAATCTCTCTTATTTTACAAGGTTTACATAAAGAGGGAGAATGCCGGCAGTTGGAATTCTGGGCTAGAAAAGGAGCAAATATTAGAGACCTATTATGCACAACTCCAAAAGTCCTGAAACTCCACGGAAGTTATTTTTGGAAGTAATAAAAAATGCTGAGCGAAGAAAATACCAGAGGGGGCCCACACCCTGGCCACGAGGGTGGGGGGCGCGCCCTACCCCCCTGGGCGCGCCCCCCTTCCTCGTGGGCCCCCTGGTGGCCCTCTGGTGCGCATCTTCAGCTATATGAAGTCTTTCGTCCGAGAAAAAATCATAAGCAAGCTTTCGGGATGAGACTCCGCCGCCACGAGGCGGAACCTTGGCGGAACCAATCTAGGGCTCTGGCGGAGCTGTTCTGCCGAGGACACTTCCCTCCTAAAGGGGGAAATCATCGCCATCGTCATCACCAACGCTCCTCTCATCGGGAGGGGGCCAATCTCCATGAACATCTTCACCAGCACCATCTCCTCTAAACCCCTAGTTCATCTCTTGTATCCAATCCTTGCCTCTAAGTCTGAGATTGGTACCTGTAGGTTGCTAGTAGTGTTGATTACTCCTTGTAGTTGATGCTAGTTGGTTTAGTTGGTGGAAGATCATATGTTCAGATCCATTATGCATATTAATACCCCTATGATTATGAACATGAATATGCTTTGTGAGTAGTTACGTTTGTTCCTGAGGACATGGGAGAAGTCTTGCTATTAGTAGTCATGTGAATTTGGTATTCGTTCGATATTTTGATGAGATGTATGTTGTCTCTCCTCTAGTGGTGTTATGTGAACCTCGACTACATGACACTTCACCATTGTTTGGGCCTAGAGGAAGGCATTGGGAAGTAATAGGTAGATGATGGGTTGCTAGAGTGACAGAAGCTTAAACCCTAGTTTATGCGTTGCTTCGTAAGGGGCTGATTTGGATCCATATGTTTCATGCTATGGTTAGGTTTACCTTAATACTTCTTTTGTAGTTGCGGATGCTTGCAATAGGAGTTAATCATAAGTGGGATGCTTGTCCAAGTAAGGACAGCACCCAAGCACCGGTCCACCCACATATCAAATTATCAAAGTACCGAATGTGAATCATATGAACGTGGTGAAAACTAGCTTGACGATAATTCCCATGTGTCCTCGGGAGCGCTTTTCTCTATATAAGAGTTTGTCCAGGCTTGTCCTTTGCTAAAAAAAGGATTCGGCCACCTTGCTGCACCTTATTTACTTTCATTACTTGTTACCCATTACAAATTATCTTATCACAAAACTATCTGTTACCTATAATTTCAGTTCTTGCAGAGAATACCTTGCTGAAAACCGCTTGTCATTTCCTTCTGCTCCTCGTTGGGTTCGACACTCTTACTTATTGAACGGACTACGATAGATCCCCTACACTTGTGGGTCATCAAAATGCAGAGTCTGTGGTAGGCTTCTTGGCTCGCAGCAAATCACTCGGGTCGACATTCTTCTGATACTCTTGCATTTCGACTGTTGCCATTTGTGCATCGGCGATTTTTGAGCCCTTCTGGAAGCACTCTTCTGCCTTCTGCCGATTGCCAGTGATTGTGATCACTCCTCTGGGACCAGGCATCTTCAATTTGAGGTACACGTAACATGGTCGAGCCATAAAACGTGCATAAGCATGCCTACCCAGAATAGCATGATAAGCACTCTGGAAATCCACTACTTCAAATGTTAACTTTTCCTTGCGGTAATTCTTGGAATCACCGAAAACCACATCAAGGGCGATCTGGCCGAGTGATTCAGCCTTCTTGCCAGGTATAATGCTATGGAAACTCATATTGCTTTCACTAAGCTTGGACATCGGAATGCCCATTCCCTTCAAGGTTTCAGCATAAAGGATATTCTGGCCGCTACCACCATCCATCAGCACTTTGGTCAGTCGAGTGCCTTCAACAATTGGGTCGACCACCAACGCTTGCCTCCCAGGGGTGGCTATACGCGCTGGGTGATCATACTGGTCAAACGTGATGGCAGTCTGAGACCACTTCAAATAACTGGGTGTTGCCGGAGCAACCATGTTCACTTCTCTGTTGATAACTTTCAATCGACTTTTGCTCTCAACATCAGCAAAAATCATTAGGGTGGAATTGACATTGGGAAAGCCATCATCTTCCTCTTTGTCTTCATCCTTGTCTGACTCTTTGTCCTTATCGCTAGGTTGTTTCTCTCGGAACTTCTGGATCAGAACCCGACATTGTCGAGTGGTATGTTTAGGATAAATCAGATTGCCTTCTTCATCCTTCTTGGTGTGAATGTGACATGGCAAATCCAACACATCATTTCCGACTTGATCTTTCACTTTCTTGGGGGGGCCCAGGGCCCTTTGGGCTTCCCCTTGAACTTTCCTTGAGCCACAACTAAAGCTTCACCAGGAGCAGCTGGCTCGGCCTTACGCTTCTGTTTCTGATTGGAAGTACCTCCACCGGTGTCCTGACCGACCGGTTCGCTCTTTCCATTGCAGAGTCGATCCTCTTCTTCTCCGTTAGCGTACCGAGTGGCTATTTCCATCATCCGAGTCAGGGACATATCTCCTGTCCGACCGAATTTCAGGAGTAGCTCTTGATACTTAACGCCTTCTTGAAGGCAAAAACTGCTTGATGCTCAGACACATTTTCCACTGTGTGGTGCAAAGTAGTCCACCTCTGAATGAAATCTCTCAGAGTTTCACTCGGTTTTTGCACACAATGATGCAATTCTGTCAACCCTGCTGGCCATTTGCAAGTACCCTCAAAATTCCTAACAAACACTCGGGCGAGTTCCTCCCAGGTGGATATACTGCTAGGTGCTAACTGATTCAACCATGCTCTGGCCGAGCCTTCCAACATCAGAGGAAGGTGCTTCATGGCCACTTCATCATTGCTGCCACCAATTTGTACAGCCACTCGGTAATCCTCAAGCCAAGTGTCAGGCTTGGACTCACCAGTAAACTTGCTGACTCCAGTCGCCAACCTGAAGTTGGGAGGAATCACTGCAGCCGTGATGGCTCTGCTGAAACACTCTGGACCTGAAACATGCACTCTCCTGCCAGTCGGGTGATTTCTGTCATGGCCTTCTCTGTGCACCCTATTCCTGTCAACCAGCCCTTGAACGAGAATATACCTCGCATCAAAGCCCGGCTCCCTCGGGTTAACTGGTGCTCTTCGCTCGCCACTGTGAGGGCGTCTGTCATCATGCTGCCGAGGCACCTATGACCCACTCCTCGGAGGAGGTGTGGGCACTCGACGACGGTCATCATGGCCGAGTGGGTGATCATATTGCTCCTGGTTCCTGTACTGATCCTGCCGGTGTCCACGTCCCTCATGCCGCGGGGGCGATCTTGGGCTGTGAGCCGACTGAACTGTGTCTGCCATCATAGATCTGCTATGAATCCTATTCCGCGACTGAGATACTGCTGTGTTCTGCTCTCCGGTTGCCCGGAGTAAGGCCCGGATCTGCATGAAACCTCTGCCAGCTTCCGATTGGGAAGGCTGAATTGATTTTGCTATTCGGGCCGCAGCTGTGAGATTTTGAATCGGAGTGCGGTATACCTAAGGTTGAGGCGGAAAAAGCTGTCGTCGACTGGACTCACGGATCCGCTGCCAAGCACGCTCGTCGAGCGCATGCTGTGGGTTCTCCAGTCGAGTGCGCTCAGCCAAGTTGGCCAGGCGCGCCTCCTCCAAGGCCCGGGCCTCGCGGGTTTCTCCAATGATGGGAGTGTGCAGTGCATCCATATTGCGGAGGCGAAGCTCTTCGCTCTGCTGCGAAGAAAGGGGCTCGGGGCGGTACTCCTTGTGAACGCGCGACGGATCGCCGCCACCATCACCGCCGTCGTCGCGGGGGAAGCCAGGAGGACTGCATGGACCGTTGACCATCAAGACTTCTGCCGCGGGATCGCTGCTATCGCACTCGGATGCAGTCTCGACGGAGCCAGTCGAACAGGACGTAGAGAGGTTCGTCGGGCTCGATTGCCGCGACTTGTGGGGTGGCCGACTGACGGGCCACCGCGTGTCTCACCCACCACTGGAGCCGCGACCGACCGCATCGCTTGGGCCGGTGAACAGCGTGGGGCGAGGACACCATAGGAGCCAACCGATACTGGGTCGATGGCTGCCGGAGAAGGACGCCGCGGACGCACGCGCGAAAGTGCGTTGCCCCGCGGATGGGGAGCGCCTCGACGTCGAGTGGAGCTTCCTGAAGCCAAGTGGAGTCGTCGGCAACGAAGACGAGCTCGCCGAGACGGATCTCGCGGCCCTCAGCCAACCCGCCGGTGGAAACCATGATGATGAGAATCGGAAAAAATCGCAACTTCGCCAAAAAGTCACTAAGACACCTGCCCCAAGGTGGGCGCCAACTGTCGTGGATCGAAGACTGACAGTAGAATGGGGGGTAGGTATGAGGAGGCAAGATCCTAGCTATGGCGAAGTTGTACACACGAGTTTTACGAGTTCAGGCCCATCGCGGAGGAAGTAACAGCCCTACGTCTCGGTGCCCGGAGGCGGTCGACTGGATTATGCCCGTGGGTGTTACAGGGGGTGCGAACCCTTGTGCCAGAGGAGGGGGGGTGGCTTATATTGTGAACGCCAGGACCCCAGCCGTTCCCCTGTTGCCAAAGGTTCAATGTACATAAAGACGAGGCATTACTGGTAACGCCAGCCTTAAATGCCTTAATGGCCTTAAAGATTACAGAGTGAACGCTCGTCCGTTGCCGCTCCAGATGACTCCTGGTCTTCAATAGGTCGAGTGGATTCTTGTATGGTCGAGTGGTCGATTGGTCGAGCGACTTCAGGAAGGAGGGGTCTCCGAGTAGCTGATCGGTCGAGTGGATTGCGCTCGACACCTTTGTTGGGCCCTCCCTGTTGTCTCTTGAGCTTCTTTGTTTCTAGGATAGTGACCTTGGATAGGGCGCATAGGTCAGGCTTATGATCCTACCCCAGGTGGCAAATTTGACAATTTTGACCTCGAAACGAAATAAAATCACAGAATAAACTGGGTGCGAAACTATTTCACAACCCTAACCCTTTTGTGTAGCGCCCGCCACGCCGGCGCCACACCCTACGGTGCAGCGCCTAGCTCCGGGGCGTTGCACCTCTGTCCACCGTGGCAGCCCACGGGCCCGCACCCAGCAGTGCAACGCCTCCTAGCTAGGCGCTGCACCTGTAATGTGCAGCGCCTAGCCGCTAGGCGCTACACGTGTAATGTGCAGCGCCTAGCGGCTAGGCGCTGCACTGTGACTTATCCAACCACTTGGCTGGCCCCCCCTCCCCACCACCCCACCACACACTCTCTCACTCTCTCCCCGAGCTTTGCCCCCTCTCCCACTCTCACCCCCTCTCAAATATTCTTCCAAATCTTGCAAATTTGAAAAATTTGTCCGTGGATTTCGAAGTCAAACCCTCCCTCAAGGTAATAATCTCCGATCCCCTTGTTTTGATCGAAGTAAAGTTCTCCCATTGCTCATTTGTTGGTAGTTTGGGGAAAACCTAGTTTTGTTTGGATCTAGAGATTTGCATGGAGATGTGAGATGTTTGTTTGCCAATTTCTATGATTAGGCTTTGTTAGTATGCTAGGGTTATTCTTATGGGTGTTCTTATGTTGGTGCTAGGGTTAGGTTTAGGGCTAGGGTTATGGTTAGGGTTAGGGTTATGGTTAGGGTTAGGGTTGTTGTTTCATATATATATTAGGGTTTGTATTCGGTGTTAATCCATGGATTAGTACTCATGGAAGCAATGTTACCTTGTGTTCTTTGAATGCTTATAGGGATGGGAAGAACATGTGTGTTTGTTCATCATGGGGACAAAGACGCCTTTTTGAAAGGCAATAAAGAACCGGACCCGGATGAGCTAGACATTGTGTTTGATAGTAGTCCTAGCTATGCGGAGCTCTTGCAACAAGTTAGGAAAGATTTGAATTGGATGGACCCTAGTGATATCATTGAGTTGGAGGGAAGGCATAACGTTGGTTTTGGAATGCACATCCGTTGGAAGACAATGCGTGTCAACTCGGAGCAATGTTGGGTTGCAACGAAGAAGGTTGAGTCAAGTTTGCATTTGGACTTGAACCGGAACCCCTCCCCTTTGGTTGCTAGTAGCCCCCCACCCTTGAAGCAAGATGAAATTGTTGAACCTCTTTTGACCCAAGAAGTGAGGCCAACATTGAGCCCGTGTAGAAACAACCAAGATGAATCTTTGCAAGAGGACAATGATGAGTATGCGGACGATGACAATGAAGTTGATCTCCATGACAACAATGTGGGTGATCTCGACAAATATCATTTGCAAGAGACAATGGACCATTCCATCCCTTTTTCCCGTGCATATGCATCGGACTCGGATGACGATGGTCCCGATGAACAAGTTGATGCGGAGGGGTTCACGGTGAAGGAGGCCGAAGCTTTCGAGAAGGTATTTGGTCGGGATCATCGGACTACATTGTTCAAGGATATTAGTCTCGCGGATGAAGCCGTGGTAGAAGGTGGCCAATGTGTAGCTCTTGGGGTTAGGCCAAGCTCTCACCGTGATTTGGTAGACGACAAGAACCGGATTGCTAAAGGTTCTAAGTTCGACAACTTGTTGGATTTGAAGATGTGGCTCGACAACTACTCGGTTACGCATTATCGTCCACACAAGGTGGTGCACTCGGACGTCAATGTGCGCTACACGGTTGCATGTGCATGTGAAGATGAAAAGGAGGTCCAACTTGGACTTACAAGAGGCCGTGGTGGTGGTAGAGGTCGTGGAAAGGAGGTCCAACAAGGAGTGGCAAGACGCCGTGGCGGTTGTCCGTGGATTGTGCGTGCAAGACCATGGAAAGGAGGTCCTACTTGGCATGCAGTGAGTTGTGTGCCAACTCACATGTCCCAAGGCAAAAGGGTGGATGGCAAGATTGTGTCCCAAGACCACAAACAACTCACTTCCGAGTCCATCGCTTACAGGCTCTCGAACTCAATATCCACACTTCCAACAATGAGCGTCCAACATGTCATTGACCTTGTGAAAGCCATCTTTCATTACAAGGTGAAATACGGCAAGGAATGGAAGGCGAAGCAAGCCGCATTTAAGATGTTGTATGGTACATGGGAGGAAGCATACAACCGAATCCCGAGGTTGTTGTTAGCCATGGCCGCGACAAACCCGGGCATGGTTCATGTGGTCGAGCCTCATGGGCAC
This sequence comes from Triticum aestivum, assembly GCF_018294505.1. Taxonomy (NCBI): domain Eukaryota; kingdom Viridiplantae; phylum Streptophyta; class Magnoliopsida; order Poales; family Poaceae; genus Triticum; species Triticum aestivum. The sequence continues at coordinate 50,603,602 of NC_057811.1, read as the reverse complement.
CAAACAACGGTTCATGAAGGAAGGAAAGTCAGAGTATTTGGCCGTGCTTTTTGGGTGTTCGAGCAATGTGTGAGGCCTTTCGAACATTGTAGGCCGGTCATCGCAATTGATGGCACGTTCTTGACCGGACAATACAAGGGCACCTTGTTGGTTGCGATAGCAAGTGATGCCAATAACCGGGTGTTGCCATTGGCATTTGCTTTGGTTGAGGTGGAAAACAATGACAACTGGGAGTGGTTTCTGCATCTTTTGAGGACGAAGGTGTTACCCGCTCAAAGGGAAATTTGTGTCATATTGGATCGGAATCAAGGAATTCTTAACGCCGTGGAGATTGACATTCCCGGGCATGCTCTGTTGCACCATCGATGGTGCATGAGGCACTTTTGTTCGAACTTCTATAGGGCATGTGGCCTTAAGGAGTTGGCCGATGATCTTCAAGATTGTTGTCTCGCTTTCTCCGATAAGCGCTTCGCCACTTTGTACAACAAATTCCTCGCACACAAAAAACTTGATCCCGGGGGTCAAGAGTTTCTCAATAGGCACATTCAATACCGGAACAAGTGGGCACGTGCTTTTGATGAAGATGGCCGGAGATACGGTCAAATGACAAGCAATATGGCCGAATGCTTCAATAGGGTGCTCAAAGGTGCATGTGGATTACCCGTGACGGCAATAGTTCAATACACATTTTACAAGATGAATGCATACTTTGTAAAGTACTCGATGGAAACCGATGCACAGATAGCGGGTGAGAACCCACGAAAGTACAAGTACAAGCTCCCACCCAAAGTTGATGAATGGTTGCTATTTCAATCACGGAAGGCGGACTCAGAAGAAGCTATATTATATGACAATGAGGAGTGGAAGTACGAAGTGAAAGAGCCAGGAGGAACCACAAACGATGGCCGGCAACATGGAGGTCGGGCTTTCAAGGTGTCGTTAACACAATGTGATTGCACTTGCGGGAGGCCATTGTTGCTTCATCTCCCATGCTCACATTTGTATGCCGCCGGCCACGTTAGGAATGTGGACATCAATCACCCACGCACCATGAGGGAGTCCGAGTTCTCAATCATGACGGTCAAGAAAACATGGGCTCCCCGCTTTCACCCATACTTTGACCAATCACAATGGCCGGAGTATCATGGAGTTCAACTATGGCCGGATCCGGAGTTGAAGGTTGTTAAACGGGGTTGACGTAAGACAAAGCGTCTTAGAGGCGACATGGACGGATGGGGCCATGGTGGGCGCCGCGAAGCGCGAAACGACCAATTCCAAGAGCCTCGTGAGAGCTCCCGTTGTGGGGAGTGCAAAGGTCATGGCCACAACAAAAGAAAATGTACGAAACCAAGGAAAAGGTCCAAGAAAAATGATGCAAGCACAAGCCAACATGGAGCTACACAAGGGAGCCAACCAAGTGGTAGCCAACCTAGTGGTCGCCAACCTAGTGGTAGCCAACCTAGTGGTAGCCAACAAGTGCGAAGCCAACCAAGTGGTAGCCAACCTAGTGGTAGCCAACCTAGTGGTAGCCAACAAGTGCCAAGGCAACCAAGTGGTAGCCAACAAGTGCCTAGCCAAGCAAGTGTTTGCCAACCTAGTGGTAGCCAACAAGTGCCAAGGCAACCAAGTGGTAGCCAACAAGTGCCTAGCCAACCAAGAGGTCGGCAACTTGGACTTACAAGAGGCCGTGGTGGTGGTAGACGTGGTGGTGGTGGTCTCGGCCTGGTGGTGGAAGAGCTCGACGTGGTGGTAATGGCCGTGGTGGTGGTCTCGGCCTTGGTGATGGTCTTGGCCTTGGTGGTGGACTTGGCCGTGGTGATGGACAAGCGCAAGTTCGTTATAGAGGAATGTTTGGATACCTAGATGGACCGTTTCCGTATGTTCCTCACTAACTATAATGTATCATATGTTCTTGTTTTTCATATGTGCTTCCATTTGTTCTTATTGTCCTTACTAACCATTATGTTCCACTCATTGTAGTTATGGCGGCTTCCCAACCCAACAAACCAACGATGGAGGATGGCGAAGATGAGATGGCCGGATGGTGGGAGAAGGCGGCGAAGAAGCTTAGAGAGGAGGATGCAGCCAAGCTGAAGAAGAAGAAGGAAGAGGAGCTTGAGAAGGAGAGGAAGCGAAAACAGAGTGCGGCAAATGCGATGCGCGCTAGGGAGCAAGCGTTGATGAGGCAAGTTGAGGAGGCACAGAAGAAGCGTCAACAGTATTTTGAAGAAAGAACCATGAAGCTTTGGGCGATTGCAGCTGAAAAAGAAGAGAGGGACAATCAGATATTCATGGAGAGGATGGTTAAGGAGGCTCACCTCATAAGAAAAAGGGAGGAGGAAGAGGAAGAAGAGAGGAAGAAGAAGAAGGGAAAGGGGCCTTGCTCTACGCAATAGAGCTATGTCTCCTCTTCGATTTGGTTGTGAACTACTATGTGCCTTGAACTACTATGTCTCCTCCTCGATTTGGTTGTAAGAACTACTATGTGCGGTGAACTACTATGTCTCCTCCTTGATTTGGTTGTAAGAACTACTATGTGTCATGAAGTACTATGTCTTATGAACTACTATGTGTCGTGAAGTACTTGGGCGCTGCAATCTACCATGTGGCGCCTAGCTGCGGTGGCTCTCTGGATAGCTAAAAAAGTCACCAAGTCCAAGTCCAAGTGCCTCAAACTGTAGAGTACCTTCTGTTGTTCCTGCTAGCTACAGACCAGTGCCGCGCCTAGCTAGTAGGCGCCACACTGTACAGTGCAGCGCCTGGGGGCTAGGCGCTGCACTGTATAGTGCGGCGCCTCCATGCTAGGCGCTGCACAAACACTTAGCGAAATTTTTGCCTGAAACTGGAGGCATACCTTCTGTTGCTCTCTGGATAGCTACAGACATATGTAGCGCCTAGCTTGGAGGCGCCGCACTCTATAGTGCAGCGCCTGCGAGCTAGGCGTTGCACTGTAGCGTGCGGCGCCCCCAAGCTAGGCGTTGCATATGTCTGTAGCTATCCAGAGAACAACAGAAGTATGGCTAGTTACAGACATATGCAGCGCCTAGCTTGGAGGCGCCACACTCTATAGTGCAGCGCCTGCGCAATAGGCGTTGCACTGTAGAGTGCGGCGCCTCCAGGCTAGGCGCTGCACAGTTTTGTAGCTATCCAGAGGAAAACAGAAGTATGGCTAGTTACAGACATATGCAGCGCCTAGCTTGGAGGCGCCACACTCTATAGTGCAGCGCCTGCGTGCTAGGCGTTGCACTGTAGAGTGCGGCGCCTCCAGGCTAGGCGCTGCATATGTCTGTAGCTATCCAGAGGAAAACAGAAGTATGGCTAGTTACAAACATATGCAGCGCCTAGCTTGGAGGCGCCACACTATATAGTGTAGCGCCTGCGCGCTAGGCGTTGCACTGTAGAGTGCGGCGCCTCCAGGCTAGGCGTTGCATATGTCTGTAGCTATCCAGAGGGCAACAGAAGGTATGCCTAGTTACAGACATATGCAGCGCCTAGCCCGGAGGCGCCGCACTCTACAGTGCAACGCCTAGCTCGTAGGCATTGCACTGTAGAGTGTGGCGCCTCTAAGCTAGGCGCTGCACAGACACTTAGCAATTTTTTTGCCTCAAACTTGAGGCCTACCTACTGTGCCTCCTCCCCCCCTCTACTGGGTCATTTGCAGCCACAATTTAGGTTCAAAAAGGGTTCACCACAGACATCATTTCTTAGAAAGGACCATCACAATAAGTTCCAAGTTCAACGACATAAAAGGTACCACCACTACAAGTTCAACGACGTAAAAGGTACGACCACTCCAAGTTCAACGACATAACAAATTGCACTCGAAGTTCAACATTAAAAAAAACTAAGATGACTAGTGCTTTCCACGCTTGCAGGCTCCTCCCCCCCTCTTGACGCTTATCTTCTTCACCTTCCTATGAAGAGGAACCCGATCCGGCTCCACCTTCGCCTCCGGTTCGATGCCGTCATCCAAATAGTCATCCAAAGCCGCCATCCGCGAGGTGCCGACCGTCCTTTTGCCTCTTTGGGTGAAGTCTTCAGGGGTGTACTTGTTGATTACCCTCCTAGGCTTCAACTCGTATGCAGACCGAGCCTGGTACGTCCCCAAGGTCATATCATCAGCAACCTATGCATCAACAAAAGATATGGAAAGACCGTGTGTGAGGATATAGTTAGCAATGCATCAACAAATGAATATATATCATCATGACATACCTCTTGGGTGACCACACCCACATCCTCATCCTCGAAAGGTTCACCATGGCTCTGCCCCGAAGCGGGATCTGATGGTGTCGCCGACCTAGACCGTTCTGGTGATGCATACTCGGGGTCACGACAACCGAAAAGGTTTGATAGCCGCCTTAACTTTTGGCCCTGGCGCTGCAACATGTACAAGTGAATGAGACATGGAACGTACCAACAAATGTTAAGTGCTAGTTTGAAGGAGATGTGAACCTTAATGAATTCTCGAAGTGCACCTTCCCCATCGCTTTTGCCAGCCGGGGTTGTTTCCAGAATAGTCTCGGTCTCGTCAGCTGCTTTCTTGATCTGGGCACGCTATGAACAGAAACGGTATCAAAGTGTTAGGTAAGCGAAGATGTGAAAAGTGCGAATGGAAAAGCAAAAAGGGCTAACCACAAAGTTCATCATTGGAGCTGAAGGGATCACCGAGTTGCCTTTCCTGACTAATGCGTTGTACTGGTGCTGGGCTACCTCATCAAAAACGCTGGGTTCTTCCAGAATGTCCTCAGCATACGCCGGCTGGCATACCTCCACGCGAGTACTTGCAAGAAACCATGCGAGATAGTTGTTGAACGCGATCGGGCAGTGCTCACGAAGCTGGGCTCGTTTTCCAGCCCTTGCTTGCTCCACACTAAGAGCGAACTGCACGACATACTTCCTGTGATGGATGGCCCAATCCTTGATCTTCCGCTGCTTTTTCCTATCCAACCTGCAAGTTAGAAACAGAATATTAGCATCATCGAAACCGTCGAGAAGCTGCTAAGTGCTCAAGGTTAATTATATCTTACGCGTGTAGCAACTTGTCCGTGTTCTCCCACTCCGGCGGGTGTGGCTGGAACAAACCAAACTGGCGGAACACCCGATGTGGCAGGTGAAGCTCAACCGCCCAGTTGCATATCAGTGGGCACCGCATATGCCAGAGATCCCTATCCCTAATGCACATCGAATTAAGCCTGAACTCTATAGGGTTACCAAAACTCTCTCCTTTTCCATACGGCTCCCATTCCACCTGCATAATGGGATTGAATGCAAAATTGATATCGAGTGAAGATACAAGCATGATAATCACTTATGCAAGGTCGGTTCACCTGCTCAGGCGTGATCGCGTCCAGCTCGCTCTTGTACAACTTGTACATTACCGAGGGATCATCCGTTGTCTCATTTAACACATCCCACTTGTAAGCCCAAGTGGGGAGCCGTAGTGGGTCGTCTTTATCGTCCCAATCCTCGTACTTCACCTTCTTAGGTCGTCCAACCGGCAAACGCTCCCAGCTCCATATGGAAAGTGCGAGCAGACAACCACCAATACCTCCAGTGTGCCTACAACTGGCATCGTCCAACTGCACATAAAAAAGAACATGGTCAAATTTGCCGCAAGAACGCATTGATAATGTATCAATGAAGTGAAAAGGAAACAACTTCATACCTGTCGATACAAGTAAGCTAGTGTCGCCGAACCCCAACTCCATTTGCTATCGAAGACGGTCAACGCCTTCAGCCACATCCATGGAGCATTCTTGCCTGTGCCATCAGCAAACATTGTCCTCGATATCACGTACCACATGTAGACACGAGCATATGTCTTCACCATGTCCTCATTAGCATCATCGGGGCAATGAGCGAAGTTCGATGATATCCACGTGAAAGTAGCGCCCGCTGCGACTCTTTCCTTCTTCTTATGTTCCCTTTCTGGCTCCTGAGGCTCCGGAGGAACCATACCGATAAGGGCTTGCATCTGCGCGCGCCACCCTTCAGAATCGGTGTTCATACATAAAGGATTGCCATCGATAGGAAGACCGGTGATCATAGCAATATCCTGCAGCGTCACGGTCATCTCCCTGGTCCGAAGATGGAAAGTGTGTGTCTCCGGCCTCCAATGATCAATAAGCGCGGTGAGTGCTGCAGCATTGTTGGGTGGCGTCGACCGGCGGACCAACTCAATGAAAGGGAGACGTCCTGCCTCCCTAACATATGGTGTGTACCGCTCATCATAGCTCATCCCTCCAAGGCTGATCCTGTGAGACCGAAGCTTCAGAGGTGCAAGCTCCTACAAACAAACAAATCATAACATTACATATGGGGCATTTGTGTTTGAAAAAACATACGAAATTCATAACACCGGCCACTTTCAGTATTACCCGCTGCTACACCGACATAGCGTACGACCGGTGTTGTTTGTCCCAATGATCATCGAGAAGCCAAACCATCCTAACAATTTCAACAAAGCATTCTTGTCAACACGATTATCTTTTCAATTCAAAAAACCTAAAGTACGCCTACTACTTGCAAGATTCAAAGCATATGTATCCAAAACATGTCAACCTATCTATCCAAACCACATTCTAATCTAACAAGGGTTCCCCAAATCTAATATATGCAAGATTCAAACAAAAGTTGCCCAAATCTAATACATGCAAGATTCAAACAAGGGTTCCCCAAATCTTCAAAATATAATATTTTCTATGGATAGAAAGAAGGGGATCGGAGGAGAGTACCTTCTACGATGGATTGGTGAAGAAATGCATGGACGAAATCGTCGGATCGGAAGGATTTGGGAGAGGGGATTGAGAGGGGGAGTGCAGATGGTCGCCGCCCTGTTTTCTGTAACTGCCAATGGGGAGGGTGGGGGAGGAGAGGGCTGGCGCGTTTGCATATATGTCACAGTGCAGCGCCTAGCCGCTAGGCGCTGCACATTACACGTGTAGCGCCTAGCGGCTAGGCGCTGCACATTACAGGTGCAGCGCCTAGCTCGGAGGCGTTGCACTGCTGGGTGCGGGCCCGTGGGCTGCCACGGTGGACAGAGGTGCAACGCCCCGGAGCTAGGCGCTGCACCGTAGGGTGTGGCGCCGGCGTGGCGGGCGCTACACAAAAGGGTTAGGGGTGTGAAATAGTTTCGCACCCAGTTCATTCTGTGAATTTATTTCATTTCCAGGTCAAAATTGTCAAATTTGCCACCCCAGGTCTATATCATCATCAGACCCCACCCTGAAAATGGGAGGGGGGATCAGGAATAATCCTAGATCTACATAATGAGCCACTTAAGCTTACGTAATCCTAGATCTACTCTATTTTCGTCCCCCTAATTTCACGGGGTGGGATCCGGGCTGTTTCTTTCATCCAATCATATCATGACATGCCAGCTTTCATGTAAGATTACGTTTGACTATTACGTAGATGTAGCAAACCCCAGGGGTTCAGTGGGGATTAGAAAAAAGAGCTGATTTACATAAGTCTGGTACGTATTTTTGTAGTTTAGACTGCCAGTTCACTAGTTGTCAAGCCAGCCAAGCCGTTGTAGGCCCCTGACACAAAACAATCCACTTTGAACAAAAGCTAAAAAAGAACATTGGGCAATTGACCAAAAAACAAGATACCAGGAAATGTATAAATAGAAGATTTGCCATGGTAGAAACAAAAAATTGCCATAGTCCATGGACTGTTTGCCATCATCTTTAAAAGCAAAAAGATTGCCATGGTTATGTTTTTTTTTGCAAATGGCCCAAAAGAGAAAATCATGACAATTTGCATCTATATAAAGACATTTGGACTAAAATTTGTAAGGTATTTTTACTATAAAAATAAAAACACAAAAAATGTGTATTAAAAGTTGCCATCATGCATAACACAAAAAGTGTACCATATACTGTTAAATAATAATAATAATAGCCATGTTTCATAAAGTAAATTTACCATCGCCCACGGAAGCAAAATAATCCCATGAATGATGAAAGTAAAAAGTTGCAATGGATGTAAGTAAATTTGCCATGGCATTATTTTAAAAGTAAAATTGTCTTGGTCCATAAGGTAAATTTGCCATGGCAAAATAAAAAAAATGCCATGAGTGTTTAAAGTAAAATGCCATGTATGTTAAAATAATTTTGCCATGGCAACAAATTAAATTTGCCATGCCAATAAAAAAGTAAATTTTGCCATGATACGGAAAAAGAAATTTGCCATGCTAACTGAATTAAACTTGCCATGGCCCATAAAATAAGTTTGTCATGTTAGAGAAAATAAAAATAATATATAAATCATTCTCTATTGAAATTGTCATGGCCCATGAAGTAGTATAGCCATGACACGGAAAAGAGTTTGCCATGGTCCATATATTAAATTTTCCATGGTATTAAAAATAAAAGACATGGTGTTGTAATAAATTTGCCTATGTTACAAATATGACCATTACAAACAAAAATCTAAAACTTGCCATAGTTTTTAATACACAAATGTTTTCAAAAATTGCCATGTAAATGAACTGGAAGAATGCAAAAAAAACTTACATGGTGTAAAACTTGCCATGGCAAAAATGCCAGGATGGGAGAATTTGCATAGAAGTACAATAGCAAACAATTAATCTAGTCATCATCAACCTGCAAGTCCAAACACACACACACCATTTACATCATTGCGTTGGCCTCGCTCTGTGAGCTGGTAGATGAAACATTCTTCAATATATGAGGCAATTTTTTAAATTCATGATTACTTATTAAATTCAGGAAACATTTTTATAATTACTGAACAATTTTTAATTCAAGAGCGTTTTTTCAAATTAACGAATATTTTTTATTCCATGATGTTTTTGACAATTTATGAACATTTTTTGAATTTTTAATATTTTTTGAAATTTGAGGAAGTTTCTAAATATATGAAGAAAAAAATAACAGGAGAACTTTTTGGAAAATTGAGAATATTTTTGGATCTTGTAACATTATTACAACTTGGGAACATTTTAAAAATTATTATTCATTTTTTTAAATGGAATATTTTTTAAATCTCCTAATATTTTTATAATTCCCAAAGATTTTCTATATTCATGAAAATAAAATCAGATTCTAGAAATTTTATCCTTTTTTCTAAAAGATGAATAAGAAAAACATATACGAAAAGGAAATGAAAAAAGAACAAAAATCAAAGAAATGAATGAATGAATTGAAAAACAATAAGGTGACCCATGCCTCGCACTGGGTCGGCCCAAAGCATGCGATGGGGGGGTGTGTGATTGGTTGTAGGGCGATGCGGGCAAGGAGGGGGCATTTTTTGCCATCTCCTATGCCTACTTTTTTTCAAACATTTCCACTAGTTTTGGTAGATGAGGAGGGAATTGTTAGAGTGAATGTTCCTTTTAGAAGAGCAGGATCCAAATATAGTGTTGAACAAGTAGGCATGACGGTGGAGTTCTATGGTGGCGAACTTAATGGAGTAAGTCATTCTGATCCTCCTACTGTAAGAAAATATGTTAGACATTCTCAATTAGGGGAAAATTTTGAATTAGACCGGGCTACTTTGAAATCTGATGGTGTTTTCGCAGCAGTCCAAGAGGTTGGTTCACTATTGGTCATGCTACCATTGCTTTTCTCTTCATTTTCACACACATTTGGTGTGGCGCTAGAACATTGCTCTGAGATGTTTTTGCTGGTATTAATCCAGATTTGGATGCTCAACTGGAATTTGGTACATTCCAAAAAGTAAGAGATCCAACTACAAGGAAACAGGCAGCATGATGCTCTTTGTTATGGTATCTTTTACCTCTTTTTTTATTTGACATGGGAAACATCTCCCATCCTTTATTTGAATCTTTTTCTTTCTTTATATGGGAAGTTATACCAAATGACAAATGAGTAGGTGTAGAAGTTATAATTGTAAATAAACCACGATCGAACATCGTAATATGTTGATTAGGAAGTTTTGGTGGGGCAGTAAGGATGGACAAAGGAAGCCAAGTTGAGTATCCTGGGAGTTGATGACACGAGCAAAAGGAATGGATGGCCTAGGTTTTAAGGATTTTGAGCTTTTTAATCTTGCTCTCTTGGCCAGGCCGGTGATAACCCACAAGTATAGGGGATCGCAACAGTTTTCGAGGGTAGAGTATTCAACTCAAATTTATTGATTCGACACAAGGGGAGCCAAAGAATATTCTCAAGTATTAGTAGTTGAGTTGTCAATTCAACCACACCTGTATAACTTATTATCTACAGCAAAGTATTTAGTAGCAAAGTAATATGTAAGTAACGGTAACGGTAGCAAAAGTAATATTTTTGGGTTTTGTAGTGATTGTAACAGTAGAAACGGAAAAGTAAATAAGCGAAGAACAATATGTGAAAAGCTCGTAGGCATTGGATCAGTGATGGAGAATTATGCCGGATGCGGTTCATCATGTAACAGTCATAACATAGGGTGACACAGAACTAGCTCCAATTCATCAATGTAATGTAGGCATGTATTCTGAATATAGTCATACGTGCTTATGGAAAAGAACTCGCATGACATCTTTTGCCCTACCCTCCCGTGGCAGCGGGGTCCTAATGGAAACTAAGGGATATTAAGGCCTCCTTTTAATAGAGTACCGGACCAAAGCATTAACACATAGTGAATACATGAACTCCTCAAACTACGGTCATCACCGGGAGTGGTCCCGATTATTGTCACTTCGTGGTTGCCGGTGTTGGGGATCGTAGCAGAATTTTAAAATTTTCCTACGCTCACCAAGATCCATCTATGGAGTATACTAGCAACGAGGGGAAAGGAGTGCATCTACATACCCTTGTAGATCGCGAGCGGAAGCGTTCCAATGAACGTGGTTGATGGAGTCGTACTCGCCGTGATCCAAATCACCGATGACCGAGTGCCGAACGGACGGCACCTCCGCGTTCAACACACGTACGGTGCAGCGACGTCTCCTCCTTCTTGATCCAGCAAGGGGGAAGGAGAGGTTGATGGAGATCCAGCAGCACGACGGCGTGGTGGTGGAAGTAGCGGGGTCTCGGCAGGGCTTCGCCGAGCTTCTGCGAGAGGGAGAGGTGTAGCAGGGGAGGAGGGAGGCGCCCAAGGCTGTTGTGTTGCTGCCCTCCCTCCCCCCCTTTATATAGGCCCCCTGGGGGGCGCCGGCCCTGGGAGATGGGATCTCCAAGGGGGGACGGCGGCCAAGGGGGAAGGGGGGGTGGCTTCCCCCCCCCCCCAAGCCAAGTGGGGCGCCCCCCCACCCTAGGGTTTCCAACCCTAGGCGCAGGGGGGAGGCCCATGGGGGGCGCCCCAGCCCACTAAGGGCTGGTTCCCTTCCCACTTCAGCCCATGGGGCCCTCCGGTATAGGTGGCCCCACCCGGTGGACCCCCGGGACCCTTCCGGTGGTCCCGGTACAATACCGATAACCCCCGAAACTTTCCTGGTGGCCGAAACTGGACTTCCTATATATAATTCTTCACCTCCGGACCATTCCGGAACTCCTCGTGATGTCCGGGATCTCATCCGGGACTCCGAACAACTTTAGGGTTTCCGCATACTCATATCTCTACAACCCTAGCGTCACCGAACCTTAAGTGTGTAGACCCTACGGGTTCGGGAGACATGCAGACATGACCGAGACGCCTCTCCGGTCAATAACCAACAGCGGGATCTGGATACCCATGTTGGCTCCCACATGTTCCACGATGATCTCATCGGATGAACCACGATGTCGAGTATTCAATCAATTCCGTATGCAATTCCCTTTGTCAATCGGTATGTTACTTGCCCGAGATTCGATCGTCGGTATCCCAATACCTTGTTCAATCTCGTTACCGGCAAGTCTCTTTACTCGTACCGCAATGCATGATCCCGTGACTAACGCCTTAGTCACATTGAGCTCATTATGATGATGCATTACCGAGTGGGCCCAGAGATACCTCTCCGTCACACGGAGTGACAAATCCCAGTCTCGATCCGTGCCAACCCAACAGACACTTTCGGAGATACCCGTAGTGCACCTTTATAGTCACCCAGTTACGTTGTGATGTTTGGCACACCCAAAGCACTCCTACGGTATCCGGGAGTTGCACGATCTCATGGTCTAAGGAAAAGATACTTGACATTGGAAAAGCTCTAGCAAACGAACTACACAATCTTTGAGCTATGCTTAGGTTTGGGTCTTGTCCATCACATCATTCTCCTAATGATGTGATCCCGTTATCAATGACATCCAATGTCCATAGTCAGGAAACCATGACTATCTGTTGATCAACGAGCTAGTCAACTAGAGGCTTACCAGGGACATGTTGTGGTCTATGTATTCACACGTGTATTACGATTTCCGGATAACACAGTTATAGCATGAACAATAGACAATTACCATGAACAAAGAGATATAATAATAACCATTTATTATTGCCTCTAGGGCATATTTCCAACAGTCTCCCACTTGCACTAGAGTCAATAATTTAGTTACATTGTGATGAATCGAACACCCATTGCGTCCTGGTGTTGATCATGTTTTGCTCTAGGGAGAGGTTTAGTCAACGGATCTGCTACATTCAGGTCCGTATGTACTTTACAAATATCTATGTCTCCATTTCGAACACTTTCACGAATGGAGTTGAAGCGACGCTTGATATGCCTTGTCTTCCTGTGAAACCTGGGCTCCTTCGCAAGGGCAATAGCTCTAGTGTTGTCACAGAATAGAGTCATTGGGCCCGACGCATTGGGAATCACCCCTAGGTCGGTAATGAACTCCTTCATCCAGACTGCTTCCTGTGCTGCCTCTGAGGCTGCCATGTACTCCCCTTCACATGTAGATCCCGCCACGACGCTTTGCTTGCAACTGCACCAGCTTACTGCTCCTCCATTCAAAATATACACGTATCCGGTTTGTGACTTCGAGTCATCCAGATCTGTGTCGAAGCTAGCGTCGACGTAACCCTTTACGACGAGCTCTTCGTCACCTCCATAAACGAGAAACATATCCTTAGTCCTCTTCAGGTACTTCAGGATATTCTTGACCGCTGTCCAGTGTTCCATGCCGGGATTACTTTGGTACCTTCCCACCAAACTTACGGCAAGGTTTACATCAGGTCTGGTACACAGCATGGCATACATAATAGACCCTATGGCCGAGGCATAGGGGATGACACTCATCTTTTCTCTATCTTCTGCCGTGGTCGGGCATTGAGCCGTGCTCAATTGCACACCTTGCAATACAGGCAAGAACCCCTTCTTGGACTGATCCATATTGAACTTCTTCAATATCTTGTCAAGGCATGTACTCTGTGAAAGACCAATGAGGTGTCTTGATCTATCTCTATAGATCTTGATGCCTAATATATAAGCAGCTTCTCCAAGCTCCTTCATTGAAAAACACTTATTCAAATAGGCCTTTATACTTTCCAAGAATTCTATATCATTTCCCATCAATAGTATGTCATCCACATATAATATGAGAAATGCTACAGAGCTCCCACTCACTTTCTTGTAAACACAGGCTTCACCATGAGTCTGTGTGAACCCAAACGCTTTGATCATCTCATCAAAGCGAATGTTCCAACTCCGAGATGCTTGCACCAGCCCATAGATTGAGCGTTGGAGCTTGCATACTTTGTTAGCATTCTTAGGATCGACAAAACCTTCCGGCTGCATCATATACAACTCTTCCTTAAGGAAGCCGTTAAGGAATGCCGTTTTGACGTCCATTTGCCATATCTCATAATCATAGTATGCGGCAATTGCTAACATGATTCGGACGGACTTCAGCTTCGCTACGGGTGAGAAAGTCTCATCGTAGTCAACACCTTGAACTTGTCGATAACCCTTAGCGACAAGTCGAGCCTTATAGATGGTCACATTACCATCCGCGTCCGCCTTCTTCTTAAAGATCCATTTATTTTCTATGGCTCGCCGATCATCGGGCAAGTCAGTCAAAGTCCATACTTCGTTTTCATACATGGATCCTATCTCGGATTTCATGGCTTCTAGCCATTTGTCGGAATCCGGGCCCGCCATCACTTCTTCATAGTTCGAAGGTTCACCGTTGTCTAACAACATGATTTCCAGGACAGGGTTGCCGTACCACTCTGGTGCGGAATGTGTCCTTGTGGACCTACGAAGTTCAGTAGTAACTTGATCCGAAGCTTGATGATCATCATCATTAACTTCCTCCCCAGTCGGTGTAGGCACCACAGGAACATTTTCCCATGCTGCGCTACTTTCCGGTTCGGAAGGGGTGACTATCACCTCATCAAGTTCCACTTTCCTCCCACTCAATTCTTTCGAGAGAAACTCCTTCTCCAGAAAGGACCCGTTCTTGGCAACGAAGATCTTGCCTTCGGATCTGAGGTAGAAGGTATACCCAATGGTTTCCTTAGGGTATCCTATGAAGACGCATTTTTCCGACTTGGGTTCGAGCTTTTCAGGTTGAAGTTTCTTGACATAAGCATCGCATCCCCAAACTTTTAGAAACGACAGCTTAGGTTTCTTCCCAAACCATAATTCATACGGTGTCGTCTCAGCAGATTTCGACGGAGCCCTATTTAAAGTGAATGCGGCAGTCTCTAAAGCATAGCCCCAAAATGAGAGCGGTAAATCGGTAAGAGACATCATAGATCGCACCATATCCAATAGAGTGCGATTACGATGTTCGGACACACCGTTTCGCTGAGGTGTTCCAGGCGGCGTGAGTTGTGAAACGATTCCACATTTCCTTAAGTGCGCACCAAATTCATGACTTAAATATTCTCCTCCACGATCTGATCGTAAGAATTTTATTTTCCTGTCACGTTGATTCTCAACCTCACTCTGAAATTCCTTGAACTTTTCAAAGGTTTCAGACTTGTGTTTCAGTAGGTAGACATACCCATATCTACTTAAGTCATCAGTGAGAGTGAGAACATAACGATATCCTCCGCGAGCCTCAACACTCATTGGACCGCACACATCGGTATGTATGATTTCCAATAAGTTGGTTGCTCGCTCCATTGTTCCAGAGAACGGAGTCTTGGTCATCTTACCCATGAGGCATGGTTCGCACGTGTCAAATGATTCGTAATCAAGAGACTCCAAAAGTCCATCTGCATGGAGCTTCTTCATGCGCTTGACACCAATGTGACCAAGGCGGCAGTGCCACAAGTATGTGGGACTATCGTTATCAACTTTACATCTTTTGGTATTCACACCATGAATATGTGTAACATCACGTTCGAGATTCATCAAGAATAAACCATTGACGAGCGGGGCATGACCATAAAACATATCTCTCAAATAAATAGAACAACCATTATTCTCAGATTTAAATGAGTAGCCATCTCGAATTAAACGAGATCCAGATACAATGTTCATGCTCAAAGCTGGCACTAAATAACAATTATTGAGGTTTAAAACTAATCCCGTAGGTAGATGCAGAGGTAGCGTGCCGACGGCGATCACATCGACCTTGGAACCATTCCCGACGCGCATCGTCACCTCGTCCTTCGCCAGTCTCCGCTTATTCCGCCGATCCTGTATTGAGTTACAAATATGAGCAACCGCACCGGTATCAAATACCCAGGAGCTACTACGAGTACTGGTAAGGTACACATCAATTACATGTATATCACATATACCTTTGGTGTTGCCGGCCTTCTTGTCCGCTAAGTATTTGGGGCAGTTCCGCTTCCAGTGACCACTTCCCTTGCAATAAAAGCACTCAGTCTCAGGCTTGGGTCCATTCTTTGACTTCTTCCCAGTAACTGGCTTACCGGGCGCGGCAACTCCCTTGCCGTCCTTCTTGAAGTTCTTCTTACCCTTGCCCTTCTTGAACTTAGTGGTTTTATTCACCATCAACACTTGATGTTCTTTTCTGATCTCCACCTCCGCTGATTTCAGCATTGAATATACCTCAGGAATGGTCTTTTCCATCCCCTGCATATTGAAGTTCATCACAAAGCTCTTGTAGCTTGGTGGAAGCGACTGGAGGATTCTGTCAATGACCGCGTCATCCGGGAGATTAACTCCCAGCTGAGACAAGGGGTTGTGCAACCCAGACATTCTGAGTATGTGCTCACTAACAGAACTATTCTCCTCCATTTTACAGCTGAAGAACTTGTCGGAGACTTCATATCTCTGGACCCGGGCATGAGCTTGAAAAACCATTTTCAGCTCCTCGAACATCTCATATGCTCCATGTTTCTCAAAACGCTTTTGGAGACCCGGTTCTAAGCTGTAAAGCATGCCGCACTGAACGAGGGAGTAATCATCAGCACGTGATTGCCAAGCGTTCATAACGTCTTGGTTCTCTGGGATTGGTGCTTCACCTAGCGGTGCTTCTAAGACATAATCTTTCTTGGCAGCTATGAGGATGATCCTCAGGTTCCGGACCCAGTCCGTATAGTTACTGCCATCATCTTTCAGCTTGGTTTTCTCTAGGAACGCGTTGAAATTGAGGACAACGTGGGCCATTTGATCTACAAGACATAGTGTAAAGATTTTGGACTAAGTTCATGATAATTAAGTTCATATAATCAAATTATTCAATGAACTCCCACTCAGATAGACATCCCTCTAGTCATCTAAGTGAAACATGATCCGAGTTAACTAGGCCATGTCCGATCATCACGTGAGACGGACTAGTCAAGATCGGTGAACATCTCCATGTTGATCGTATCTTCTATACGACTCATGCTCGACCTTTCGGTCCTCCGTGTTCCGAGGCCATGTCTGTACATGCTAGGCTCGTCAAGTCAACCTAAGTGTATTGCGTGTGTTCCGAGGCCATGTCTGTACATGCTAGGCTCGTCAACACCCGTTATATGCGAACGTTAGAATCTATCACACCCGATCATCACGTGGTGCTTCGAAACAACGATCCTTCGCAACGGTGCACAGTTAGGGAGAACACTTTCTTGAAATTATCATAAGGGATCATCTTACTTACTACCGTCGTTCTAAGCAAATAAGATGCAAAACATGATAAACATCACATGCAATCAAATAGTGACATGATATGGCCAATATCATTTGCTCCTTTGATCTCCATCTTTGGGGCACCATGATCATCTTCGTCACCGGCATGACACCATGATCTCCATCATTGTATCTTCATGAAGTTGTCACGCCAACGATTACTTCTACTTCTATGGCTAACGCGCTTAGCAATAAAGTAAAGTAATTTACATGGCGTTATTCAATGACACGCAGGTCATGCAAAATAATAAAGACAACTCCTATGGCTCCTGCCGGTTGTCATACTCATCGACATGCAAGTCGTGATTCCTATTACAAGAATATGATCAATCTCATACATCACATATATCATTCATCACATCTTCTGGCCATATCACATCACATAGCACATGCTGCAAAAACAAGTTAGATGTCCTCTAATTGTTGTTGCAAGTTTTTACGTGGCTTGTATAGGTTTCTAGCAAGAACGTTTCTTACCTACGTAAAACCACAACGTGATTTGCCAATTTCTATTTACCCTTCATAAGGACCCTTTTCATCGAATCCGTTCCGACTAAAGTAGGTCAGACAGACACCCGCTAGCCACCTTATGCAACTAGTGCATGTCAGTCGGTGGAACCAGTCTCACGTAAGCGTACGTGTAAGGTCGGTCCGGGCCGCTTCATCCCACAATACCGCCGAAACAAGATAAGACTAGTAGCGGCAAGAAGAATTGGCAACATCTACGCCCACAACTGCTTTGTGTTCTACTCGTGCATAGTAACTACGCATAGGCCTGGCTCATGATGCCACTGTTGGGGATCGTAGCAGAATTTTAAAATTTTCCTACGCTCACCAAGATCCATCTATGGAGTATACTAGCAACGAGGGGAAAGGAGTGCATCTACATACCCTTGTAGATCGCGAGCGGAAGCGTTCCAATGAACGTGGTTGATGGAGTCGTACTCGCCGTGATCCAAATCACCGATGACCGAGTGCCGAACGGACGGCACCTCCGCGTTCAACACGTACGGTGCAGCGACGTCTCCTCCTTCTTGATCCAGCAAGGGGGAAGGAGAGGTTGATGGAGATCCAGCAGCACGACGGCGTGGTGGTGGAAGTAGCGGGGTCTCGGCAGGGCTTCGCCGAGCTTCTGCGAGAGGGAGAGGTGTAGCAGGGGAGGAGGGAGGCGCCCAAGGCTGTTGTGTTGCTGCCCTCCCTCCCCCCCTTTATATAGGCCCCCAGGGGGGCGCCGGCCCTGGGAGATGGGATCTCCAAGGGGGGCGGCAGCCAAGGGGGAACGGGGGTGGCTTCCCCCCAAGCCAAGTGGGGCGCCCCCCCACCCTAGGGTTTCCAACCCTAGGCGCAGGGGGGAGGCCCATGGGGGGCGCCCCAGCCCACTAAGGGCTGGTTCCCTTCCCACTTCAGCCCATGGGGCCCTCCGGGATAGGTGGCCCCACCCGGTGGACCCCCGGGACCCTTCCGGTGGTCCCGGTACAATACCGATAACCCCCGAAACTTTCCCGGTGGCCGAAACAGGACTTCCTATATATAATTCTTCACCTCCGGACCAAGTCGGAACTCCTCGTGACGTCCGGGATCTCATCCGGGACTCCGAACAACTTTCGGGTTTCCGCATACTCATATCTCTACAACCCTAGCGTCACCGAACCTTAAGTGTGTAGACCCTACGGGTTCGGGAGACATGCAGACATGACCGAGACGCCTCTCCGGTCAATAACCAACAGCGGGATCTGGATACCCATGTTGGCTCCCACATGTTCCACGATGATCTCATCGGATGAACCACGATGTCGAGGATTCAATCAATCCCGTATGCAATTCCCTTTGTCAATCGGTATGTTACTTGCCCGAGATTCGATCGTCGGTATCCCAATACCTTGTTCAATCTCGTTACCGGCAAGTCTCTTTACTTGTACCGCAATGCATGATCCCGTGACTAACGCCTTAGTCACATTGAGCTCATTATGATGATGCATTACCGAGTGGGCCCAGAGATACCTCCCCGTCACACGGAGTGACAAATCCCAGTCTCGATCCGTGCCAACCCAACAGACACTTTCGGAGATACCCGTAGTGCACCTTTATAGTCACCCAGTTACGTTGTGACGTTTGGCACACCCAAAGCACTCCTATGGTATCCGGGAGTTGCACGATCTCATGGTCTAAGGAAAAGATACTTGACATTGGAAAAGCTCTAGCAAACGAACTACACGATCTTTGAGCTATGCTTAGGTTTGGGTCTTGTCCATCACATCATTCTCCTAATGATGTGATCCCGTTATCAATGACATCCAATGTCCATAGTCAGGAAACCATGACTATCTGTTGATCAACGAGCTAGTCAACTAGAGGCTTACCAGGGACATGTTGTGGTCTATGTATTCACACGTGTATTACGATTTCCGGATAACACAGTTATAGCATGAACAATAGACAATTACCATGAACAAAGAAATATAATAATAACCATTTATTATTGCCTCTAGGGCATATTTCCAACAGCCGGATCATAACACATAGTAGGTGACTATAGACTTGCAAGATAGGATGAAGAACTCACATATATTCATGAAAACATAATAGGTTCAGATCTAAAATCATGGCACTCGGGCCCTAGTGACAAGCATTAAGCATAGCAAAGTCATAGCAACATCAATCTCAGAACATAGTGGATACTAGGGATCAAACCCTAACAAACTAACTCGATTACATGATAAATCTCATCCAACCCATCACCGTCCAGCAAGCCTACGATGGAATTACTCACGCACGGCGGTGAGCATCATGAAATTGGTGATGGAGGATGGTTGATGATGACGATGGCGACGGATTCCCCTCTCCGGAGCCCCGAACGGACTCCAGATCAGCCCTCCCGAGAGGTTTTAGGGCTTGGCGGCGGCTCCGTATCGTAAAACGCGATGAATCCTTCTCTTTGATTTTTTTCTCCCCGAACACGAATATATGGAGTTGGAGTTGAGGTCGGTGGAGCGTCAGGGGGCCCACGAGGCAGGGGGGCGCGCCCAGGGGCAGGCGCGCCCCCACCCTTGTGGATAGGGTGTGGGCCCCCTGACGTGGATTCATCTTCCAGTATTTTTAAAATTTTCCAAAAATACGTTCCGTGGAGTTTCAGGTCATTCCGAGAACTTTTGTTTCTGCACATAAATAACACCATGGAAAGTCTGCTGAAAACAACGTCAGTCCGGGTTAGTTCCATTCAAATCATACAAGTTAAAGTCCAAAACAAGGGCAAAAGTGTTTGGAAAAGTAGATACGACGGAGACGTATCAGCCGGCTTGGCGTATTTTGCAAAATCCTGAAACATTGAGCTCGAGAATCTTGAAGTATGTTAACTTCCCCTCTTCATCTATATTGCAGGCTGTAGTAGGAATCCACCCATCTCAAATTTGAAGAGCTATATTGGAGGGAAGGGGTATACTTCAATAGGGATTAATTAAATGGATTGGGAATAACAACTCAGATCTGGAACTATAACTAGCTACCTAGACTTGAGATAATGAGACCTTATGGGTGTGTTGCTCCTAACCCGCGTCAATTTGTTTCAGAGTTGATTGATGTCACATCTGCCACTTGGAACAGAGCTCGGGTGGAGGAGGCATTTATGCCAATAGATGTTCCAGTTGTACTGAGTGTACCTCTGTGTACATGAAATATGACTGATTGTTGAGCATGGGGCTTTGATAAGGAAGGTGCATTCACAGTTTGGCCAGCATACACTACTGGAATTAGCTTCTTTGCCGTCTGCCAACTCTTTGCCGTCCGCTTGCTGATGGCAAAGAAGGTCTTTGCCGTCAGCCACAGGAAAACAGACGGCAAATATGTGGCTGATGGAAAACAAGGTCTTTGCCATCAGCCAGTTCTTTGCCGTCCGCTAGCAGACGACAAAGAGGTGGGTGGGTCTAGTTATTGTTTAACCAACTCAAGCACACCGGCCCCACCTCTTTGCCGACCGTTGGCTGACGGCAAAGAGGCGGGTACGTAACGGCCGTCCCGCCCCCGTCCTTTGTCTCTTCTCCCCACTCTCTCATTCCCTCCCCACCCACACCCGCGCCGCCGCCGCCGACCCCGTCTGTCGTAGCTGTCCGCCCCGCACCCCTCCCCTTCTTTATCACTAAGTATTTTTTATTTGCTGTTCTTAATTGTTTTCTATCTTTAGTTATGGGTAGGAAACGCAAAATACCAAAAAAAATTAGTTGTACCTACTGAACCAATGGTTGAAGAACCACTCAAAATCTATCACACTCCTGAAGCTTTTTACTTGGATCATCTTCGATCCCTTTGTGCTCGTGCTGAAACCCCAACTAGCTTAGTTGAGGGAAAATCTTTAGATGAGCATGCTTGTTATGTGCGACACCGAATATTTGAAAAAGGAAAATTTCTATTGGGTCAAATTCATCGTTTGCAATGCTATGCTTGGAATTTATGTGAAATATATGATTTTACTTGTTGTTCTGAAAACCCTAAGAAACACCTTCCCTACCAATGTGAGTTTATTGATAATGGAATCTTATCTTCGTATGCTAAGGGTGTTTATAATTACTATGATGTTCAAAAAATTGAAGAATTTGTTGCTTTTAAGGGTGCTTATGAAATTGCTTCTTTGACTGAAAAGTATGGTGCTACTCTTTACAAATCTGAAAATTTTGCCATACTTAAATATTGCTATGATAATTATGCTTCTAATGCCTATGTTAAACCATATATTGAGGACTACTCCGCTGTCCAAGAAGAGACTAATATTTTGCAGGAGTCTATGGAAGAAGAAATTGATGAAACTGTGAGCTATGAAAAAGATGAGGAGGAGGAGAGCGAAGAACAAAAGGAGGAAGAGCGGATTAGCTACCCGTGCCCACCTTATAAGGAGAGTAACTCTTCAACTCATACATTGTTTCATTTCCCTTCGTGCTTACCGAAGGATGATTGCTATGATGACTATTATGATCCCGTTGATTCTGTTGAAATATCCCTTTTTGATGATGCTTGCTATGCTTGTGGCCAAGACGCCAATATGAATTATGCTTATGGAGATGAACTTGCTATAGTTCCTTATGTTAAACATGAAATTGTTGCTATTGCACCCACACACGATAGTCCTATTATCTTTTTGAATTCTCCCAAATACACTATATCGGAGAAGTTCGCACCTATTAAGGATTATATTGATGGGTTGCGTTCTACTATTACACATGATGATTTTGATATATATAATATGCATGTGCTTGCTGCTCCTACTTGCAATTATTATGAGAGATGAACTATATCTCCACCTCTCTATGTTTCCAACACGATACAATTGCAAGAAACTGTTTATACTATGCATTGGCCTTTACTTTGTGTGCATGAATTGTTCTTTTATGACATGCCGATGCATAGGAAGAGAGTTAGACTTTGTTTTTGCATGATATATGTTACTTTGTGCTCACTACTAAATGCCAAATCATTGCTAATTAAAATTGGCTTTGATATACCTTGGGATCCGGGTGGATTCACTACTTGAGCACAATATGCCTAGCTTAATGGCTTTAAAGAAAGCGCTGCCAGGGAGACAACCCGGAAGTTTTAGAGAGTCATTTATTTCTGTTGTGTGTTTTTATAAAGTTTAGAATAAAAATAATGTGCCAAGGTTTGCCTTTAGGATGTTTACGATGCTTGTTGGTTTGTGCGGTGCAGGACAGAAACTTTGGCTGTAGTGCACGATTTTTATTTTTTTACTGGAACGTCAAACAGTTCTGATTCTTTTTGCACTGTATTTCTATACAAATTGTTTATGTTTCCTAATTTTGGCAGAATTTTTCAAGTATCAGAAGTATGGTGAATGTTCAGATTATTACAAACTGTTCTGTTTTAGACATATTCTGTTTTTGATGCATAGTTTGCTTGTTTTGATGAAACTATCGATTTATATCAGTGGATTAAGCCATGAAAAAGTTATACTACAGTGCACACAATGCAAAAACAAAATATGAATTGGTTTGCAACAGTACTTAGAGTAGTGATTTGCTTTATTATACTAACGGATCTTACCGAGTTTTCTGTTGAAGTTTTGTGTGGATGAAGTGTTCGATGATCGAGAAGGTCTCGATGTGAGAAGAAGGAAGAGAGGCAAGAGCTCAAGCTTGGGGATGCCCGAGGCACCCAAGTAAATATTCAAGGAGACTCAAGCGTCTAAGCTTGGGGATGCCCCGGAATGCATCCCCTCTTTTTTCAACAAGTATCGGTATGTTTTCGGATTCGTTTCGTTCATGCGATATGTGCAAATCTTGGAGCGTCTTTTGAATTTAGTTTTCATTTTTCTTTTATGCACCATGCTGGTATGATATAGTCCTTGGTTGATTTATAGAATGCTCTTTGCCCTTCACTTATATATTTTGAGTATGGCTTTATAGAATGCTTCATGTGCTTCACTTATATCATTTGAAGTTTGGATTGCCTGTTTCTCCTCACTTAGACAACCGCCATTTGTAGAATGCTCTTTTGCTTCACTTATATTTGTTAGAGCGTGGGCATATCTTTTGTAGAAAGAATTAAACTCTCGTGCTTCACTTATATCTATTTAGAGAGATGACAGGAACTGGTCATTCACATGGTTAGTCATAAAACCCTACATAAAACTTGTAGATCACTGAATATGATATGTTTGATTCCTTGCAATAGTTTTGCGATATAAAGGTGGTGATATTAGAGTCGTGCTAGTTTAGTAATTGTGAAATTGAGAAATACTTGTGTTGAGGTTTGCAAGTCCCGTACCATGAACGTATACTGAACCGTTATATAAAGAAGTTGGAGCATGAGGTGTTTATTGATTGTCTTCCTTATGAGTGGCGGTCGGGGATGAGCGATGGTCTTTTCCTACCAATCTATCCCCCTAGGAGCATGCGCGTAGTACTTCGTTTCGATGACTAATAGATTTTAGCAATAAGTATGTGAGTTCTTTATGACTAATGTTGAGTCCATGGATTATACGCACTCTCGCCCTTCCATCATTGCTAGCCTCTTCGGTACCATGCATTGCCCTTTCTCACCTCGAGAGTTGCTACAAACTACGCAGGTGCCTCCAAACCCCGTGATACGATACGCTCTATCACACATAAACCTCCTTATATCTTCCTCAAAACAGCCACCACACCTACCTATTATGGCATTTCCATAGCCATTCCAAGATATATTGCCATGCAACTTCCATTACCATCATATTCATGACCTGAGCATTCATTGTCATATTGCTTTGCATGATCGTAAGATAGCTAGCATGATGTTTTCATGGCTTGTCCGTTTTTTTGATGTCATTGCTATGCTAGATCATTGCACATCCCGGTAAATCGCCGGAGGCATTCATATAGAGTCATATCTTTGTTCTAGATATCGAGTTGTAATATTGAGTTGTAAGTAAATAAATGTGTGATGATCATCATTATTAGAGCATTGCCCCAGTGAGGAAAGGATGATGGAGACTATGATTCCCCCACAAGTCGGGATGAGACTCCGGACGAAAAAAAAGAGAGAGAAAGGCCAAAAAAACAGAAGGCCCAAAAAAAAGAGAGAAAAAAGAAAACAAAAAAATGAGAGAAAAAGAGAGAAGGGGCAATGTTACTATCCTTTTACCACACTTGTGCTTCAAAGTAGCACCATGTTCTTCATATAGAGAGTCTCTTGAGTTATCACTTTCAAATACTAGTGGAAATTTTCGTTATAGAACTTGGCTTGTATATTCCAACGATGGGCTTCCTCAAATGACCTAGGTCTTCATGAGCAAGCAAGTTGGATGCATACCCACTTAGTTTCAGTTTGAGCTTTCATACACTTATAGCTCTAGTGCATCTGTTGCATGGCAATCCCTACTCCTCACATTGACATGAATTGATGGGCATCTCCATAGCCTGTTGATTAGCCGCGTTGATGTGAGACTTTCTCGTTTTTTGTCTTCTCCACATAACCCCCATCGTCATATTCTATTCCACCTATAGTGCAATGTCCATGGCCCACGCTCATGTATTGCGTGAAAGTTGAAAAGGTTTGAGAACGTCAAAAGTACGAAACAATTTCTTGGCTTGTCATCGGGGTTGTGCATGATGTGAATATTTTGTGTGGTGAAGATGGAGCATAGCCGGACTATATGATTTTGCAGGGATGAGCTTTCTTTGGCTATGTTATTTCAATAAGACATAATTGCTTGGTTGGTTTGCTTGAAGTATTATTGTTTTTATGTCAAAGGATAGACTATTGCTTTGAATCACTCGTGTCTTAATATTCATGCCATGATTAGACATATGATCAAGATTATGCTAGGTAGCATTCCACATCAAAAATTATCTTTTTTATCATTTACCTACTCGAGGATGAGCAGGAATTAAGCTTGGGGATGCTGATATGTCTCCGTCGTATCTATAATTTTTGATTGTTCCATGCCAATATTATTTCACTTTCATATACTTTTTGGCAACTTTTTATACTATTTTTGGGACTAACATATTGATCCAGTGCCCAGTGCCAGTTCCTGTTTGTTGCATGTTTTATGTTTCGCAGAAACCCCATATCACACGGAATCCAAACGGGATAAAAATGGACGGAGCTTATTTTTGGAATATTTGGAAAATCTGGGAGAAAGATCAACGCGAAACGGTGTCCGAGGTGGCCACGAGGTAGGGGGCGCACCTGCCCCCCTGGGCGCGCCCCTGACCCTCGTGGGCCACCCATAAGGCGGTTGATGCCCTTCTTCGGCCACAAGAAAGCTAATTTTTGGTAAAAAAAATCACGGCGAAGGTTTCAGTTCAATCGGAGTTACGGATCTCCGGATATAAAAGAAACGGTGCCAGGGCAGAAACAGAGAGAGACAGAGCGACAGATCCAATCTCGGAGGGGCTCTCGCCCCTCCCACGCCATGGAGGCCATGGACCAGAGGGGAAGCCCTTCTCCCATCTAGGGAGAAGGTCAAGGAAGAAAAAGGAGGGGGGCTCTCTCCCCCTCGCTTCCGGTGGCGCCGGAACGCCGCCGGGGGCCATCATCATCACCGCGATCTTCACCAACACCTCCGCCATCTTCACCAACATCTCCATCACCTTCCCCCCTCTATCTACCGCGGTCCACTCTCCCGCAACCCGCTGTACCCTCTACTTGAACAAGGTGCTTTATGCTTCATATTATTATCACTTGATGTGTTGTCATCCTATGATGTGTGAGTATATTTTCTTTGTCCTATCGGTGGTTGATGAATTACTATGATTGATTTAATTTGCTTTTGGTTATGTTGCTGTCCTTTGGTGCCCATCATATGAGCGCGCGCGTGGATCACAGCATAGGGTTAGTTGTATGTGGATAGGACTATGTATTGGAGGGCAAGAGTGACAGAAGCTTCAACCTAGCATAGAAATTGATGCATACGGGATTGAAGGGGGACCAATATATCTTAATGCTATGGTTGGGTTTTACCTTAATGAACGTTAGTAGTTGCGGATGCTTGCTAATAGTTCCAATCATAAGTGCATAGAATTCCAAGTAAGGGATGACATGCTAGCAGTGGCCTCTCCCACATAATACTTGCTATCGGTCTAGTAAAGTAGTCAATTGCTTAGGGACAATTTCACAACTCCTACCACCACTTTTCCACACACGCTATATATACTTTATTGAGTCTTTATCTAGGCAGCCCCTAGTTTTATTTTCGTGCTCTTTACTTTCTTGCAAACCTATCCAACAACACCTACAAAGTACTTCTAGTTTCATACTTGTTCTAGGTAAAGCGAACGTTAAGCATGCGTAGAGTTGTATCGGTGGTCGATAGAACTTGAGGGAATATTTGTTCTACCTTTAGCTCGTCGTTGGGTTCGACACTCTTACTTATCGAAAGAGGCTACAATTGATCCCCTATACTTGTGGGTTATCAGGCAGGGGCTTTCTCTCACTCTCTCTCACCTCTTCTTTTTCTTTTGAAAACTTTTCTGTTTTCATTTAACAATACCCTTTTACATTTTCTTTTGCAATAATTACCTTTTGCAAAAATGTGCCACTGGTGAAAACAAATACTAGGGGAAGTGTTGTACTGCCACCATAAGCTTGGGATTTATTGAATCCATTTGGAAATTTCCTAATTGGAAAGGCATTTTAAAATGCTGATTTGCACTGTAATAGTTGCTTCTGTCCACCTTAGCATTGTGGTGAAGTTGTTTTCCCTTAACAATAAATTGTTTTGGAATATTTGCTAAATGATGAACATTTTTCCAGCAACTTTGTGCAACTTGAAATTTTCTCTTTGAATTTCAATTGGATTCAGAGAAGGAATTTGGAATGAGATATTAATCCAATATGATTAAGCTTTGTAAATCAAGATGACTTGGCATTGATCATAAGGGATTACTGTAGTGTGATGCTGGGGACGTTATAGGGGCGCGCCTACCCCACCTGGGCGCGCCCTCCACCCTCGTGGGCCCCTCATGGCTCCACCGACCTACTTCTTCCTCCTATATATACCTACGTACCCCCAAACCATCGAGGACCACCACGAAAACCTAATTCCACCGTCGCAACCTTCTGTACCCGTGAGATCCCATCTTGGGGCCTTTTCCGGTGCTCCGCCGGAGGGGGCATTGACCATGGATTGCTTCTACATCAACACCATAGCCTCTCCGATGATGTGTGAGTAGTTTACCTCAGACCTTCGGGTCCATAGTTATTAGCTAGATGGCTTCTTCTCTCTCTTTGGATCTCAATACAAAGTTCTCCTCGATTCTCTTGGAGATCTATTTGATGTAACTCTTCTTTTGCGATGTGTTTGTCGAGATCCGATGAATTGTGGGTTTATGATCTATATTATCTATGAACAATATTTGAATCTTCTCTGAATTCTTTTATGTATGATTGGTTATCTTTGCAAGTCTGTTCAAATTATCAGTTTGGTTTGGCCTACTAGATTGATCTTTCTTGCAATGGGAGAAGTGCTTAGCTTTGGGTTCAATCTTGCGGTGTCCTTTCCCAGTGACAGCAGGGGCAGCAAGGCACGTAATGTATTGTTGCCATCGAGGATAAAAAGATGGGGTTTATATCATATTGCATGAGTTTATCCCTCTACATCATGTCATCTTGCTTAAAGCGTTACTCTGTTCTCATGAACTTAATACTCTAGATGCATGCTGGATAGCGGTCGATGTGTGGAGTAATAGTAGCAGATGCAGGCAGGAGTCGGTCTACTTGTCACGGACGTGATGCCTATATACATGATCATACCTAGATATTCTCATAACTATGCTCAATTCTATCAATTGCTCAACAGTAATTTGTTTACCCACCGTAATACTTATGCTATCTTGAGAGAAGCCACTAGTGAAACCTATGGCCCCTGGGTCTATTTTCCATCATATTAATCTCCCGTCAACAAGCTATTTCTATTAACGTTTACTTTGCTTTCTTTACTTTTAGTCTTTATCATAAAAATACGAAAAATATTATCTTATCATCTCTATCAGATCTCACTCTCGTAAGTGACCATGAAGGGATTGACAACCCCTTTATCGCGTTGGTTGCAAGGTTCTTATTTGCTTGTGTAGGTGCGTGGGACTCGAGCGTGGTCTCCTACTGGATTGATACCTTGGTTCTCAAAAACTGAGGGAAATACTTACGCTACTTTACTGCATCACCCTTTTCTCTTCAAGGGAAAACCAACGCAGTGCTCACACTAGTAGAAAACAAGGCATAGGTCACAGGGCAGTTTTCACATTAGCCCCGGTTCAGTCACGAACCGGGACCCATGGGGGCATTCGTCCCGGTTCGTGAGCCCAGGGGGCCGGCCGGGGCCTCGTGGGCATTGGTCCCGGTTCGTATGGAACCATTTGTCCCGGTTCGAGCCACGAACCGGGACTAATAGTCCTCGCTTCTGGCCCACAACCATTTGTCCCAGTTCTTGGCATGAACCGGGACAGAAGGCCCGGATTTAGTACCGGTTCATGCCACGAACCGGGACCAATGAGGTGCCTATATATACCCCTCGCCCGCGAGCAGAGCACTCTAGTGCTCTGTTTTTCTCTGGCCGGCGAGGGGAGGGCTTTGTGGTGCTCTACCTCACCTCCTATGCACATGAGGTGTTCGATGAAATGCCCGAGCCACACTAGTTAAGCTTTGTCCTCTCGAAGCTCGACCTCAAAGCTCCATTTTCCTCGAGATTTTCTAGGTTTAGCGGCCCGTCACGTCCCATTCCCGTCTTCACCACCGTCGACCGCCCACGCCGATCTCGTCGCTGGCAACACCGTGGTGAGCCTCTTGTTCTTATCTTCTTTTTGAAAGAAAAAAATTCTTACTTTAGATAGATACTTGTCTAATTTTCTTACTATTTTATTCCTTCTTATTACATAGTGCGATGGTTTTGGTATCCGCCCCCGTCGGCCCTCGTCTTGTCTATGATTCGGATGTGGTATATATTAACTTTTTATAACTATTTGATTCATTTATTGTTTATGACAAATATACCGACCAGCGTGACATAGATTTTATTTATCTAGGAGGTGGTTGAACCGGAAATTCTAACTGACCCTATTGTCGAGAGGTTAAATTTAGTTGAAGAAGAAAACAATTACTTGAAGGAAAAAATAAAAAAAAATTGAGGAGGAGAAGATGATATTGGAGTTGCATGTTGCGGATGTCGTCGATGATCACAAGATCAAGATGGATGCAATGCGCTTGAAGATTAGAAAGATTAGAAAATATACCATTCATACCGAGGCTTGGTATCATTATGCCGTTGGATCAATTGTTACCTTGGTTGCGATTATGATCGCATTTGTTTTCGCATTGAAATGTTTTACATAGTTTCAATGTATGGTTTAATTAATTAGATGCTCTGGAGAGCTATATATATGTTGTTAGATGAGAACTATGTATGTACTTTGGTTCTAATGTGATGATGAACTTCTATTAATTTGGTCACTTAATTATCTATTCATGATGTTCTGTAATGGTTTTTGACACACTTAATTATATATAATGCACGCAGATGAACCGGCAATGGATGTACGGTGACAGACACACCTCCGAGTACATTAAGGGCGTGCATGATTTTCTCGAAGTGGCTGAGGCAAACAAGCAGAATGGTTTTATGTGTTGTCCATGCCCTACATGTGGGAATATGAAGTCTTACTCTGACCGGAAAATCCTTCATGCCCACCTGCTTTACAAGGGTTTCATGCCACACTATAATGTTTGGACGAGGCACGGAGAAATGGGGGTTATGATGGAAGACGACGAAGAAGAAGAGGACGATGACAACTATGTGCCCCCTGAATATGGTGATGCTGCAACGGGGGAAGCTGCTGAAGATCAAGAGGAACCAGATGATGTGCCCAATGATGCTGCAAGGGGGGAAGCTGCTGAAGATGAAGAGGAACGAGTGCCCGATGATGATGATCTCCGCCGGGTCATTGTCGATGCAAGGACGCAATGTGAAAGTCAAAAGGAGAAGCTGAAGTTCGATCGCATGTTAGAGGATCACAAAAAAGGGTTGTACCCCAATTGCGAAGATGGCAACACAAAGCTCGGTACCGTACTGGAATTTCTGCAGTGGAAGGCAGAGAATGCTGTGCCTGACAAAGGATTTGAGAAGCTATTGAAAATATTGAAGAAGAAGCTTCCAAAGGATAACGAATTAGCCGACAGTACATACGCAGCAAAGAAGGTCGTATGCCCTCTAGGATTGGAGGTGCAGAAGGTACATGCATGCCCTAATGACTGCATCCTCTACCGCGGTGCGTACAAGGATCTGAACGCATGCCCGGTATGCAGTGCATTGCGGTATAAGATCAGACGAGATGACCCTGGTGATGTTGACGGCGAGCCCCCCAGCAAGAGGGTTCCTGCGAAGTTGATGTGGTATGCTCCTATAATACCACGGTTGAAACGTCTGTTCAGAAACGAAGAGCATGCCAAGTTGATGCGATGGCACAGTGAGGATCGTAAGAAAGACGGGAAGTTGAGAGCACCCGCTGACGGGTCGCAGTGGAGAAAAATCGAGAGAAAGTACTGGGCTGAGTTTGCAGCTGACCCAAGAAACGTATGGTTTGGTTTAAGCGCGGATGGCATTAATCCTTTCGGGGAGCAGAGCAGCAATCACAGCACCTGGCCCGTGACTCTATGTATGTATAACCTTCCTCCTTGGATGTGCATGAAGCGGAAGTTCATTATGATGCCAGTTCTCATCCAAGGCCCTAAGCAACCCGGCAACGACATTGATGTGTACCTAAGGCCATTAGTTGAAGAACTTTTACAGCCGTGGAATGGAAACGGTGTACATACGTGGGATGAGCACAAACAGGAGGAATTTAACCTGCACGCGTTGCTGTTTGTAACCATCAACGATTGCCCCGCTCTCAGTAACCTTTCAGGACAGACAAACAAGGGATACCACGCATGCACACACTGTTTAGATGACACTGAAAGTCTATACCTGGACAAAAGCAGGAAGAATGTGTACCTGGGCCATCGTCAATTTTTTCCGACCAACCATCAATGTCGAAAGAAAGGCAAGCATTTCAAAGGCGAGGCAGATCACCGGAAGAAGCCCGCCATGCGTACCGGTGGTCACCTACTTGCTATGGTCAATGATTTACACGTAATCTTTGGAAAGGGTCCCGGCGGACTAGCTGTTCCGAATGACGTTGAGGGACACGCACCCATGTGGAAGAAGAAATCTATATTTTGGGACCTACCCTACTGGAAAGAGCTAGAGTTCCGCTATTCAATCGACGTGATGCACATGACGAAGAACCTTTGCGTGAACCTGCTAGGCTTCTTGGGCGTGTATGGGAAGACAAAAGATACACCTGAGGCACGGGAGGACCTGCAACGTTTGCACGAAAAAGACGGCATGCCTCCGAAGCAGTATGAAGGTCCTGCCAGCTACGCTCTTACGAAAGAAGAGAAAGAAATCTTCTTTGAATGCCTGCTCAGTATGAAGGTCCCGACTGGCTTCTCGTCGAATATAAAGGGAATAATAAATATGCCAGAGAAAAAGTTCCAGAGCCTAAAGTCTCATGACTGCCACGTGATTATGACGCAACTGCTTCCGGTTGCATTGAGGGGGCTTCTACCGGAAAACGTCCGATTAGCCATTGTGAAGCTATGTGCATTCCTCAATGCAATCTCTCAGAAGGTGATCGATCCAGAAATCATACCAAGGCTAAGGAGTGATGTGGCGTAATGTCTTGTCAGTTTCGAGCTGGTGTTCCCACCATCCTTCTTCAATATCATGACGCACGTCCTAGTTCATCTAGTCGACGAGATTGTCATTCCGGGGCCCGTATTTCTACACAATATGTTCCCCTTTGAGAGGTTCATGGGAGTCCTAAAGAAATATGTCCGTAACCGCGCTAGGCCAGAAGGAAGCATCTCCATGGGCCATCAAACAGAGGATGTCATTGGGTTTTGTGTTGACTTCATTCCTGACCTTAAGAAGATAGGTCTCCCTAAATCGCGGTATGAGGGGAGACTGACTGGAAAAGGCACGCTTGGAGGGGGAACTCAATAATATGCAGGGACGGATATTCTTGGTCTGAAGCACACTACACAGTTCTACAGAGCTCTACCTTGGTGACCCCGTATGTCGATGAACACAAGAACAGTCTGCGCTCCAAACACCCGAAGCAGTGTGACGACTGGATTACATGTGAACACATCAGGACTTTCAGCAGTTGGTTGGAAACACGTCTCAGAGGTGACACCACTGTTTGTGATGAGTTGTACTCGTTGTCCAGGGGACCATCTTCGACTGTATTGACTTACAAAGGATACGAGATAAATGGGAATACATTTTACACGATCGCCCAAGATCAAAAGAGCACCAACCAAAACAGCGATGTCCACTTTGATGCAGCAACCGAGAGGGGAAAGGACACATATTATGGTTACATAATGGACATATGGAACTTGACTACGGACATGATTTTAAGGTCCCTTTGTTTAAGTGCAAATGGGTCAATCTGTCAGGAGGCGGGGTACAGGTAGACCCACAGTACGGAATGACAACAGTGGATCTGAACAATCTTGGGTACACTGACGAACCGTTCGTCCTAGCCAATGATGTGGCACATGTTATCTATGTGAAGGACATGTCTACCAGACCGAGGAAAAGATAAGATAAGGAAGCGAATACATCATACGATGAGCCAAACCGGCACATAGTTCTTTCAGGAAAAAGGGACATTGTGGGAGTGGAGGGCAAGACAGACATGTCTGAAGATTATGAAAAGTTTCATGAAATTCCTCCCTTCAAAGTCAAGGCTGACCCAAGCATCCTGATAAACGATGAAGATTATCCATGGTTACGGCGCAATAAGCAAATGACACAAGCGAAGAAAAAGTGAAGACTTTCTCCCGCAACTATTATGATGATAGCATGCCAACTTTGTAATAGACGAGTATGATACCATTGTCCGTTTTGTACAAGAAGTGCATCTAGTTTTTGTCGTAACCCTCTCAACTTTCTTGCACATGCTATGTGGATGAAATGATGATACCATGCCAACTTTCAACCTTTTCAGAGTTCATTTGAAATGCTTTATAAGCCCTGGGTGCAGAGAGGTTAGGCCCGTAAGCCTGCTTTAGAGAGGAGCTCGACAGCTCAGGCGCACCGCACCTTATAAACAGGTGCGGCTCTCTCTTAGCTAGCGAGGTGAGACTAAACTCACCACCACGCCGCTGTGCAAGGCCATTGGTCCAGGTTGGTGGCACGAACTGGGACCAATTCCACCCTTTGGTCCCTGTTGGTGCCACGAACCGGTACTAATGAGGCTGTGGCCCCACGAGCACCTTTAGTACCTGTTCGTGGCATGAACCGGTACTAGAGTTTCGTACTAGCTAAGCAGTTTTTTAGTCCCACCTCGCTAGCTGAGAGGCACTAGGAGCGGTTTATAAGCCCTGAGTGCAGAGACGATGAAGAAGAGGCGCAATGCTCACGTTGCTTAGCTTCAAGCCTTGAGGAATAAGGTAGACTGCATCGAGCTATGAGTGCAGTCTACACTATTCCGAAAGGCTTGAAGCAAATCAACGCGCGTTGCGCCTCTTTTTTATTTTTAATCATTAAAAGCAAAAAGAATTTTCATAAAGAACTTTTTTCGATAGAAACTTTAATAGCAGAAAGAATTATCATAAAGTAAAATAAATAAGTAATTAGAAACAAAATAAAATGAAATAAATAAGTTTTTTGTTGTAAGTAGAAATAAAACAAAATAAATATAAAAAAAGAAAATAAAAAACTAAATACAGCAAAAAGAATTTTCATACAGAACTAATGGCACTAATAGAAAGTTTATATGTTTTCTAAAACTAATGGCACTAACAGACAGTTTATAATTTTGCTGACCTAAAAGCAAAAAAATTAAAAAATAAAGCAAAAAGCAAAAGAAAATAAATAATGCAACAAATTTAAAAAACTGCCACCTATTGGGCCACCACGGCCTGAATACGACTAGAAACCCAACCTGGGCCAGGATTCAGGCCCGCAGAAGGCCCAATAGGCCAACAGACAGCACAGTGTGACATTAGGCCCGTAAGCCTGCATTTGAGAGGAGCTCGAGAGGGCAGCCGCAGTGGAGCTTATAAACCACTCCGAGCCCCTCTCAACTAGCGAGGTGGGACTAAACTTTTGGCCGCGGGTAGCGCAAGGCCTTTGGTCCCGGTTGGTGGCACCAACCGAGACCAATGCCCCCCCTTTAGTCCCGGTAGGTGCCACCAACCGGGACCAAAGGCCGCCCATTCCCGCCCTTTGGGCTGCTGAAAAGAGGCATTTGGTCCCGGTAGGTGGCACCAACCGGGACTAATGCCCACCTTTAGTCCCGGTTGGTGCCACGAACCGGGACTAAAGGCTTTGCTATATAAGTCCACACTTAGGAAATTTTAGACATACCTCGCCAGTTGCCCCCGACGCCGCCAGGCTGCCCGTGCTCACCGTCGCCGCCCGCTCCTCATCGCCGTCGCCCCGCGCCCTTGCCTCGACGGGTCGCCGCCCGGTGCTCGTCGCCGTCGCCCTGCCCCCACGCGTCGCCCCGCCTCGTGCTCCCCTGCTCGCGCGCGCCGTCTCGGCGCCCCGAGCCCCCCTGCCCGGCCCGCGCGTGCTCGCCGGCGCCCTCGCCGCCCCGGCCCCGCCGTCGCCATCGTCCTAGCCGCCCCCGCTGTGAGAGCCGCCTCCCCGGCTCTGTTTTTTTATTTTTATTAGTTTAATTTTTTTGTTCATATGTGATGTATATGTGTATGTGGCTATAATGTATATGTGAACAAAGAAAAATTTGTATGTATGTAGATGTTCAAAATGTATGAATATATATGTCAAAAATGTTTTTTCGTTCATAGAAAGTTTTTTATTCATATATAGAAAGTTTTTATATATGACAATGGATATATATTCGATATATATGAGAAATGATGATCCACATGGAAAAGTTTTATATATGCAAAAGTTACAATTTTAGAAAAGTTTTATGTATCTAGCTAGGAAGGGAAGAAGAAGAAAAAGAAGGATAGGAAAGAAGAAAATAAGAAGAGGAAAGAAAGAAGAAGAGGAGAGGAAGAAGAGGAGATATAAATAAGAAGAGGAAAAAGAAGAAAAAGAAGAGGAGAAGAAGAAAGGAATAGAGGAGAAGAAGAAAAAATAGAAAATATTCTATTTTTTCTTCTTCTCCTCTATTCCTTTCTTCTTCTCCTCTCTTTTTTTCTTCTTTTTTTTTCTTTTTTTCTTCAATCCTCTCCTCTATTCCTTTCTTCTTCTC
The DNA here is from genome assembly GCF_018294505.1 of Triticum aestivum. Lineage (NCBI taxonomy): Eukaryota > Viridiplantae > Streptophyta > Magnoliopsida > Poales > Poaceae > Triticum > Triticum aestivum. The sequence goes on along the minus strand of NC_057811.1, from coordinate 50,567,923 downwards.
TCCTCTATTTATTTCTTCTTCGTTTTCTTATGTTTTATCGGGTCTGTCGTCGTCGATATATACCCCTCCCGATAACTTCAACACGAGGGGGGGTCGATATACCCCCTCCCCGATAACATTATTTTCCCGTGTATGTATGTTGTCGTTGTCGCTATTACCCCCTCCCGGATAACTTCAACACGAGGGGGGGTCGATATACCCCCTCCTCGATAACATTATTTTCCCGTGTATGTATGTCGTCGTTGTCGATATAAAACCCCCTCCCGATAACTTCAACACGTGGGGGGGGGTCGATATATACCCCCTCCTCGATAACATTATTTTCCCGTGTATGTATGTCGTCGTTGTCGATATAAAACCCCCTCCCGATAACTTCAACATGTGGGGGGGGGTCGATATATACCCCCTCCTCGATAACATTATTTTCCCGTGTATGTATGTCGTCGTTGTCGATATATATAACTCCCTCCCAGATAACTTCGACATGATGGACGGTCGATATGTATACCCCCTCTCGACCGTGATAACTAATACCACGGGAGCACCCCCCCGGCCCTCTCGCTCGACCAAAACTCTTGAGGACACCCAAACCCTAGAAAAAAAGATGTCGGTCTCCTACCCCCTCCCGCCGCGCCCTACCCTTGAAGCGTTGCCTAGGCCACCCCAAACCCGGAATAAGCTAGGTCTACGTTTGCACTAATATATCCACCTGTTGTCATGTTTGTGTAATAATTGCCATGTTGTAATATTTGCAGAAACAATGGAGCACGGACGAGATGAGCAAGCAGAAGAGGTGTTGGGGGACATAATCTTAGCCGGAGGTGATATCTTGTCGTATCTTAACTACAATGATGGTCCGGAAGAACAGGGTGAAGAAGCTGGCTGCGGTGATCGAAGAGTGGAGGAAAGACATGATTATGATGGCTCCGGTGACCCAATGCTGGTGCAAGAAGGAGCCCGTGGTGACGGCTCCGGTGACCGAACAGAGTTCGGCCAGGTAAATATATTAGTTAAGCCTGTGCTGACTAGCTAATTGATGCATTCATTGTTTTGGTATGTACACATATTAATTAACACTCGTCTTTCTTCTTTTTTCTAGCCCTCCGGATCGAGCACAACTGCGGTAAAGAGACGAGGCCCGAAGAGAAAGTTGCGCTCGGATGAAAGGTTTGAGATCACAGCAATCGTGCGCGACGGCCAACCGGTTGAACCCCTCCGGACAAAGGATGCTTTTGCTGCTCAGTGCGGGGTTCTAGTTAGGGACAAGATCCCGATCAGCATCCACCAATGGTATAAGCCTAAGAAGGAAGACCCTGAGGTGTCTTATGTCAGTGATATGCAGAAAGATGATCTTTGGACTGAGCTGAAGGCAAATTTCACCCTACCGCCAGAGGAGGATCCGGAGAAGCCAGTTATAGAGCAATTAATCAAGTCTCATGCTCTTAAGAAGATGGCAGACCTATTCAGGAGGTGGAAGAATGAGCTGAAAACGTTTGTCGACAAAGAAGAGATACCTGAATTCATCGGCCGGTATGAGAAGATCAGAGATCACTGGCCCGCATTTGTGGCCCACAAGACATCGGAAAAGAGTAAGAAGATGTCAGCGACAAACAAGATGAATGCTGCGAAGAAGAAGCTTCACCATCGCACGGGGTCAGGTGGCTACCTCAAAGCCCGGCCTAAGTGGGCCAAGTCTGAGAGGGATCTGCTTGATAAAGGGATCGAACCACAGACAATGAACTGGCCAGACCGTTGCCGGACTTGGTTCTTCGGGGCTGGCGGAACCTTGGACCCTGTATCAGGGAGGTGTCGTTGGACGGACGAGCAACTTGCAATACCCGTCAAGAAGATTCAGCACTATATCGATGCAGCGCAGCAAGGGACGTTCGTTCCAGACAGAGAGAACGACGAGCTCACAATGGCCCTCGGGAATCCTGAGCACCCTGGACGGACACGAGGCACGCCAGGCTCCGTTCCGTGGAAGGCTGGTTTTCCGGACGCGGGCGGTTACAAAACCCAGGAGAGGAGGAAAAAAGTGGAGCAGATCCAAATTCAGCGTCTGCACGAAAGGGTTCAAGTGCTAGAGGAACGAGACGGCAATAGAGATGCCGAAACTGCCCCCGAAGCTACACAGCCATCTCAGCGTAGAAGCAGCGTGGCTTCCACCGAGCTGCCTCAGCTGGAGCATGCGGCTACTCCTAGCTACCCCGTGGATGCTATCACGGAGTCTCAACATTGCCACCTTATGGCGGAATGGCAGAACTTGAAAGTCAAGGCGGCTGTTGGCTCTGTTTTACCTACTGAACCCTACGCAACCTACCACTGCCGGCCGATTCCAGACGGATATGCTAGGGTGATGGTGGATGAAATAATGGAGGGATTTGAGGACCTCCAGCTTGACCACCCTACCGGTGAAGGGGAGACTCAGCTGGGTTTAGCTCTGAAGACTCCATGCCTATGGCGGAAGGAGCTCATCAAGCTTCCGAACTGGACGGCTCCGGCGAGTAAGGGCACTCCGCCTCCTCCTCCGCCTCCTCCTCCGGCGAGTGATCAGGGAAGTACTGTAAGTGATAAAAGGATGAAAGAACGACGAGCTGGGAAAAAAATTGCCCAGCTCGGCGAACAAGGGAACCAATCGTGCCCCCTGCTCAAGGTGTCAAAAGACATCGTCGCTAATGATCCGGGTATGGTGCCTGGTTATAGCAATCTTGGAGATTACCTGCCCGACGATGTACATTATGAAATCATGGAGGTGGACAACCACAAATACCATTACGGGAAGCCTCTCATCAAAGATGTCAGATCTCTAAGCACGATGATGCGAAGACTACATGATTGGTACATGAAAACCTGCAGAGAGTCTGATGGGATGAATACTTTGACGCTGAGAGTTAAACCAGAGCATGACCTCGTTGGAATTGAACTGCTGAATGTTCCATTTGAGGATTTCTTCCAGTTTTACAATCTAAAGTCCCTCGATAAAACAACGATCACTTGCTACTATCTGTAAGTAGTACTACTTCTGTCATTAAGTCTCTCTATATAGGTCAGCTCTTTCATTGCATGTATTTATACTTATCCTCACTATATTATGCAGATTGAAGATCGCCGAATTGAAGAAAAGACAAATCGGTGATATTGGGTTCATCAACACAAATCTCATAGATGCATATACGGTTGAAAAACATCCCAAAGAAGCTGGGGCCAACTTGCTACAATCGTTGGTATTAAATCAAAACAAAGATATAATACTCTTTCCTTACAACTTCAAGTGAGTGTTATTGTCTTCTGCATATTCGGTTTCCCTTATTAGTCTAGGTTATGGTAATGTAATTGATGACTTATGCATGCATGCATGCGCAGCTTCCACTATATTCTCCTAGAGATTAAGCTTGAGCCGGGAGTAGTAACCGTCTTAGACTCGAGACGAAAAGATCCCCAGGACTATGCGAACATGACTCAAATGCTCCAGAAGTAAGTTAAATCGATCATTATCCACCATATCAGCAACTTTGTTCATTTCCTGATATCAAGTAATTGTTTTCTTTGTCTGGCAGGGTTTGGAGAAAATTCACCTCAAAAGCCCCGGGACTGCCGAACCAGCTGCAATTTAGACACCCGAAAGTAAGTACTATAGTAGCATGTTCCGCGCATCTCCTAGTGATTCAAGCGCTAGTTTGATCAATACCATTTAGCATGCTTGCTTATCAGTTTGATTAACCTCTATTTCTTGTAAAGTGGTTGTGGCAGCAACCCGGGAATAATTACTGTGGATACTACGTTTGCGAGTCCATCCGTTACCATACCTGTGAGCGGGGCTACACTGAAGAACAATATGAAGTGCGTAAGCAATAATATTCACAATTTTATTTTATTACCATCATTTGTGTTGAGTTTCATTTATTCATATATATATGTATTGACCCCCTTCTTCAAATTAGATTTTTCGGAAGCGGGATCAATTCCTAGCAGAAGATCGTATGCGAGGAATTCAAGAGAAATTGGCGGCATTCTTCCTTGACCACGTGATCGCTGAAAACGGAGAATACTATGTGGACCCTGTGTTCCTACAATATAATTAGGAGATTGTATTGTAAGAGATAATTATTGTATATATGTAGCCGGTAGTGTCGGATAGATATACGAGAACTTGTTGTTCGACCAATATCTCGGAGAAGGAGAGGTGGTCGATATCACTTCTCTCTGTCTGCATATGTTCATGACGATCTTCTGTTTCCTTCATTTGATTACTAGCTAGCGTGTCTACTCCTCTCCATACGTATATAGTACGTAGCGTCGACCAAGCACGGAGATAAGAGAGGACACTTCTCTCTATTAATTAGCTAGCTAACACAATATATGAAACACCTAAATTAACCCCCCAAAACCCCTAAACCACCCCCTTTAAAAAAAACAAAAACCTCAGCTCCTGCTAGGGGCTGACGCGTGGATGCCTATTGGTCCCGGTTGGTGGCACCAACCGGGACCAAAGGCCCTCCTGCCTGGGCTCCCTGCACCGGCCACGTGGACGGCCTTTAGTCCCGGTTCGTGTAAGAACCGGGACTAAAGGGCTAGGGCATTAGTAACGACCCTTTAGTCCTGGTTCCAGAACCGGGACTAAAGGCCCTTATGAACCGGGGTAAAAGCCCCTTTTCCTACTAGTGTCAAGAGGTAGCAACGTGGCAGCGGGAGAGGTAGGAAGGCTGCTACGCCTTCCTCGCCGCCACCCTCAGCTGATTCACCCGACCACAGGACTGCTCCGTCCGACGTGGACCCGTCTCGGACTCCGGTCCATGAGCCTCCGGTCACCGATCCTTCGCCCCAGCAGACTCGGGTCGCTGATCCTTCGCGCCACCTGAGTCGGGTCGCCGATCCTTCGCCCCACGTGAGTCCGGTCCCAGAGTCTTCGTCCCAGAAGACTCCGGTCACGGGTCTTCGCCCCAGAATACTCCGGTCACGGGGTCTTCGTCCCAGAAGACTCCGATCCCGGAGGCTTCTTCCCACGAGACTCCGGAGGCTAGTGGCCATAGGGATGGTAGCGAGGACACCTTTTCTGATGATAGCTACAGCAACAACGAGCTGGTTGAGAAGGGCAAGAAGGTCTACAAGCGTGGCTGTACAAAGCTCCCGCCCATGCCGGCGACCCCCGACCAGAGGTGGTTGATTGCGCCTAAAGGGTTGAAGTAAGTGCATTTAATATTTTTTAACCTTTTGCCTTCATGTTCCTTCAAATTAATATCTAACTAGCATTGTGGCCCGCGCATTTGGGCGGCTAGATCGAGTATTGTTTTAATGTTTCCACCAAATGAATAATTTAGATTATTTAATCTTGCACTCGATGTGGTGATAGTTTTTGAAATATTCATCAAGGAATAATCAAATATTTGTACCTCATTGTCAGATTTAAACATAGATATTTCTTTGTTAGCCATCCCAATGTTGGTTGTATCTTACTGTTCGTACATGCCATCCTCCAAATGCTTCCTTGGATTGTCTATTTTGCTTGACCGTCAATATAGGGATTACATATATCTATATATATTTTCTTAAGTCGTCAATAATTCTCTCATACGATTTTCTATTCATGTATTTGTTGTTATCATTATTCTATATCTCATCAGCATAACAAAAATGTATATTATATATTTTGCATGATTTGTCTTCTATGATATATGTTTTAGAACATTATCTACAATTCATTTTTTCTTCGCAAACTTCTTTCTGTTAATAATTTGGCTTTTACTTATATTACACATAATGAGAGAACTTATATTTTTAACATAACTCAGAAGATTTAATGGATTCTTGACATATCATATTTCTTCAAGTATCTACTTTTATAATCAGAACATCATTTTACTTCCACAGGGTACCTTGCTCACACACTTATCGCATTGGGACAATCTATTTATTCATTGAACACCCTATATTTTGCATGGATTGAACTCAGTTCTCATACTGCAAATCTCTCTAAAGGCTTAAGGCCGAAGAATACGACACACTTTTAGGGCCTCTGCTTCTCCATCTCGGTGGTATGTGGGTCCCTTCATCGATGACTCATCCATCACAATCTTTGCTCGCAAGTTTACTGTCGTGGTCATCGCTGTTCACCAATGTGGAGATATAGGAGGTTGCATATTTTTCATTCTTCATTATTGATCATACCTTATCAGCAGACGTGAAAATCAAGCATAACTCAACTCGTCTTCTTTTCCTATTTATATTTTTGAACCCATTTATAATCTTGGCATGGCAGCTTCAGAATAGCCATTAGTCTGTGCGCATTACATGATTGTTTTATTCCATATAAATATAATATTCTGAACACTCTTCTATACTAATTCACAAATTGAAACTACTACCTTCGGTAAAATATATTCTAAAGTAATATATGATTCGTGAATTACTTATTTAGACTCCTCGTGTAATTTTCTATTTGACTTTGCACACACATGGACAATACTAGACTGCTGACATCATTGCCATTGTCATGCCTTCAAATACTACTCCGGTAGTCTTGACTAACACCAAAAGCCTTACAATAGTATAATTTGCGACAACGCTGCCCTGTTGTATGGTAAATCTAAACAAAATTTGTCTATCTCTGGCTGGCACCAAACCATCCTGAGTGATGCCTCCTATTAAATAGCTGAGTGATGGTGTTGCGTGTCCACACCATATGAAAATTGGCCACATGAATTTGTGGGAAAGTTCACAATTAAGACTTTGTTAAATTTTCATTAGTTGAACTACTATAGGGATAATGTCCGTATTTAGATAATTGAAAAAAAATGAACTGGAGTTTCTTCATGTGCGCTTCACAGTCAAGAATGGATTTGCAATTGCCTGCAAGATAAGTAAGCACAATTTTACAAAGACCAAAATTTTTTGGTTACAGTTAAACAGAGGACAGTTAAGATGCCACCCAAATAATAGAGGAGAAATAAGCAAATAAAAACCCCAGGAGCTCTAGAATTGTAACTGGAAGCAAAGCGCCAGATTGTGTATCTTCTAGCATACACACTTCAACCAGAAAAGGTGAAGTAATATCATTATCCAAATATAGTAAATTTGTGCCTTGTTTTATTTGTGGATTCTATAGTAACCTCAAGATCTATTCGAATTAATCAAGCTTGTAGATCATTATACTACCAAGATATTAGCATTGGCTTGCACAACGTCTCATATACATTTTATATTGACATGTCAATAGGAAATACTCCAATATGCAAGGAGTAGCATTTTTCATATAAGAATTGACATTGCATTACCGAAAACATGACTAAAGGGTACACAGGAGCAACACACACGTACTAAATCTCCGAATCGATCCTTGCGTAGGCTGACTCCAATGATTTGGCCATGCACGTAAACAACGGCAACAGCCTCTGCTAATCGATTCTGCTGTCGGAATAATATATCAGCTTTGTTGTTTTTGCTGTGTGCGTGTCCCGGCCAGCAGTGGTATTAATCAGAGCAGAATCCAGTCACCTTTGCTTCTTAACATGTGACATTATCAGTGCCCCGGTAATTCCTGGAAACGGCCACCCACAACCTTGGAAGCTCCATGTGTTCCTGGGCACCATCTTGTCGTTCTATAGAAATCTGCAAAAAAATCCAACCTGGAGTGTTACCTAAGCGTGTGTGATTTCTGTAGGAGTTGGGCTAAGGGAAAATTAATTCCACAAAACATAAACACTTCATAAGAACAAAAATGATCAGCAATTTGCTATGCAGAATCCGATAAGTGTGTACCTTCAGTCATTATTAACTCTTCATCTACGCCACAACATCCTCCATGCAGCAAAATCTACAAACAATAATAACCGTTGCCCTAAATCACAAAGATCATCAATATCCCACATGGAAACCGTTAAGAATTCATCAAAAAAAATCAAGAATACGTCTAATAAATAAATTAGCACGTCAGTTCTAGCTTCTGAGACTAATCGGAAGTGCACGTCCTCCACAACCTCTTCAGTCCTACAAATTACACAGAGAAAAACCATGTTTATCTAATCTGAAGCATCAAACATAACAAAATCATATACTCCATGTATTATTTTTTTTTTGCTTGAACATTTAGGATCAAGCAAATTTGTTGTCTGTTTGTAATGAACCCAACAGGTGAATATCAGGATCAATGTTACTTGCATATTTTTTGGTATGCTTTGGCGGAGAAAACACAGTCTTGGGAGGATGACTGCTTCAACAACTAATGTAGGCCACTCGTACATGCATGGAGATGACGACGAAGTTAAGGAGCCGTCAGGTAAAGCAGACCAGCTGGGAGGAGGGGGAACAAACAGAGCTACTGGCTCATTCATGCCCACAAAAAGAGATGTTACTGGATCTGTTATTAGTATTTACAGATGCAAAAATACTGTGGTCAAGCAGATGAGAGATGTTAGGGCATGAGTACCTGAGATGAACAAAGGGAAGAAGCAACATAATAGATTCGTGATTGAAAGAAGAAGACCCTTGCAAGCAAAATTCTGCAACTTTTTCTCGGCGAGGAGAAAGACAGGAGAGAGCGTTGGAGGCGTCAATTGGGCAGGAGCACCTGAGGGAAGGAGTCTCGTGGGTTTCATAAGGAAGACGGAGGAGAGCGTCGATGAGTCATCGGTTGGGTATGAGCGCCCGAGGGAAAGAGTCTCCGTCGATGTCATCAACACATGCATTAGTGCCAGGACTCTCCATCCGTGCTGCAAGTGTCCAATAAGGACATGTACTTTTATTACGCGATAGACCCGTATTACCATGTATGTGATCGCTTTTTTTTTAGGATATATTGCATATACGTGGTAGGTTGACTTGTTATACTTCAAGTGTCCGATATGGACATCTATCTTTTGCATGATACGGACATGTATTATCATGTACGTAATCTGTTCTTTCAAAAATAATTGCACACGTGACATACTGACTTGTTATAAGCACGTTGCAAATATTGTACGTTACTTTTAGACCTTTAAAATCTCAACCATTATAACCTAGATCAATGGCTAAAATTATTTAAGCTTATGTGGATAAACGTGGTGTCTTATTTGTCTCTTGTCTTATAATAATATAATAGATACGTTGGCCTTATCATGCTGCACGGGCCGGGTATACCCCCGTGGTGTCCGCAGGCCCAACCAGGTCCTTGGTGTGATTTGCCGGCAGCACTTCCCTGGGTGGGTCACGTTGCCCGATGAGGGTCAGGTTCCACAGCTAGCACTGAGCTGGGAGCTGTACTCGGTTGCCCCGGCCCCGCCGGGGGAGATGGTCGGCGGTGTCTTGTGCAAGACGGTGGCCGACATGGTGTTCCGTCGGTTTTGGGTAATTTCTCCTTTACAGAATTAAAAGTCAACACTACCTAGTGATTACCTAGTGATTGTACTAATCAGTGTTGTCTTGTTTGATTGTAGACCTTCTACAGGGTTTCAGAGGGAGAGCAGGAGGCCGCGTCTATGGTTGTCGAAACCGAGTGCAAGCGCCTACTTCAGAACTTACGGCACGAGGCTCGGGTGCAGGCCGTTCGAGACTACTACGCCTCGAAGGGTATTAGGAGGGCCAAGGCAAAGTGTCGCGGAAAGTTTCTTAGTAAGGAGAAGTACATGCAGGTAATTACCTATTCTTAAGGCCTTGAACTAAGTTTTCTTGATTTGATTCCTAGGCGTAGCGCTGAAATTTCTCTTGACTAACTTAGGTGCCCCCGAGATGGTGTGTGGATAAGATGGACTGTTGGGAGGCGTTGGTGGATGCGTGGTGTTCTCCCGAATGGCTAGTCGAACACCAGAGGGCCATGGATAAGCGCAACCAAATGGAAGGTGTGCCACACCATCAAGGGAGCTCCAACCTGTTTGAGTACGGGGATAACTGGATATGTGGTTTGCTACATGATTCATGCAATTTCATTCTTCATGCTAGCATTGATCCCTTCCAAAATGACTTAATATGCTTAGTTAGTTAAAAAATGGCATAACTACCTTGGATAGTTCATTTATTACATATTTAGCTCCAAAATGACATAATAACCTTAGATAGCTGTATAAAATGACTTTATATGCTTTAGTTAGTTAAAAATGGAATAACTACCTTCGGTAGCTCAGTAACGACCTAAACTAATCTTAGCTAGTTCATTCATGACATAAATAGCTATAAAATGACAGAATAACCTTAGATAGCTCTATAAAATGACTTAATATGACAAGGTTACTAAAAAATGGCATAACTACCTTCGATAGCTCAATAACGACCTAAAGTAATCTTAGCTAGTTCGTTCATGACATAATTAGCTCTAAAATGACATAATAACCTTGGATAGCTCTATAATGACATAATTAGCATACTTTGGTCAAAAATGGCATAATAATCTTGGTTACCTTGCAAATGACCTAAACTTAGCTTATTTTCCTCGAAAATGACATAATAACCTTTCTTAGCTCCAAAATGACCTATTTACATAGCAATATCATTCTTCATGCTAGCTTGAGCCCTTAACTAATATTTTGTTCCTCTCTCTCAGGCGCACCACCACAAGAAGCCTGTGCCAAGTCTGTTCGACCTCTATGGCATGGCCCATATGGCCCCGTACAAGAAGGCCAAGCCATTCACGGAGTCAGACCTAGATGATCCAGAGAGCTTCACCAACAAGTCCTCCCACCACAAGCTTGTGAAGTACAAAGATGAGGGGAAGGCGAGGAAAGGGGAGGACTTTAACCTAAGCCAGGATCCTTTTGATACAGAGCTGGTGATGATATCTGGTGGCGGGAGGTCCCATGGCTCTCAAGCCATTGGTGATGGACCGATACGTTGTCCTAAGACTCTCCCGCAGATCAAGAAGTGCCTGAGTAGCTCTAATCCTCCTCGTGCACGACCCGCGGATCTCGCCATGGCGGTTAGTTATACGGACTCTCTCACCTTTCCTCCATTACATTGTGTGTGCGTCCGTCGATGATTACAATGCTAACGAGGAGTGGTGTGTTGCAGGCTATTGTTGAGAAAGGGAGATTGAAGACGCAGGCGCTTCTGGAGGAGGCAAAAAGGGAGGCACAAAGGGAGGCGGCAGAGAGGGAGAGGGAGATGGAGGAGAGGACGACTAAGCTGTTGGAGGAGGAGAGGAACCGGAACGACAGCGCTAACCGGGCCCTATACGAGCTCATCGTGGTACGTTTCTCGTGCATATTAGCCCAATCATGCACGTAATGTTCGCAAGGACTATCTAATATGACTGACTCGTGAGAACCAAATGTGCAGACCATGTGCGAGAAAAACAGTCAGGCCCCTCCGCCGATGCCCCAGATTGCTCCGGCGACCATGGTGAGTTTGATTTGAATGGTCGTTGCTTACTAGTATTCACATTTCAGTTTGCGAACTTGCTAACGAGACATTATTGGAAATGATCTTTGGTGTAGCATGGCTCCCGACAAGCATCGACCACTCCTTCTGCCAATGCCGGAACCCCGACCGGTCCTTCACCTCCGTTTGGCACTGGCGCAACCCCGACCATTCCTACACCTCCGTGATAACTGTATTTTTCTTCTTATTTAGCGTGTTTAGTCTATTTATGACATAATTTAGCCTATTTAGTCCACAAATGACATAATAAGATGAAGAAAATCAAGGAAGAGGAAGGAAAGAAGGAATAGGAAGAAAAGAAGAAGAAGAAGAAGAAGGAGAAGAAGACTTCTTCTCCTTCTTCTTCTTCTTCTTCTTCTAGTTTTCTTCTTCTTCTCCAAAATGAAGTTAGCTCTAAGTTATATCTCATAATATGCTTAGTTAGGTAAAAAAATGGCATAATTAGCTAGGTAAGCTAAAAAATGGCATTTTTCTTCTTATTTAGCCTATTTAGTCCATTTATGACATAATTTAGCTTATTTAGTCCACAAATGACATAATAAGATGAAGAAAATCGAGGAAGAGGAAGAAAAGACGGAATAGGAAGAAAAGAAGAAGAAGAAAAAGAGGAAGAAGAAAAGAAGAAGAAGAAGAAGTTCTTCTTCTAGTCTTCTTCTTCTTCTTCTTCTAGTTTTCTTCTTCTTCTCCAAAATGAAGTTAGCTTTCAGTTATATCAAAAATGGCATAATATGCTTAGTTCACTCAAAAATGGCATAATTAGCTAGGTTAGCTCCATTTTACCTAAGTATGCTTACTTCTTCTTCTTCTTCTTCTTCTTCTTCTTCTTCTTCATTTTCTTCTTCTTCTGATTCTAGTCTTCTTCTGCTAACTTTCCTGTTTCCCCATTTTGCAGATTTAATTCACTATATGGAAGCTTGCATGGATGGAGTGCTTGTTTCCCTTTTCTTTGTTTCGTTTGTATCGATGAAAAATGTGGAACTTGTTATATGGATGCATGGAACAATGTGTTTGATGAACATTGTGATGTTACTGTAATATGCATGGATGAAACTATGTTTCTTATTATGTATGTATGTTGTCATGGATGGAGCTATGTGTTGGATACATCATATGTCTGCTGTGCATGTAAAAAAATATATACGTATATCTGTGTGTGAATTCCTGTGAAATTAAATGGATTCAAATAAAAACAGGGGATATGTAGCCTCTTTGCCGTCCGCTAGCAGACGGCAAAGAGCTTCGCCGTCTGCTAGCAGATGGCAAAGAGGACACGTGGCAGCTACCTGTAAAACCTGGGAACACTGGCTGCCTATTTGGTCACTTTGCCGTCTGCCAGCAGACGGCAAAGATTCAAATCACTTTGCCGTCCGCTGGCGGAGGGCATAGCTGGCCACGTGGCAGCTGCCCAGTGCTGCCTAGCTGAGCTCTTTGCCGTCTGTCAGCGGACGACAAAGTGATTTGACTCTTTGCCGTCCGCTGGCAGACGACAAAGAGTGTCGTTAACCCCCTAACGGCTGTCACGCCACCGCACTGCCGTCCGTTTTCTATGCCGTCTGCTGGCCTCGGATGGCGGACGGCACAATCCTTTGCCGCGGACGGCAAAGAAGGCCTTCGTTGGGACGTGTTCAGACGGACTGTTTGCCGTCTGCTGGCGGACGACAAAGAAGTTTGCCGTCAATGATCCATGCCTTTGCCGTCTGCCATGGCAGACGGCAAAAAAGCTGATTCCAGTAGTGATATAAAATGATGATTGCAACCAAATTCAGAAGAAAAGCCTGGCTAAAAGGTGCCACTGGAATATCAAACATGGGACAGGAGGAAGCTTCTTGAAAATCTTTATGGAAAACAGGCGTACAAGGAAAGATCAGAATGTTTTTGTGGAGAATACCCAAACATTCGTTGCCAACAGAAGATGTGCGCTGTCACCGGAACAAGACAACTACAAGCACTTGCAGTATATGTGGTATGGAGGATTCATGGTGTCACTCTTTAATTGAGTGCTCTATGCCCACGTGAATTTGTTCGTAAGTTGACAATGAATTGGCACAACATATGATAACAACCACCAAGCCAAGTGTGAAATAGTGGTTGTTTGTAATGATGGAGTCACTATCCATGAAGCATTTGTTGGGCTAGCAGTGACACTATGGGCAATTAATGTGGTGGGCGAGAAGAAAGCCAACACATGAAGGAGTATTTCAGAGCCCTTTATCAACGAATTTGTTTGTCTCAAGATAGATTTTGGAGCTAGGAGATATATCCCGGAAAACTACAACTCAGCGACAACCCATGACAATGCATATGCAGGATCCTAGACGCATGGCGGCTCCACGGGCTGGGTATGTAAAAATTCATGTGGATGCGGGACTGGCGAGATCTGGAGTGGGAGGTTCAGCTGCAACGGTTTGTCAAGATTTTGTCAGTAATTATTCGGGTTCATTTGTGTTGGTTATTCATGGAGTGCGAGATGTGGCGGCCCTAGAAGATATAGCATGTAGGGAAGCACTTTCATTGGCTGATGATCTTCTTCTCCACGATATTGTGATTGCCACCAATTCAAACAAGTTACAAATGACATACAGAAAGGAAGTAGCAGTCTGCATGGCCAGATTATTGCAGAGATCAAGTTAAGAGCATCATATTTTAATTGAAATTTTGTTCTTGAGGGTCGAGCATCAAACTCCAAAGCCCATTCGCTTGCCACGTTTTCTAGTTCGTTAGATCGGGGACACCATGTGTGTCTAGGCCAAGCCCACGATCCTACTTGTATCCCAAACACTGTTATCTTTGAGTAATAAAGCTTTGGCACTTCTCCAAAAAAAATTAATGAGTGTCTACCATGTTCTGTTGTCTTTGTCTATTAGTTTATCAAAATTTTCAGTCCGGTTTTCTACTTCTTCTAAGTCAATTTTCTCTTGGTTTTCTATTTTTTTCTCTTTCTTTTTATCATTCACAAAGAATTTTTCCAAACAACACAAATAGTTTTTAAATAATTCATAAAAAAATTATGAAATTCCTAAACATTTGTGAACTTCTTTCAATAATTCACGGATATTTCTATTTTTTCCAATTTTTGTAACCTGGAGATATTTTTTCAATTCACATGAACCTTTTTCAGAAATCAGTAAACATTTTTAAAAAAATCAATATTTAAAATTTCACAAACCTATTTTAAATCTCATGGACATAACCCTTAAAAAACTAATTTTCTTTTTAAAAAACTATTTATTATTTTTCAAAAAATCTATGAAATAAAAAGGGTTCAAAACCATTGATGGGTCCGACCAAGAACTGCTACCTATGTGTTTCCTCCACTACCCTGGTAACAGGGACGGAATAGTTGGGACTCTTCTAAAAGATGTTCCTTAGATCTGAACTTCTTCACCATTTGCCTAGTCTTGTCGGTCTGCTACTATGTTGATTCTGGGGTTTTCGATCCCAACATCTTGCATACTTCTTTTTTAATGGAGGTAAGGCCATCTTGCAAACTCCTTGTGTTGAAATCTTTGCCTGTTAAAAGGGTTTTCTAGGTTGACAGTATATTCATATGAATATATTGCTCAAAACTATTACAAGAGAAAGTTTCGAGCTTCTTTCAAGAGGTGTGGTTGGGTAGGATAGGATTGTGCGAATATCCAATTTGGCTCCCGAGATCATCTACATCCAATAAAATACTAGAAAATTTTAAAAAAATCCAAGTATTTTGTGGTGTGGGATTGGTCAGTGATCGTTTGCGGCGAAGCCCAAGTCGCTTGCTCAGGGGGGGAGCTGATAACGATGAAGCCAATGTGCATCCTTGGCGTGTTTTTCTTTACAATGGTGTGTGGGGGGTTTATACTATGTGTGCCTCATTAGGAAGTTGTGACGGTTTTCATCTGGTAATCATTAATTAACCGTGCAACTCTCTTCTTCTTATTTAATGGATTGAGCCCTAAATCCTTGTCGAGTTAGCATACACGATAACCATTTCTATACAAACAATCACCCCACAACGACTTGAGGAGTGCCACTGCCATCATCAAACTTTGAGTAATCCATTGTGGTGGTCACAGCGACCCCCCTGTCCTCCACGGGCGTTAGCTCTATCCTCATGACCATCTACGAGACGTTCCCCTAAGGGAATAGACGCCATTAGCGACATCAACGAGAGCACGATGACCAATAGCTCTGGCGACCCAACCAAAGTGTACTCTGTCAAGCTAACATAGACACCACTAATGACGTCCAGAAGGAGCCAAGTGGCCACACCAGCGCACATGGTGGTGATGGTACCCCGTCTGTGTACCGTGCCGTCACTCCAGAGCGCATTCAGGACGTCATAGAGCACATCGAAGGCGTGTTCCTCCCACTCGTAGTGGACGTATAGATCCTCTCCCTTGACGTGAGCGATCATGTCGTGTAGACATAGGCTTCTGACTGTGACCATCATCTGAAAATTAACAACAATTAACATGTCTATCGACACAAATTGTTACTCCCTCGGACTTCTAAATATTTTTTTGCTTTTTACAATTTAAGTCCGAGTACGTACCATAACTTGGGAGATATGGCTGGGCTGGTTGTATCGGCACGAGCAGATGGTCGTACAATCCATGTCCTCTCCGGGTGACTCCTGCTTGTGGGTTTACATCAGCACCTGATCCATTTGTTTTAAAAATATTTTTTAAAATTTTGCTCCATATAGGTGTTTTGGTCTAGAGTTGGGCTGTGATTATTTCGTATTCCTCTAATCAGAATTTTTTGTGTTGCTTGTTATACTATTTTCGTAGCTTTGTTTCCATGACGGATTTTTTATGGACTGTGATATTTGGCACATGTGTGCCATATAAGCAAAACTGCCACACCTCTACTTCTTTCATTTTAAAGTACCACACGATCACCCTTCCTTCGACCCGCCTTCTCCCGAACGACCCCGCAGGCTCGCCCGAGAAACCTACTTCTCCCGCACATCTCGCGCACCCACCCCAAGAAAACTGCCACTTCTTCACGTCTACCACATGATAAAAAATTGCGCATGTCGGATTCGAACCCACACCTCCTTGGCACCAAAGCGCGCCACCACAACCAACTCACCCTTAGGTATTTGTTGCTCAAATTAAAGAAACTAATCGTTTTGACCCCTTTTTCTTAAAATTTTGTTACTACAAAAAAGTACAGAAAATTACCACGATTTCCCCTCAGGACAAAGTTGCCATGGTATTCGCATGCAAGGTATCATGCCTGTGTTGCGTAAGTTACCGTGCTATTTACATAGAACTTACCAGGTACTATGTTTCAACAACTACACCCCTTTCAAAGTTACCACTGTGTTTTGTACACAAGTTATAAGGTCTTCAATGTGTAAAATACCGTGGTACTTACACATAAGTTATCAGTGTATGTGTACATCAACCTCGCCCCTGGTCAAAGTTACCATGGGGGATTGTACACGAGTTACCGGGTCTACATTTCGTATATTATCATGGTACTTACACCTCAAAATCTCGGTGTGTTTCGGTAACTTTTTTCATAGGTCAAAAATTACCACGATGTTTTTGCGTAACTTATCACGCCTATAGCGGGTCAAAGTGGGCCGTTTTTCTGGGCCAACCCATGAGCACGTGTGCCCCTCATGACACTAAACATTATGTGGCTTTTCCGTGGCACACCATGTGTTGTGTTCATCTAAGAGGCCCCGCGAGGCGAGTGTATGTTTTTAACAACTTGTTTTCCTTTGGTAAAAAGTTATCATCATCTTTATATTGTAAGTTATCGGTTCTGCGTTGCTTATATTATCATGTTATTCGCACAAAAATTATCGGGGATGTTTTGAACAACTTTTTCCTAGGACAAAAAGTTATCATGGTGATTCTAGGTAACCTATCAAGCCCGCAATGCTTAAAATATCATGCTATTTACACAAAATTTAGTTCACGGCCAAGAACATGTACATATGTTACGAGATGCACAGGCGGATCGTTAACATGAGGGAGTGCCTCCTTCCTGTAATCGACGAGGGATCGAGACACCAGCAGAATAGTGGCAGCAAGCGTCACAAGAATAAGTAGATGATGATTAGATGTTTGTTTATCCTAGTTGATTATGCATGTAATTGTTTACTTTGTTGTGTGCACATGTCATGTGTGTACTAGTCACTTATGTAATTGGATGTTTAATAAGTATATGTGTTGTTGTTCTGTAGACAAAGCAAATCACATCACACACGAACTAAACTAGGGAACCCGTCGGTGCTAATTTCATCAATCGCTGACAATTTTATACTAGAAACCGTTTGCCCACAACAAACACGGTTATTAGAAACAATCGTCTGCGTTATTATCGGTCATCACACACATTTCTGGTTACGGGTCTGTTTGCCGAAAATCACACACATCTTGTTAAGTTGAATCGTTTATGTTGTTTCCGCTCATCGCAAACATTTCATCCAAGTGAACTATATGTCATCTATCACACAAACCTTGATCTAATTGACCATTTCTGTTGTGTTTCCTAATTGCAAACAATTCATCCGAGTGAACTACATGCCGTATACCGCATACACTTTGATCTGGCTGACCGTTTCTGTTGTTCTGGCTCATCGCAAACAGTTCGTATGGATTAACTGTGTGCCGCATATCGCACTCGCAACTCTAATCTAAATCGTACTTGATGTCTCTGCCATCGCACACATTTCGTCTTATTTGTAACGATTTTATTATGATACCGTTTGCGATGCATGCATCACATGCAGTTTGATCAAAGGGTCTCCGATTCATGTGTCGTGTTAGCAGCATCTTGCAGTAGTGGTACTTGTATTTTTGAAAAGCTAAAATTAATAGCAGTGGCATGCAAAAATAATTGCTCGCCACTACTTGGTGCTTTTAGTAGTGGTGAGAAGAAAATAACTAATGGCCCGCCACTAGTAACTAAAGCTTGCCACTGGTGGCCTATTACGAGTGGCAGGAGACCAGCAATGCCTGCTTGGGCCCAAATCCTGCCAGTGATGCCCATTTGGCACCCGCCCACTAGTAGGGAAACCCCTAATAGGATTTTACTAGTAGCAGTGTCCAGGGAATCAGGACGCGGCCGCTAACTTCACTAACTACCAGGAACATCCAAGAAAAAATAGAACGCTACAGACATGAAGATATTAGCAGTGTTCCCCTTAAAATGGACACTGCAAGGTTGGTACATGAAACTTGCCGTTGTGCCACAAATAAATATAAGCTTGCGGGTGTTCCGGATGGCGCCAATGTCACCCTCAGTAGCAGCGTCTACTATTTTACGCTTGCTATTGAACACAAGTAACTCTCTTTAGTTCTATTGTAATTTTGAAAATGAACACGCAAGTACCCATAAAATTTAAGTAAATATATCCAAAACATATAAAAGCCAGTGAATCATGTGGCTTCAAGCATGGCTTATTGCTATGGATTGCGATGAGTACTATAGGGCGCAGTCAGCAAGAATTATCTATTGAGGACATACAAACTAGCGAGTGTAAGCTTTTTTCCTTTTATTAGTATTTCCTCCGCTTAATGGATAACCAATTGCTACCATTGGGGAACGAATTGCTTCTTATTTCAAATTTAGATTACTGGATTTGCACTAAAAGAGAACAGGAATTCCATATGCATTAAAAAAATTGGCCTGTAATCCGCCCCTCGTCCTGCGATTTAATGGTGTAAATCTTGTGTAGTTAGCCTTCAAAACTTTGGGACATTATTTATTTCATCCCACAATTATCATCCTGATTTAATATTCATCACCAATTTCCATCCATTGTCAAAATTATTATTGGCTAGACAATCGTCGGCAATTAAAGAATTCCTTATTAATGTTTTGTCACCTAGCTATATATACGCACGAAAGATACCAGTTGGATAACAAGCACCACCTAATTCATATCACACACACACATATATTGTGCCTCCAAAATCACCGATTGTTCAAAGTAATTCAAAGTCTGTGTGCATGGCGAAGTACACAGAACGTGTGCACCTGCTAGTGCCACTTTCGCTACTTCTCGTTGTGTGCTTTGTTGTTCATGCGCAATGTGAGTAGCACAATATAAAAAAATCCTGATTTTTACCTTGTTTATTTTTGGGCTATTGTGAGTTTTGTCTAATATTTTTGAATATGTGTTAAAAAAGTGTATATAGTTTTTTGCGGAATAAAGTCTATACGGTTATAAAAAAGGTCGTTTGGTGGTCCATTGTTTCATATAGTAGATACTAGAGAATACCCCACTCGTTGCTGCGGGAATGGACTACTATATTTTCAGTGGTTTGACTGTATGAAAGATGAATAGTATAATTAATAATATATGAACTAAAACTAAAAATACATATTATATATTGTAATTCATTATTGTGTAGTCAAAAAGTATTTTGAATATAAGTGGCATAGCGAACGGGCACGTAGCCTAGTGGTTGCAAAGATCTTAATAGCACCAAGATCTTGGGTTTGGCTCCCAGTGGGAGCGGATTTAAACATGCCTGGGCAAAAAAAAAACAAAAAAAAGATTGTCGGGATGTTGCCCTATAGTAAATTGTCAAAAAGTAATATAATGGAAAACCTTTTACCATGCATGTTGAGTGGACTTTTGATGAGGTGGCATTTGTGGTGATGTGGGATGTATGCATGAGATCAATAATAATGGAAAAAAATGATCATACATGTTGTGGTGGGCCTTTGATGAGGTGGCACGTGTGCATGTCACTAGTAGAAAACTGGGCTTTGGTCACAGGGCAATATTCACATTAGTCCCGGTTCAGTCACGAACCGGGACTAATGTGAGCATTGGTCCCGGTTCGTGCGGCCAGGGGCCTGCCGGGCCTCGTGGGGGCATTGGTCCCGGTTCGTCCGGACCCTTTGGTCCCGGTTGGTGGGACAAACCGGGACCAATGGGCCACGCTCCTGGCCCACCACCCTTTAGTCCCGGTTCATACCACAAACCGGGACTAAAGGGCTGGCCCTAGTTGCGGCCAGTGTTTAGTCCCACATCGCCAACCGAAGGGCGCTCACACCAGTTTATAAGCCCGTCCCTCTCTGCCTTGTTGGGCTCCTCTTAAAGTGAAAATAGATGCCCTTATACAGGGAATTTGACCTAAATTCACAGTAAATTTCATAGAAATTTATTATGAATTTAGGTTGAATTTTCTCTATAAGCGCATCTATGTTCATTTTTTTATATTCATAAAATAAATGAACCTTAATAAAATAAATAAAAATAAATAAACCTTAATAAAATAAACTATAGTAACTAAAATAAATAAACCTTAATAAATTAAGTAAAAATAGCAGCATTAAATTAAATAAAAATAGCAGTAGTAAAATAAATAAAAATAAAATAATTAAAGTAAAATACATAAGTAATTAGAAATAAAATAAATAAGTTTTTTGTTGTAAGTAGAAACAAAACAAAACAAATAAAGCAAAAGAGAAAAAAACAGAGGAAAAAAATTATGCCACCTACTGGGCCACCACGGCCTGAATACGACTAGAAACCCATCCATGGGCCAGGATTCAGGCCCGAAGAAGGCCCAGTAGGCCCCACAGGCAAAGAGAACGGTTAGGACCGAAAGCCTGCAGTTGAGAGGAGTTCGAGAGGGTGGGCGCAGTAGCGCTTATAAACCACTGCGAGCCCCTCTCAACTAGCGAGGTGGGACTAAACATTTGGGCACGGGCAGCACAAGGCCTTTGGTCCCGGTTGGTGCCACCAACCGGGACTAAAGGGGGCATTGGTCCCGGTTCGTGGCACCAACCGGGACTAAAGGCCGAACCGGGACCAATGAGTTGCCTATATATACCCCATCGCCACAGCAGAGCACTCCAGAGTGCTCTGTTTTTTCTGGCCGGCGAGGGGAGGGCATTTGGGTGCTCTAGCTCACCTCCTATGCACATGAGGTGTTCGATGAAATGTCTGAGCCACACTAGTTAATCTTTCTCCTCTCGAAACTCGACCTCCGAGCTCCATTTTCCCCGAGATTTGTCTAGGTTTAGCGGTCCGTCACGTCCCGTCCCCGTCTTCACCGCCGTCGATCGCCCACGCCGATCTCGTCGCCAGCACCACCGTGGTGAGCCTCTTGTTCTTATCTTCTTTCCGAAAGGAAAAAATTCTTACTTTAGATAGTTACTTGTCTAATTTTGTTACTTTTATTATTCCTTCTTATTGCATAGTGCGATGGTTTTGGTATCCGCCCCCGTCGGCCCTCGTCCTGTCTATGATTCGGATGTGGTATATATTATCTTTTTATAACTATTTGGTTCATTTATTGTTTATGACAAATATACCGACCTACGTGACATAGATTTTATTTATCTAGGAGGTGGTTGAACCGGAAATTCTAACCGACCCTATTGTCGAGAGGTTAAATTTAGTTGAAGAAGAAAACAATTACTTGAAGGAAAAAATAAAAAAAATTGAGGAGGAGAAGATGTTATTGGAGTTGCATGTTGCGGATGTCGTCGATGATCACAAGATCAAGATGGATGCAATGCGCTTGAAGATTAGAAAGATTAGAAAATATTCCATTCATACCGAGGCTTGGTATCATTATGCCGTTGGATCAATTGTTACCTGCGTTGCGATTATGATCGCATTTGTTTTCGCATTGAAATGTTTTACATAGTTTCAATGTATGGTTTAATTAATTAGATGCTCTGGAGAGCTATATATATGTTGTTAGATGAGAACTATGTATGTACTTTGGTTCTAATGTGATGATGAACTTCTATTAATTTGGTCACTTAATTATCTATTCATGATGTTCTGTAATGGTTTTTGACACACTTAATTATATATAATGCACGCAGATGAACCGGCAATGGATGTACGGTGACAGACACACCTCCGAGTACATTAAGGGCGTGCATGATTTTCTCGAAGTGGCTGAGGCAAACAAGCAGAATGGTTTTATGTGTTGTCCATGCCCAACATGTGGGAATATGAAGTCTTACTCTGACCGGAAATTCCTTCATGCCCACCTGCTTTACAACGGTTTCATGCCACACTATAATGTTTGGACGAGGCACGGAGAAATGGGGGTTATGATGGAAGACGGCGAAGAAGAAGAGGACGATGACAACTATGTGCCCCTGAATACGGTGATGCTGCAACGGGGGAAGCTGCTGAAGATCAAGAGGAACCAGACGATGTGCCCAATGATGCTGCAAGGGGGGAAGCTGCTGAAGATCAAGAGGAACCAGTGCCCGATGATGATGATCTCCACCGGGTCATAGTCGATGCAAGGACGCAATGCGAAAGTCAAAAGGAGAAGCTGAAGTTCGATCGCATGTTAGAGGATCACAAAAAAGGGTTGTACCCCAATTGTGAAGATGGCAACACAAAGCTCGGTACCGTACTGGAATTTCTGCAGTGGAAGGCAGACAATGTTGTGCCTGACAAAGGATTTGAGAAGCTATTGAAAATAATGAAGAAGAAGCTTCCAAAGGATAACGAATTGCCCGACAGTACATATGCAGCAAAGAAGGTCATATGCCCTCTAGGATTGGAGGTGCAGAAGATACATGCATGCCCTAATGACTGCATCCTCTACCGTAGTGCGTACAAGGATCTGAACGCATGCCCGGTATGCGGTGCATTGCGGTATAAGATCAGACGAGATGACCCTGGTGATGTTGACGGCGAGCCCCCCAGGAAGAGGGTTCCTGCGAAGGTGATGTGGTATGCTCCTATAATACCACGGTTGAAACGTCTGTTCAGAAACGAAGAGCATACCAAGTTGATGCGATGGCACAGTGAGGACCATAAGAAAGATGGGAAGTTGAGAGCACCCGCTGACGGGTCGCAGTGGAGAAAAATCGAGAGAAAGTACTGGGCTGAGTGTGCAGCTGACCCAAGGAACGTATGGTTTGGTTTAAGCGCCGATGGCATTAATCCTTTCGGGGAGCAGAGCAGCAATCACAGCACCTGGCCCGTGACTCTATGTATCTATAACCTTCCTCCTTGGATGTGCATGAAGCGGAAGTTCATTATGATGCCAGTTCTCATCCAAGGCCCTAAGCAACCCGGCAACGACATTGATGTGTACCTAAGGCCACTAGTTGAAGAACTTTTACAGTTGTGGAATGGAAACGGTGTACGTACGTGGGATGAGCACAAACAGGAGGAATTTAACCTGCACGCGTTGCTGTTTGTAACCATCAACGATTGGCCCGCTCTCAGTAACCTTTCAGGACAGACAAACAAGGGATACCACGCATGCACGCACTGTTTAGATGACACTGAAAGTATATACCTGGACAAATGCAGGAAGAATGTGTACCTGGGCCATCGTCGATTTCTTCCGACCAACCATCAATGTCGAAAGAAAGGCAAGCATTTCAAAGGCGAGGCAGATCACCGGAAGAAGCCCGCCATGCGTACCGGTGATCACGTACTTGCTATGGTCAATGATTTACACGTAATCTTTGGAAAGGGTCCCGGCGGACTAGCTGTTCCGAATGACGCTGAGGGACACGCACCCATGTGGAAGAAGAAATCTATATTTTGGGACCTACCCTACTGGAAAGAGCTAGAGGTCCGCTCTTTAATAGACGTGATGCACGTGACGAATAACCTTTGCGTGAACCTGCTAGGCTTCTTGGGCGTGTATGGGAAGACAAAAGATACACCTGAGGCACGGGAGGACCTGCAACGTTTGCACGAAAAAGACGGCATGCCTCCGAAGCAGTATGAAGGTCCTGCCAGCTACGCTCTTACGAAAGAAGAGAAAGAAATCTTCTTTGAATGCCTGCTCAGTATGAAGGTCCCGACTGGCTTCTCGTCGAATATAAAGGGATAATAAATATGCCAGAGAAAAAGTTCCAGAACCTAAAGTCTCATGACTGCCACGTGATTATGACGCAACTGCTTTCGGTTGCATTGAGGGGGCTTCTACCGGAAAACGTCCGATTAGCCATTGTGAAGCTATGTGCATTCCTCAATGCAATCTCTCAGAAGGTGATCGATCCAGAAATCATACCAAGGCTAAGGAGTGATGTTGCGCAATGTCTTGTCAGTTTCGAGCTGGTGTTCCCACCATCCTTCTTCAATATCATGACGCACGTCCTAGTTCATCTAGTAGACAAGATTGTCATTCTGGGGCCCGTATTTCTACACAATATGTTCCCCTTTGAGAGGTTCATGGGAGTCCTAAAGAAATATGTCCATAACCGCGCTAGGCCAGAAGGAAGCATCTCCATGGGCCATCAAACAGAGGATGTCATTGGGTTTTGTGTTGACTTCATTCCTGGCCTCAAGAAGATAGGTCTCCCTAAATCGCGGTATGAGGGGAGACTGACTGGAAAAGGCACGCTTGGAGGGGACTCAATAATATGCAGGGATGGATATTCTTGGTCTCAAGCACACTACACAGTTCTATAGAACTCTACCTTGGTGACCCCGTATGTCGATGAACACAAGAACAGTCTGCGCTCCAAACACTCGGAGCAGTGTGACGACTGGATTACATGTGAACACATCAGGACTTTCAGCAGTTGGTTGGAAACACGTCTCAGAGGTGACACCACTGTTTGTGATGAGTTGTACTCGTTGTCCAGGGGACCATCTTCGACTGTATTGATTTACAAAGGATACGAGATAAATGGGAATACATTTTACACGATCGCCCAAGATCAAAAGAGCACCAACCAAAACAGCGGTGTCCGCTTTGATGCAGCAACCGAGAGGGGAAAGGACACATATTATGGTTACATAATGGACATATGGGATCTTGACTACGGACATGATTTTAAGGACATGATTTTAAGGTCCCTTTGTTTAAGTGCAAATGGGTCAATCTGTCAGGAGGCGGGGTACAGGTAGACCCACAGTACGGAATGACAACAGTGGATCTGAACAATCTTGGCTACACTGACGAACCATTCGTCCTAGCCAATGATGTGGCACAGGTTATCTATGTGAAGGACATGTCTACCACGCCGCTGTGCAAGGCCATTGGTCCCGGTTGGTGGCACGAACTGGGACCAATTCCACCCTTTGGTCTGGTTGGTGCCACGAACTGGTACTAATGAGGCTGTGGCCCCACGAGCACCTTTAGTACCGGTTTGTGGCACGAACCGGTACTAGAGTTTCTTACTAAGCAGTTTTTTAGTCCCACCTCGCTAGCTGAGAGGCACTAGGAGCGGTTTATAAGCCCTGAGTGCAGAGACGATGAAGAAGAGGTGCAATGCTCACCTTCACGTTGCTTAGCTTCAAGCCTTGAGGAATAAGGTAGACTGCATGGAGCTATGTGTAGTGCAGTCTACACTATTCCGAAAGGCTTGAAGCAAATCAACGAGCATTGCGCCTCTTTTTTATTTTTAGTAACTTATTACAACTCCGGACTTCTTGTGTTATGACAAAATAAAATAAACTTTAATAAAATTTATGAAAGTAAAATTAACAAAGTATTTTCTGTTCAAAACATTATAAGAAACCTCTAGTATTATTGAAACTAAAATCATATAAAATTGATGCAACTAAAATTATCGAAGTATTTTCTGTTCAAAATCATTAAAAGAAAAAAGAATTTTCATAAAGAACTTTTTTTGATAGAAACTTTAATAGCAAAAAGAATTATCATAAAGTAAAATAAATAAGTAATTAGAAACAAAATAAATAAAATAAATATGTTTTTTGTTGTAGGTACAAACAAAACAAAATAAATAAAGCAAAAAAGAAAACAAAAAAACTAAATACAGCAAAAAGAATTTTCATAAAGAACTTTTTTTGATAGAAACTTTAATAGCAAAAAGAATTATCATAAAGTAAAATAAATAAGTAATTAGAAATAAAATAAAATAAAATAAATAAGTTTTTTGTTGTAAGTAGAAACAAAACAAAATAAATAAAGCAAAATAGAAAACAAAAAACTAAATACAGCAAAAAAATTGTTGGGGCGCTGCCCGCTGGGCCCTCCAACCCTCGGGTTTGTAATTACAGGTCCAGAAGGGCTAGAGGGCTCAACGGGCAGCGCGCCAAAGTTAGGCCCAGAAGCCTTCTAGAGGAGCTCGAGAGGGCAGCCGCAGCGGGGCTTATAAACCACTCCGAGCCCTTCTCAACTAGCGAGGTGGGACTAAACTTTTGGCCGCGACGCGGGCAGCAAGAGGCCTTTGGTCCCGGTTGGTGCCACCAACCGGGACTAAAGGGGGTGCATTGGTCCCGGTTCGTGAGACCAACCGGGACCAATGCACCCCCTTTAGTCCCGGTTGGTGCCACCAACCACTCACGAACCGGGACCAATGCACCCCCTTTAGTCCCGGTTGGTGGCACCAACCGGGACCAAAGGCCGCAGCTTCCCGCCCTTTGCGCTGCTGAAAAAGGCCTTTGGTCCTGGTTGGTGGCACCAACCGAGACTAATGCCTACCTTTAGTCCCGGTTGGTGCCACGAACCAGGACTAAAGGCTTTGCTATATACGCAAACACTTAGCAAAATTTGTAGATTTCATCTGCAGTTTGCCCCGACGACGCCGACGCCGCGAGGCTGCCCCGACGCCGCCCGCCGCCCCGACGCCGCCCGCCGCCCCCGCCGTCACCGTCGCCCGTGCCCGTCGTCGCCGTCGCCGTTGCCCGCGCCCTCGCCGTCAGCCGCGCCCTTGCCCTGACGCGCGCCGCCCCGGCCCGTCCCCGTCGTCACCGTCGCCCTGCCCCGCCCTTCGCCGCCGTCGACCCCTACCCCGAGCGCGCGCCCACTGCCCCGTCGCCATCCTCGCCGCCGACCCCGCGGTCCTCACCTTGGTCCGGCCGGCGCCCTCCCTAGCATTGTTTCTTGTTTTTTTTCATATATATATGCTTGTTTTTTTATATATATGATGAAATATATGCTTGTTATCATAATTGTTTTTGTTCATATATATATATATATGTAATGATTTTTTTTGTAGAATATGATGTTTTTTTAATAGATGATCGGATATATGATGTATGCATGGATGTGGATGAAATATGATGTTTTTTTGTTCATAGAACATGATGAAATATGAACAATGCATTAGGCAAAACCTTTACTTTTTTTTTCGAAATATGAACATGATGAAATATGAACAATGATGAAATAGGAAGAAAGGAGAAGAAGAGGAGAGGAAGAAGAGGAGAAATAAATAAGAAGAGGAAAAAAGAAGAAAAAGAAGAGGAGAAGAAGAAAGGAATAGAAGAGAAGAAGAAAAAATAGAAAAAATTCTATTTTTTCTTCTTCTCTCCTCTATTCCTTTCTTCTTCTCCTCTTTTTTTCTTCTTTTTTTTATTCGATCTTCTCCTCTATTCCTTTCTTCTTCTCCTCTTTTTGTTTCTTCTACGTTTTCTTATGTTT
Organism: Triticum aestivum; assembly: GCF_018294505.1. Lineage (NCBI taxonomy): Eukaryota > Viridiplantae > Streptophyta > Magnoliopsida > Poales > Poaceae > Triticum > Triticum aestivum. The sequence goes on along the minus strand of NC_057811.1, from coordinate 50,540,285 downwards.
TATCGGGTCTGTCGTCATCGATATACGTACCCCTCTCCCGATAACTTCAACACGAGGGGGGGTCGATATACCCCCTCCCCGATAATATTATTTTTCCATGTATGTTCATTGTCGTTGTCGATATAACCCCCTCCCGATAACTTCAACACGTGGGGGGGGGGTCGATATACCCCCTCCCCGATAATATTATTTTCGCATGTACGTTCATTGTCGTTGTCGATATAACCCCCGCCCGATAACTTCAACACGTGGGGGGGGGTCGATATACCCCCTCCCCGATAATATTATTTTCCCATGTATGTTCATTGTCGTTGTCGATATAACCCCCTCCCGATAACTTCAACACGTGGGGGGGGTCGATATACCCCCTCCCCGATAATATTATTTTCCCATGTACGTTCATTGTCGTTGTCGATATAACCCCCTCCCGATAACTTCAACACGTGGGGGGGGGGTCGATATACCCCCTCCCCGATAACACCATTTTCCCATGTATGTATGTCGTCGTTGTCGATATATATAACTCCCTCCCAGATAACTTCGACATGATGGACGGTCGATATTTATACCCCCTCTCGACCGTGATAACTTATACCACGGGAGCACCCCCCGGCCCTCTCGCTCGACCAAAACTCTCGAGGACACCCAAACCCTAGAAAAAACGATGTCGGTCTCCTACCCCCTCCCGCCGCGCCCCTACCCTTGAAGCGTTGCCGAGGCCACCCCAAACCCGGAATAAGCTAGGTCTACGTTTGCACTAATATATCCACCTGCTGTCATGTTTGTGTAATAATTTCCATGTTGTAATATTTGCGGAAACAATGGAGCACGGACGAGACGAGCAAGCAGAAGAGGTGTTGGGGGACATAATCTTAGCCGGAGGTGATATCTTGTCGTATCTTAACGACAATGATGGTCTGGAAGAACAGGGTGAAGAAGCAGGCTACGGTGATCGAAGAGTGGAGTTGGAAAGACATGATTATGATGGCTCCGGTGACCCAATGCTGGTGCAAGAAGGAGCCCGTGGTGACGGCTCCGGTGACCGAACAGAGTCCGGCCAGGTAAATATATTAGTTAAGCCTGTGCTGACTAGCTAATTGATGCATTCATTGTTTTGGTATGTACACATATTAATTAACACTCGTCTTTCTTCTTTTTTCTAGCCCTTCGGATCGAGCACAACTTCGGTAAAGAGACGAGGCCCGAAGAGAAAGTTGCACTCGGATGAAAGGTTTGAGATCACAGCAATCGCGCGCGACGGCCAACCGATTGAACCCCTCCGGACAAAGGATGCATTTGCTGCTCAGTGCGGGGTTCTAGTTAGGGACAAGATCTCGATCAGCATCCACCAATGGTATAAGCCTAAGAAGGAAGACCCTGAGGTGTCTTATGTCAATGATATGCAGAAAGATGATCTTTGGACTGAGCTGAAGGCAAATTTCACCCTACCGCCAGAGGAGGATCCGGAGAAGCCAGTTAAAGAGCAATTAATCAAGTCTCATGCTCTTAAGAAAATGGACGACCTATTCAGGAGGTGGAAGAATGAGCTAAAAACGTTTGTCGACAAAGAAGAGACACCAGAATTCATCGGCCGGTATGAGAAGATCAGAGATCACTGGCCCGCATTTGTGGCGCACAAGACATCGGAAAAGAGTAAGAAGATGTCAGCAACAAACAAGAAGAATGCTGCGAAGAAGAAGCTTCACCATCGTACAGGGTCAGGTGGCTACCTCAAAGCCCGGCCTAAGTGGGCCATGGCTGAGAATGATCTGCTTGAAAAAGGGATCGAACCACAGACAATGAACTGGACAGACCGTTGCCGGACTTGGTTCTTCGGGGCTGGCGGAACCTTGGACCCTGTATCAGGGAGGTGCATTTGGACGAACGAGCTTTTGAGAATACCAGTCAAGAAGATTCACAATATATCGATGCAGCGCAATAAGGGACGTTCGTTCCCGACAGAGAGAAGGACGAGCTCACAATCGCCCTCGGGAATCCTGAGCACCCTGGACGGACACGAGGCACGCCAGGCTCCGTTCCGTGGAAGGCTGGTTTTCCGGACGCGGGCGGTTACAAAAGCCAGGACAGGAGGAAAAAAGTGGAGCAGATCCAAATTCAGCGTCTGCACGAAAGGGTTCAAGCGCTAGAGGAACGAGATGGCAATCGACATGCCGAAACTACCCCCTCAGCTACACTGCCATCTCAGCGGAGAAGCAGCGTGGCTTCCACCGAGCTGCTTCAGCCGGAGCATGTCTTGACGGCTCCTGCTAGCTACCCCGTGGATGCTATCACAGAGTCTCAACATTGCCACCTTATGGCGCAATGGCAGAACTTCAAAGTCAAGGCGGCTGTTGGCTCTGTTTTACCTCCTGAACCCGGCGCAACCTACCACTGCCGGCCGATTCTAGAAGGATATGCTAAGGTGATGGTGGATGAAATAACGGAGGGATTTGAGGACCTCCAGCTTGACCACCCTACCGGTGAAGGGGAGACTCGGCTGGGTTCAGCTCTGAAGACTCCATGCCTTCCGAACTGGACGGCTCCGGCGAGTAAGGGCACTCCGCCTCCTCCTCCGCCTCCTCCTCCGGCGAGTAATCAGGGCACTGATCAGCCTCCTTTTCCGGCGCGTGGCGGCACTCCGCCTCCTCCTTCGGCGAGTGATCAGGGCACTCAGCCTCCTTCTCCGGCGCGTGGCGGCACTGCGCCTCCTTCTCCGCCTGCGCCGGCGCGCCAGAGCAGCCAGCCTCCTCCTTCTCCACCTCGTCAGCAAGGGCGGAAGAGACCCGCCGCCACTCCGGCTGCTCCGGCGCATCGTAGTCCTTCTCCTCCACCTCGTAAGCAAGGAACGAAGACAGCCGCAGCCGCTCCGTCTGCTCTGCCAGCGTCTAGCAGTACAGCTGCCAGAGGCGGGAGGCAATACAGATTCGGTCCTTCTCTGAAGACTCCAGAGAAGTTACCATACGAGAGGACCAAGGAGGAAACCAGGGAGATCGTGCGAGCCGAAGTGACAAACTTCTTTGAAGGGGTGAAAGCAAAGAAACATCCACCTCCGGAGGAGAAGGTAGATCCGGTGAAAGCAAAGCGCACTCTGGCTGCCCTAACAAAACCACCCAAGTCTCTGCCGAGAGGCAACTATGAGCGCATTCTTGCAAAGACATATGCGGAAGCGGAGCGGTCGGGAAGTACTGTCAGTGATAAGAGGTTAAAAGAACGACGAGCTGGGAAAAAAATTGCCCAGCTCGGCGAACAAGCGAACCAATCGTGCCCCCCGCTCAAGGTGTCAAAAGACATCGTCGCTAATGATCCGAGGATGGTGGCCGGTTATAGCAATCTTGGAGATTACCTGCCCGGCGATGTACATTATGAAATCATGGAGGTCGACGAACACAAATACCATTACGGGAAGCCTCTCGTCAAAGATGAAAGATCTCTAACAACGATGATGCGAAGACTACATGATTGGTACATGAAAACCTGCAGAGAGTCTGATGGGATGAATACTTTGACGCTGAGAGTTAAACCGGAGCATGACCTCATTGGAATTGATCTGCTGAATGTTCCATTTGAGGATTTCTTCCAGTTTTACAATCAAAAGGCCCTCGATAAAACAACGATCACTTGCTACTGTCTGTAAGTAGTACTACTTCTGTCATTAAGTCTCTCTATATAGGCCAGCTCTTTCATTGCATGTATTTATAATTAACCTCACTATATTATGCAGATTGAAGATCGCCGAATTGAAGAAAAGACAAATCGGTGATATTGGGTTCATTAACACAAATCTCATAGATGCATATACGGTTGAAAAACTTCCCAAAGAAGCCGAGGCCAACTTGCTACGATCGTTGGTATTAAATCAAAACAAAGATATAATACTCTTTCCTTACAACTTCAAGTGAGTGTTACTGTCTTGTGCATATTGGGTTTCCCTTATTAGTCCAGGTTATGGTAATGTAATTGATGACTTATGCATGCATGCGCAGCTTCCACTATATTCTCCTAGAGATTAAGCTTGAGCAGGGATTAGTAACCGTCTTAGACTCGAGACGAAAAGATCCCCAGGACTATGCGAACATGACTCAAATGCTCGAGAAGTAAGTTAAATCGATCATTATCCACCATATCAGCAACTTTGTTCATTTCCTGATATCATGTAATTGTTTTCTTTGTCTGGCAGGGTTTGGAGAAAATTCAGCACAAAAGCTCCGGGACTGCCGAAGAAGCTGCAATTTAAACACCCGAAAGTAAGTACTATAGTAGCATGTTCCGCGCATCTCCTAGTGATTCAAGCACTAGTTTCATCAATACCATTTAGCATGCTTACTTATCAGTTTGATTGACCTCTATTTCTTGTAAAGTGGTTGTGGCTGGAAGCCGGGAATAATTACTGTGGATACTACGTTTGCGAGTCCATCCGCTACACGACCTGTGAGCGGGGCTACACTGAAGAACAATATGAAGTGCGTAAGCAATAATATTCACAATTTTATTTTATTACCATCATTTGTGTTGAGTTTCATTTATTCATATATATATGTATTGACCCCCTTCTTCATATTAGATGTTTCGGAAGCGGGATGATCTCCTAGCACCAGATCGTATGCGAGGAATTCAAGAGGAATTGGCGGCATTCTTCCTTGACCACGTGATCGATGAAAACGGAGAATACTATGTGGACCCTGTGTTCCTACAATTTAATTAGGAGATTGTATTGTAAGAGATAATTATTGTATATATGTAGCCGGTAGTGTCGGATAGATATACGAGAACTTGTTGTTCGACCAATCTCTCGGAGAAGGAGAGGTGGTCGATATCACTTCTCTCTGTATGCATATTTTCATGACGATCTTCTGTTTCCTTCATTTGATTACTAGCTAGCGTGTCTGGTCCTCTCCATACGTATATAGTAGGTAGCGTCGACCAAGCACGGCGATAAGAGAGGACACTTCTCTCTATTAATTAGCTAGCTAACACAATATATGAAACACCTAAATTAACCCCCCAAAACCCCTAAACCATCCCCTTTCAAAAAAAACAAAAACCTCAGCTCCTGCCAGCTGCTGACGCGTGGATGCCTATTGGTCCCGGTTGGTGACACCAACCGGGACTAATAGGCAGGGCCTTTTGTCCCGGTTGGTGTCACCAACCGGGACCAATAGGCAGGGCCTTTTGTCTATTAGTCCCGGTTAGTGTTACCAACCGGGACCAATAGGCCCCCCTGCCTGGGCTGGCAGCAGCGGCCACGTGGAGGACCTTCTGTCCCGATTCGTGTAAGAACCGGGACTAAAGGGTTGGAGCTTTAGTAACGACCCTTTAGTCCCGGTTCGAAAACCGGGACAAAAGGCCCTTACCAACCGGGGTAAAAGCCCCTTTTCCTACTAGTGTGTCAAGATAATAGAGATAGTGTTCTTCTAAAAAAAGATAATAGAGATAGTGAGGATGAACTATTTAGGTATATATGATATAGGATACATTGCTTGTTAGTTGATTAAATAAACATTTCAAGAATAGTTCTATAAACTTGCATGCATAATATTTATTGCTCTAATTTATTTTTTATTCTCTAGGTGGGAGCATCCAAGACATAGGTAACAGAAAAGTCAATCTACCGTATGGATTGTGCGGACCATCTAAACAATTTGGAAAATGCACGCACAATTGTTGGTGTTGTTTAGTTGGTATCAGCCCCATAAAAAACCTTTGTTATGATACACCTGAACACTGTGATGAGTCTTGCCGCAAACATTCTTCACCAACACTAGCAGCACCGGCGCCCACCTTCTCCGACATACCACCAAACTGAAATATTTGTTCGCTGAAATAAAAAAAAAGTATTGTATATCTTGTTCTTTGCGGCACCGTTCTAATATTTATATACTACTTTTCATGATAATTATTAGCATATCAATCTGCACAGCTTCAGTCTTGTGTATTTTTAGTCCCTAAAAAAATCTCTCATATTTCCATCTTAATGGGTTGAGACTCGCTCCGCCCCCGCGTCGCCCTCCCAAGCGACACGGGGGAAACCGCATCTGCCGCCGCCGGGAACCCCCCCCCCCCCCTCCGCCCGCCCCCGCTGCGCCGCCGCTAGAGGGCCGGCCGGCGAAGCCGTGCCAAGCCCCGGGATGGCGGCGGCGGGGCGATTCCATTCCTCCCCTCCTCCCCACCACGCCCACCCCCCAGATCCGCCGTCTCCGCAGGACGCGCCACCTCCCCGTCCGCTTCCGCCGCGCCGTCTCGGGAAGACGGCGATGGGACGAATCCGTCCCCTGCCCGCTCTCCACACCCCGCGTCACGGGTCTCCTGTGCGGTCGCCCCCCTCCCAGCTGCTTCACGTCTCTACCAGTCTAGTGGCGGGCGCGGCGTGCCGGCCTCGGCCACAGGGCACCGTCCCCTCCAGTCCTCCCTCCCCTTCGTGCGTGGCCCAGCCCTGTTGGTGCTGCCGCCCATGATTTGGGCGTGGGATCTGTGGCCGGTAACAAGGGTGTCTGCGGCCTGCCTTCCTGCAGGCGGCCCCCCTCGTCACCAGCGACCCGTCCTCTCCCTCAGGCCACGGCGATGGCTCTCATGGTGGCGACGAGTCAACTGTGCTAGTGGTAGTCATGAAGCCCTCAAGGCGGGTGCTTGCTGGCGCTGCTCTGGCCCCGGCGACCTTTGACCCGCCACCCTCCGATGTCCTAGGCTGCCGGCCTCCTCTGCCGGGCGGCTCCGGCCTCGGCGACCCAGCAACTGCATTCCTTTCCAGCTCGCCTCGCTCCCCGATGACCCGACGACTATGGCCACGGTAGCCAGGATCTGTGTCCCTCCAGTCCTTGCTTCCCGGCGTTGCCGATCGCCGTCGCCCAACCCCCTCGTGGTTTGCTTCGCTGCCTGCCCTACGCTGTACGCCTCAAAGCCTCCGGTATTGCCAGATTCGTGGTCGTGGGTGAGGAGGCGGTGCCACCCTTCGACGGCAGATGCAGCCTAGCCAACCCCCTTCCGACATGGTGGCTCCGACCGGCGTTGGCTTCCTCATCTTCACTTCTAGATACCGCGGCTATGGGATTGCTCAACCTGAGGCCAGGGAGAAATCCATGCTCGGTTTGCCGATGCTGGCAGCGGCGGCGTCTTTGGATGTCGTTTCCTTCTTGGAGGCGTTGTGAAGTCCCTTGGTTGCGCCCCTTGATGTCTACTACACAACCTTCTTCTTGTAGACGATGTTGGGCCTCCAAGTGCAGAGGTTTGTAGGACAGTAGCAAATTTCCCTCAAGTGGATGACCTAAGGTTTATCAATGCGTGCGAGGCGTAGGATGAAGATGGTCTCTCTCAAACAACCCTGCAACCAAATAACAAAGAGTCTCTTGTGTCCCCAACACACCCAATACAATGGTAAATTTTATAGGTGCACTAGTTCGGCGAAGATATGGTGATACAAGTGCAATATGGATGATAGATATGAGTATTTGTAATCTGAAAATATAAAAACAGCAAGGTAGCAAGCGATAAATGTGAGCGTAAACGGTATTGCAATGCTAGAAAACAAGGCCTAAGGTTCATACATTCACTAGTGCAAATTCTCTCAACAATAATAACATAATCAGATCATATAACTATCCCTCAACATGCAACAAAGAGTCACTCCAAAATCACTAATAGCGTAGAACAAACGAAGAGATTATTGTAGGGTATGAAACCTCCTCAAAGTATCCTTGCTGATCGATCTATTCAATGTTCGACATATCATAGAGTTCGTACTAGAATAACACCTTAAGACACAAATCAGCCAAAACCCTAATATCACCTAGATACTCGAATGTCACCTCAAGTATTCGTGGGTATGATTATACGATATGCATCACACAATCTCAGATTCATCTATTCAACCAACACAAAGAACTTCAAAGAGTGCCCCAAAGTTTCTACCGGAAAGTCAAGGCAAAAACGTGTGCCAACCCCTATGCATAAGTTCACAATGTTACGGAACCCGCAAGTTGATCACCAAAACATACATCAAGTAGATCACGTGAATATCCCATTGTCACCACAGATAAGCACATGCAAGACATACATCAAGTGTTCTCAAATCCTTAAAGACTCAATCCGATAAGATAACTTCAAAGGGAAAACACAATCCATTACAAGAGAGTAGAGGGGGAGAAACATCATAAGTTCCAACTATAATAGCAAAGCTCGCGATACATCAAGATCGTGCCGAATCAAGAACACGAGAGAGAGAGAGAAAGAGAGAGAGAGATCAAACACATAGCTACTGGTACATACCCTTAGCCTGAGGGTGAACTACTCCCTCCTCGTCATGGAGAACGCCGGGATGATGAAGATGGCCACCGGTGAGGGATCACCCCTCCGGCAGGCTGCCGGAACAGGGTCCCAATTGGTTTTTGGTGGCTACAGGGGCTTGCGGCGGCGGAACTCCCGATCTATGTTATGTTCTGGGGGTTTCTGTATATATAAGAGGTTTTGGCGACAGGAACAAGTCAGGAGGCTCCGAGGCAGCCACCAGGTAGGGGGGCGCGCCCAGGGGGTAGGGCGCGCCCCCACCCTCGTGGTTGCCTCGGGACTCTCCTCACCCATCTCCGGTGCTCCGTGGGCTTCTTCTGGTCCAAAAACGATCTCCTTCAATTTTCAGGTCAATTGGACTCCGTTTGGTTTTCCTTTTCTGCGATACTCAAAAACAAGGAAAAAACAGAAACTGGCACTGGGCTCTAGGTTAATAGGTTAGTCCCAAAAATCATATAAAATAGCATATAAATGCATATAAAACATACTAGATTGATAATATAATAGCATCGAACAATCAAAATTATAGATACGTTGGAGACGTATCAGCATCCCCAAGCTTAATTTCTGCTCGTCCTCGAGTAGGTAAATGATAAAAACAGAATTTTTGATGTGGAATGCTACCTAACATATTTATCAATGTAGTCTTCTTTATTGTGGCAGGAATATTCAGATCCATGAGATTCAAGACAAAAGTTTAATATTGACATAAAAATAATAATACTTCAAGCATACTAACCAAGCAATTATGTCTTATCAAAATAACATAGCCAAAGAAAGCTCATCCCTACAAAATCATATAGTTTTGCCATGCTTCATTTTCTTCACACAAAATGCTCTCATCATGCACAACCCCGATGACAAGCCAAGCAATTGTTTCATACTTTAATATTCTCAAACTTTTTCAACTTTCGCGCAATACATGAGCGTGAGCCATGGACATATCACTTATGGGTGGAATAGAATATAATGATGGGGGTTGTGGGGAGAAGACAAAAAAGGAGAAAGTCTCACATTGACGCGGCTAATCAACGGGCTAGGGGGATGCCCATCAATTGATGTCAATGCAAGGAGTAGGGGTTGCCATGCAACGAATGCACTGGAGCTATAAATGTATGAAAGCTCAATAAAAGAAACTAAGTGGGTGTACATCCAACTTGGTTGCTCATGAAGACCTAGGGCATTTGAGGAAGCCCATTGTTGGAATAAAGAAGCCAAGTTCTATAATGAAAATTCCCACTAGTATATGAAAGTGACAACATAGGAGACTCTCTATCATGAAGATCATGGTGCTACTTTGAAGCACAAGTGTGGTAAAAGGATAGTAGCATTGTCCCTTCTCTCTTTTTCTCTCATTTTTTTTGGCCTTTCTTTTTTTTCTTTTTTTCTTTTTTTTCTTCGTCCGGAGTCTCATCCCGACTTGTGGGGGAATCATAGTCTCCATCATCCTTTCCTCACATGGGACAATGCTCTAATAATGAAGATCATCACACTTTTATTTACTTACAACTCAAAGATTACAACTCGATACTAGAACAAAGTATGACTCTATATGAGTGCCTCCGGCGGTGTACCGGGATGGGCAATGAAACAAGAGTGACATGTATGAAATTATGCATGGTGGCCTTGCCACAAATACGATGTCAACTACATGATCATGCAAGGAAATATGACAATGATGAAGCGTGTCATAATAAACGGAACGGTGGAAAGTTGCATAGCAATATATCTCGGAATGGCTATGGAAATGCCATAATAGGTACGTATGGTGGCTGTTTTGAGGAAGATATAAGGAGGTTTATGTGTGATAGAGCATATCATATCACGGGGTTTGGATGCACCGGCCATGTTTGCACCAACTCTCAAGGTGAGAAAGGGCAATGCACGGTACCGAAGAGGCTAGCAATGATGGAAGGTGAGAGTGCGTATAATCCATGGACTCAACATTAGTCATAAAGAACTCACATAATTATTGCAAAAATCTACAAGTCATCGAAACCAAGCACTACACGCATGCTCCTAGGAGGATAGATTGATAGGAAAAGACCATCGCTCGTCCCCGACCGCCACTCATAAGGAAAGCAATCAAAGAACAGCTCATGCTTCAAATTTGTCACACAACGGTTACCATACGTGCATGCTACGGGACTTGCAAACTTCAACACAAGTATTTCTCAAATTCACAACTACTCAACTAGCATGACTCTAATATTACCATCTTCATATCTCAAAACAATCATCAAGTATCAAACTTCTCATAGTATTCAATGCACTTTATATGAAAGTTTTTATTATATCCCTCATGGATGCCTATCATATTAGGACTAAATTCATAACCTAAGCAAATTACCATGCTGTTCTAGACTCTCAAAATAATATAAGTGAAGCATGAGAGTTCATCTATTTCTTCAAAATAAAACCACCGTCGTGCTCTAAAAAGATATAAGTGAAGCACTAGAGCAAATGACAAACTACTCCGAAAGATATAAGTGAAGATCAATGAGTAGTTGAATAATTATGCAACTATGTGAAGATCTCTAACATTTAAGAATTTCAGATCTTGGTATTTTATTCAACCAGCAAGCAAAACAAAATGAAATAAAATGACGCTCCAAGCAAAACACATATCATGTGGTGAATAAAAATATAGCTCCAAGTAAAGTTACCGATGAACAAAGACGGAGGAGGGGATGCCATCCGGGGCATCCCCAAGATTAGGCTCTTGGTTGTCCTTGAATATTACCTTGGAGTGCCTTGGGCATCCCCAAGCTTAGGCTCTTGCCACCCCTTATTCCATAGTCTATCGAATCTTTACCCAAAACTTGAAAACTTCACAACACAAAACTCAACAGAAAATCTTATGAGCTCCATTCGTATAAGAAAATAAATCACCACTTAGGTACTGTTGTGAACTCATTCTAAATTCATATTGGTGTAATATCTACTGTATTCCAACTTCTCTATGGTTCATACCCTCCGATACTACTCATAGATTCATCAAAATAAGCAAATAACACATAGAAAACAGAATCTGTCAAAAATAGAACAGTCTGTAGTAATCTGTATCATTCGAATACTTCTGTAACTCCAAAAATTCTGAAATAAATTGGTGGACCTGAGGAATTTGTCTGTTAATTAGTTACAAAAAGAATCAACCTAAAAGAACTCTCCAGTAAAACATGGCAGCTAATCACGTGAGCGCAAAAGTTTCTGTTTTTTACAGCAAGATCGCAAACACTTCGCCCAAGTCTTCCCAAAGGTTCTACTTGGCACAAACACTAATTAAAACAATCAAAACACATATAAACAGAGGCTAGATGAATTATTTATTACTAAACAGGATAAAAAAGCAAAGAACAAAAATAAAAATTGGGTTGCCTCCCAACAAGCGCTAACGTTTAACGCCCCTAGCTAGGCATGATAATTTCAATGATGCTCGCATAAAAGATAAGAATTGAAACATAAAGAGAGCATCATGAAGAATATGACTAGCACATTTAAGTCTAACCCACTTCCTATGCATAGAGATTTTATGAGCAAACAACTTATGCAAACAAGAATCAACTTGCATAGGAAAGCAAAACAAGTGCAACTTCAAAAATTTCAACACATAGGGAGAAAACTTGATATTATTGCAATATGTAGAAGCATATGATCCTCTCTCATAGTAATTTTCAGTAGCATCATGAATGAATTCAACAATATAACCATCACATAAATCATTATTCTCATGATGCACAAGCATATAAATTTTACTACCCTCCACATAAGCAAAATTCTTCTCATTCGGAATAGTGGGAGCAAACTCAACAAAATAGCTATCATGTGAGGCATAATCCAATTGAAAATTAAAATCATGATGATAAGTTTCACGGTTATCTTTATTCTTTATAGCATACGTGTCATCACAATAATCATCATAAATAGGAGGCATGCTTTCATCATAATAAGTTTGCTCATCAAAACTTGGGGGACTAAACATATCATCCTCATCAAACATAGCATCCACAAGCTTGTGTCTTTGCATATCATTGGAATCATGGATATTCAAAGAATTCATACTAACAACATTGCAATCATGCCCATCATTCACATATTTTATGCCAAGCATTCTATGTAATTCTTCTTCTAGCACTTGGGCACAATTTTCCTTTCCATCATTTTCATGAAAGATATTAAAAAGATGAAGCATATGCGGCACCCTCAATTACATTTTTTTGTAGTTTTGTTTTATAAACTAAACTAGTGATAAAACAAAAAACTAAAAGATTCAATTGCAAGATCTAAAGACATACCTTCAAGCACTCACCTCCCCGGCAACGGCGCCAGAAAAGAGCTTGATGTCTACTACACAACCTTCATCTCGTAGACGTTGGTTGGCCTCCAAGTGCAGAGGTTTGTAGGACAGTAGCAAATTTCCCTCAAGTGGATGACCTAAGGCTTATCAATCCGTGGGAGGCGTAGGATGAAGATGGTCTCTCTCAAACAACCCTGCAACCAAATAACAAAGAGTCTCTTGTGTCCCCAACACACCCAATACAATGGTAAATTGTATAGGTGCACTAGTTCGGCGAAGATATGGTGATACAAGTGCAATATGGATGGTAGACATGAGTATTTGTAATCTGAAAATATAAAAACAGCAAGGTAGCAAGCGATAAAAGTGAGCGTAAACGGTATTGCAATGCTAGGAAACAAGGCCTAAGGTTCATACTTTCACTAGTGCAAGTTCTCTCAACAATAATAACATAATCGGATCATATAACTATCCCTCAACATGCAACAAAGAGTCACTCCAACGTCACTAATGGCGGAGAACAAACGAAGAGATTATTGTAGGGTATGAAACTACCTCAAAGTTATCCTTTCTGATCGATCTATTCAAGAGTCCGTAGTAAAATAACACGAAGCTATTCTTTCCGCTCGATCTATCATAGAGTTCGTACTAGAATAACACCTTAAGATACAAATCAACCAAAACCCTAATGTCACCTAGATACTCCAATGTCACCTCAAGTATCTCCAATGTCACCTCAAGTATCCGTGGGTATGATTATAAGATATGTATCAAACAATCTCAGATTCATCTATTCAACCAACACAAAGAACTTCAAAGAGTGCCCCAAAGTTTCTACCAGAGAGTCAAGCCGAAAACGTGTGCCAACCACTATGCATAAGTTCACAATGTTACGGAACCCGCAAGTTGATCACCAAAACATACATCAAGTAGATCACGTGAATATCCCATTGTCACCACAGATAAGCACATGCAAGACATACATCAAGTGTTCTCAAATCCTTAAAGACTCAATCCGATAAGATAACTTCAAAGGGAAAATTCAATCCATTACAAGAGAGTAGAGGGGGAGAAACATCATAAGATCCAACTATAATAGCAAAGCTCGCGATACGCCAAGATCGTGCCGAATCAAGAACACGAGAGAGAGAGAGAGAGAGAGAGAGAGAGAGAGAGAGAGAGAGAGAGAGAGATCAAGCACATAGCTACTGGTACATACCCTCAGCCCCGAGGGTGAACTACTCCCTCCTCATCATGGTGAGCGCCGGGATGATGAAGATGGCCACCGGTGAGGGATCACCCCTCCGGCAGGCTGCCGGAACCCCTCCGGCAGGCTGCCGGAACAGGGTCCCAATTGGTTTTTGGTGGCTACAGATGCTTGCGGCGGCGGAGCTCCCGATCTAGGTTATGTTATGGGGGTTTGTGTATATATAAGAGGTTTTGGCGTCAGGAACAAGTCAGGGGGTCTCCGAGGCGGCCACGAGGTAGGGGGGCGCGCCCAGGGGGGTAGGGCGCGCCCCCACCCTCGTGGGGTGCCTTGGGACTCTCCTGGCCCATCTCCGGTGCTCCGTGGGCTTCTTCTGGTCCAAAAACGATCTCCTTCAATTTTCAGGTCAATTGGACTCCGTTTGGTTTTCCTTTTCTGCGATACTCAAAAACAAGGAAAAAAACAGAAACTGGCACTGGGCTCTAGGTTAATAGGTTAGTCCCAAAAATCATATAAAATAGCATATAAATGCATATAAAACATACTAGATGGATAATATAATAGCATGGAACAATCAAAAATTAGAGATACGTTGGAGGCGTATCACCCCTCTTCAAGCTCAGGGAAACCCTAGGTCTGGTCCCTTCGGACCGGATGTCGACAGCGTCTCGGTGTCGTGCTCCTTGTTGAAGGCGCCATCTTACTCGCTCGCGGTGTCCCCGGTTTTGGTTCGCGAGATGTTGGTGCTCTTGTTGGTTCGGCGTTGCCACACTTGGTTCGTGCTTGTTAGGTTTTAGTTGTGTTGTATCCCCTGTTCGGGCCGAGCATCCCTTACCTTTATGCTCCGGGCACTATGTTCACGCCTACCTGCATTCGTGTCATGTGTTGTACCCCATTTTGTAATCATTCTATTCCTTCTATCAATGCAATGATACGCAAGCTTTGCGTATTCGTGGAAAAAAATTCCATCTTAATTAAACTCGTGTGACCTCTTTAAGATTCTGTAGCCCCACCCCACCCCCACCCCCTAGCGCTCCTCCTCTCGTGCCAAAGCCACGAGCCTAACTTCCAAATTAATGAATAAAGAGTTCTTAGGTTTTTATCAAACTATATAATTCATTGTGTGTTTCAACGAAGGCATAAGTATACTAGCAGGTTCCCTGTTACTGCATGTCCATCATTAGTACTTCCATCGGTTAAAATTTTAGACTATTTTCATATGCGATCGTCCTGAATTTCTAACGTTGTATACAATAAATGGGTATTATTTTGTAAATAATTACTAGCTTACCAAAGAAAATATGACTTTTTATTCGGTAGATCAATAAAACGTGGGGCAGTTGCGGTGGTTTGGTTTTCAGGGAAACCAAGTGGGGAAAAACTACTATGAGAGGAGGAAAAACAAAATAGGGAGGAGGGAGAGGAAGAACTCACGTTAGGTGGTTGGATGAAAGAATGATCGGAACGAAAACCTTATGCTCTTTTTAAGTAGTAGAGATAGATATTTGTGATTAACCATAAACAACCACTTATTCTCATCATTACGAATGGCACTTGTTGTTGGTCCATCTTCTTTCTTGGCCCTGGGCGACCTCTCTGGGTCCACACGAGCTCGGGGTGGGAGGGCATCCTAGTATGTGTTTTTTTTCAAATGTGTGGTTGTAGAAGACACAATATTAATGGTGGAATCTCCCTCCCACATAGAACATATCCATCAAGTAGGCTAGGACACCCCCCCCCCCCCCCGGTGCGCTTGCGTGCTTTATGTGTTGGGCAGCATATCATCAATGAGATATATGTTGATTGTCTGATTATGTATTTGGAAAGGTCTAAAGAAACCAATTAATGTGATTGTCCAAGCAAGGGGTGGATTTATGTTCAATGGCATGTTCTTAAGTTTATGATTTAACTTTTGTCCTTCTGAAAAAAATCTAAAAACTGAAAATTTATTTGAATACATGTTGATCATTTGTAAATGCATATTGAAGATTTTTTCGATGCATAGTGGACATTTTTAAACACATGTTTGAACATTTTTCAAAGATTTCATTAACATTTTCTTACGATATGAAATATTTTGCAAAGTGTTAAATATTGTTCTAAATGACATGTGCATCTGTTTGTATGTTATGAACATGTTTCTAAAATTGTGAGAACAAAATTTTACATTTCATGATTATTGTTCTAAAATTTATTGAAATATATTTTTAACATGGGAACTTTTTAAAATGTCATGAAAATTTTTGTTAATAGTATAAACATTGTTTTACAAATTACATGGACATACTTTTCTATATTCATTAAAATTTTGAAAGTATTTCATTTACAAAATTTTAAACATATGTAAAAAAATTAGAAATGCCATGAAAAATTAGTGGCATGAACAATTTTTAGAATTGCACAAACAATTTTTCACATTTCTTGAAATTGACCTAATGTGTGGTGAAATTTTCTAATATTTAAGTAATTTATCTTGTATATATATATATATATATATATATATATATATATATATATATATATAATATGAAAAAAGTTGAATGCAAGTAATGTATGTAATACTAACGGCACTGCACACTACATGCTCTCCTTGAGGTGACTAGTCTGTCTCACAATTAACAAGATACAAACGCCATCGCGCCCGGGTGCGTCTAGGTGAATCTTATTTGGCACTTATAGTGCCAAATACACTACAATTCATACATGGCGCCACATCCCCTGATTGATTCTTTAACAGGCCGGTCCATCTAGCGTATCATACCCCTCGGAAAGCTTCCCAACCTGGATTTGGGAGAAGCTTCCACCCCAGTTTTTTCAGTTGTTTTTATCATTCGCTGAAAAAAAGGTTGTTTTCACATACTTTTGTTTGGCCTTTTCATTTTTTTATTTGTCTTTTTTTCGTTTCCTTCTTCTTTCTTTAAAAAACATGAACTTTTTTCAAAGGCCTGAACATTTTTTAAGTCACAAACTATTGACAAAAGTGTGATTCTTTTAATTGATGAACTTGTTTTTATTGTGCTTGTGTGCGATGATAAGATTCTGTGTCAGGTACCTAAGATATAAGGTTCAATGTCAAAGACTGCAGCTCCAGAACGCTTATCCTTGGGGAAGTGTACTAGAACTTTCCGACGATCATCAACACCGTCAAGCCGGTTTCGATACACGCGTCAGCTACTCATTCCGGTGTCAGTAGACTGTCAATTTCTTCTTCAAAAAATAGGGCTCTAGTAGGGTTGTGGCCTTGCGGGTAGTATTGCTTGGTGGAACCTTAGACTACCCATAGTGGGGTAACATAGAGGGTAATATAGATGATACCTAAGCAAAAAAATGATGTGGCAGCTAATTGATAAAGAGAGAGATAAATTGAGTAATACAGCTAGTTAACATCACACATAGCAAGATAAGATCAGTCTACAACCTAATAATGAGGTATTGCATGACACCATACATATGCTACTCCACACTATAGAGGTAATAAAACATAGACTAGTAACATACTACCGCTGTCTTGGTTTATTAGTCTCCTTTGTATTCTGTACTAAATTTTGACCTTACGTTTAACTAGTAAAATGTTAATGCATGTCATAAAAAATATAACTTGAAACTATGTTCGAATTCGAGTCCAACGATATAATTTTTTATGACATGCATCAATATTTTGTTACTTAAATCTCTAGTCAAACTTTGGCAAAAAATAAAAAGACGACTTATGAACAAGGACGGTGGTAGTAGTAAGATATGCATGTTACTACCTTCGTCCTGGTTTACAGGTCCCTTTCGTATTTTGTGTCCAATTTTGATAATAGAATTGACTAACAAAATGTTAACGCATGTCACCAAAAATTATAAAAATTATATTATTAGACCTGTATTTGAAAATAGTTTTCAATGGTATAATTTTTGTGACATGCTTTGACATTTTATTAGTTAAATAGATGGTTAAAATTTGACCAATAAATCAGGACGAAGATAGTACTAGTCTAAGTCTAAGTTACTCCCGATGTAAATGGGAAGAAAATCTTATGCGACCGGGTCGCATGCTGCCGAGCGAACGACCCTACCCATTGGTGGACACGTGGTGGCGTGAATCTCGAAGCAAGCAACCCACTTCTTCTTCCCCACTCGTCCACCACCGATTCCATGTGTTGCAGCTCCATGTCATACTCGTACCGGTTCTTCCTGCTACGACGACAAGTTCGCCGGCGACCTCGTGGAGTTGGTGAGAAACGGGCTGACGACGGCAATAATTAAATTACTTCTTGCGGGCGCTGCCGGATCTGAGCTCGTCCAGGCTAGGCAGACGGATTGCCGGCGGGAGCGCATTGGTCAGTGGAGGGCTCCCCGTGCTCCCGGCGCCGGCTCGACAGAGTAGCTACTTCGTTGGCTCCTGATCCTCATCTGCCCCTTGCGGCACCAGTTGTGTGTCAGGGTGGACACGATCCGGGCCGGTCCGGTCCCGGTCCGAGCCGCTGTTTGGACCGGCCGCCGGCGGTCCGGTCCGGACCGGACCGAGCAGCGCAGCGGTCCTCATTTCAGGGACTGGATCGGCAGACGTGAAGCTCTGTGCGGACCAGCGGTCCTCACGGTCCCGACGATGTTCAGTCACTGCCATGTAGGCCCAGGTTATCGGAGAGGTGGTCGGAGAAGCAGCATGGTGGCCGGAGTCGGAGAAGACACACCTTATGCGCGGCGGAGCGAGGGAGAGGCGCGGAGGAGAGAGGGAGCGGCTCGGCCGCGCAGGGGAGAGAGAGGCGCGAGGGAGAGGGTGGTGTTGTGGCGAGGTGGAAGACGTGTGCGTGAGCGGGCGGCGAGAGGTGGACGACGTGCCGTGAAAAGTGCTGTTAGCCATGAACCTGCGCATGTTTATTACTTAGCAGTTTTCTCTGTTGCATGCAAGCAATCTATCACATGCATGATCCCACGATTATTCGTGTACAGCCTTGCCGTGATGAGTGGATCAAACTGGACGTGGAGTTAATCGTGGGATGGCACCGTGATTCTGGGATCAAACCTGTTTCTTTCGTTAGCCACGAATAAAAAGAAACAACGGTGTGGAGTACATACAAAAGGAACGAGACTTGCCTGCTTCCCTCGCGTGCGCCCATCCGTGCTCCCGCCCACGTGGCTTGATTTGATTGGTACAAAAATAAGGCCCGACCGTTTGATGGGTTGGGTCGTTCGCTCGTATAAGATTTTCTTCCGTGTAAATGCACGGTTCCTCGTTAACCACTAAAATAATGAATGTGTTTTAGCAAAACTGTAAAATAATACCATGTGAGACACGAGTGTGGCCAGCATTATTGCTCGATCTGCCTCCAACTCTCCTCCAGTCTCTTCCTCCTCAGCTCCTCCGATCCGCTCTAGCACAAGTGTACAGCCACCCAAAAAAATTAGAACTCCATCGACAGAGCACGTACGCATCCATGGCTACAAGGGATGAGCAGCGGCAGCATCCCCTACCCCTGCACATCCTCTTCCTCCTGTTCTTCGCCCCCGGGCACCTCATTCCGGTCGTCGACATGACCGCGATATTCTCCACTCACGGCGCCAGGTGCACCATCCTCGCCACGCCCGTCAACGCCGACATCATCCGTCCGGCCGTCGACTGCGCCAACGACTCCAACTGCCACGGCACCGACTCCCCTTCCCCTGCAGTCGACATCTCCGTCATGCCTTTCCCCGACGTCGGGCTCCCGCCAGGCATGGAGAACCTCATGTCCCTTACTCCAGCCCACGGAGCCGAGTACCCGCTCAAGTTCATCCAGGCCGTGCAGCTGCTCCGCTTGCCCTTCGACCGGTTCATGGCTGCCAACCGCCCCGACGCCGTCGTGTCCGACAGCTTCAGCTGGTCCACAGACGCCGCCGCGGAGCACGACGTCCCGCGCCTCGTGTTCCTCGGCAGCAGCGTGTTCGCGCGGTGCTGCAGCGAGACCATGCTGCGCAACAACCCGCTGGAGACGACCACTTCCCCGGACGACGATCCCGATGACGACGCCCGGCTCGTCTCTCTGCCGGGGCTGCAGCACCGCGTCCAGCTGAGGCGGAGCCAGATGATGGATCCGAGGAAGCGGCCGGCGATGTGGGCATTGTTGGAACCGCAGCCCTTTAGCTACCTCTCCTCTCACTCGAACGGAGGTGGAAAAAGAAAAATAGTGGACACAAGATTTTTCGGTCGGGAGCTCCCCCCCCTCCCCCCCCCGCCCCCGCGTTGCTCTCGCGGGGGCGACTCGGGCGGCGATAACCTAGCCCGCCGCCAGCCTCCCCTCCCCCCTTTCCTCTCCCTCGCCACCACCGGAGGGGGTCGCCGGAGCGCCGCGCGTCCGCCCGGGGAGGGTGGTGGCGAGGATCTGTTCCGCCCTGTCGCGTGCAGGGGGCGTTGGAGCCGAGGCGGCGGCCTCAGGTGGTGGAGCGTCGGCGACCTCAGCAAGCGGCCGTCGCTAGTGCTGGCCGTCCTCCTTGGCCGCGCGGGTGGCAAGGCGGCGGCGGGTGGTGGCTGTGGGGCGCGGTGGCCGCGGGGGCGCCCGTCCCGGATCTGACGCCTCCGTCTCCAACCCTTTCGGCCCCTGTCAGATCTGGTCTCCGGCTGGCCCAGGCTGCCGGCGCCGCGTCTGTGCTAGGGGTGGGGAAGACGTGGAGCCCGGAGAAATCCATGGCTGGCTCTGCCGGCCACGACGACGGCGACGCCTGAGGGCGCCGTCTCCTACTTGTAGGCGCCGTCAAGGTTATCCCTTTCCCCCTCTGCCTCGTTCCCCTGCTCGTATGCCGGGGTGAAAACCCAAATCCCTTTGGATTGGGTGGCAGCGACGCTCGCGACGCCGTCACCCCCATGGTGGTGCCGCCTTCGGTGAGTTTGGGGCGGTGGTGAGTCCGATCTGGTTGGTGGGCGGTTGGCGGCGACATGGTTGGAGCAGGTGGGCGTTTGGCAGCTTCGTCTCCATGTCCAGTGGCTCCACTCCATTGTTGCTCTGTCATCGGCAGCCCCACCGTGCTTTTTGCTTCTCCTTGAGTGTTGGTTCCCTCCCAGTGCCATGTTGCCCTTCGTTGAGCTCGGCGACGCGTGTTGGTGGTGCTCTGGTATGGCATTTTGTGTGGCCATGGCGTCGGGTGTACACCTTTGCTCTTGGGAGAGCGTTCTCATCGTCCGACGGATCGGCGCCTCGTGCCAGGCGAGGGGCTAGGGAGCCCCATTCGGAGATGTAGGAGGTTGTCGCCAATTCGGCCGGAGCCCATGGAGCTGCCATCGTCACTCCCGCTTGCTAGCTGGGTCTCCTCAAGGTCAGATAGTGTCTCGGTGGGGTGGATCGCACTCGGTGGAGGGCTTCAACGTCTCCAAGCTGGTCTTGTTCTTTAGATTCTGCATCTTTGCTTGTAGATGGTAGGAAGCCTTTTAGCTGCTAACACAGCACTCTTGTACCCTTTTAGCTGTTTTCTGTTTCGTCTCTGTACTTGGTGCTTGTTGTAATCCTGGCCGGTTGATGGCTTTGTTAATTCAAAGCCGGGCTCGTCCTGAGCCTTCGTTCTAAAAAAAAAAGATTTTTCGGTCGGCGCACGAACGCCGCCATGGGCGCACGAACATTTCAATCCTTTTCTTCCTTACAGTGGCTACATGGCTACACACCTCTTACCGGCGCTCGGTGGCACGTACCACACCGCAATCAGCAATACAGGGGGTCTTTTATGCCCCGGCGCGCACACACACTCTGGCACGGTGTGATCCGCTCGACCCGGCCACCCCTCGCAACGATCTCACGCGAAGGACTCGGCTGCTCTCAACAGCCCATGCATGCATGACTCAGCATGCAGCCACACCTCTAGTTAGCTTATCCATGCAAACTAACTAATTTCCTAGCCTGCAGCATGCACCATACACACACTCTACTGGTCACCACACCTAGACGTGGTTTAATCCTAACAGGCATTCCACAAGGACAACAACGCCGCGGACCAGAGGAGCTTCGGCGAGGTGTTCAACAGCTTCCACGAGCTGGAGCCGGACTACGTCGAGCACTTCCGCACGACGCTCGGCCGTCGTGCGTGGCTCGTGGGGCCGGTCGCGCTCGCCAGCAAAGACATGGCTAAGAGAGGCAGTGCCGACAACACTAAGGCACACATCACCGACGGCTGCCTGCGGTGGCTAGACACGAAGCCGGCCGGCTCGGTGGTGTATGTCTCCTTCGGCACGTTCACCAGTTTCTCGCCGGCCGAGCTGCGCGAGCTCGCCCGCTGCCTCAACCTCTCCGGCAAGGACTTCGTGTGGGTCATCAGCTCCGACACAGGCTGACAGGCACCGACGAGTCAGAGTGGATGCCTGAGGGCTTCGCTGAGATGATGGCACGCGGGGACCACGGCTTCATCATCCGAGGCTGGGCGCCGCAGACGCTCATCCTCAACCACCCCGCCCTCGGCGGGTTCATGACGCACTGCGGCTGGAACTCGGCGCTGGAAGCCGTGAGCGCCGACGTGCCGATGGTCACGTGGCCGCGGTACGCGGACCAGTTCTACAACGAGAAGCTCATCGTGGAGGTGCTCAAGGTGGGCGTCAGCATCGGCGCCAAGGACTTCGCCTCGCCTCTGGAGGCCCATGAGGTGATCGGCGGCGAGGTGATCGCTGGATCCTTCGGGAGGCTGATGGGGAGCGGCGAGGAGGGCGACGCCGTACGGAAGAAGGCCAAAGACCTCAGTGTGAAAGCAAGGAGCGCCATGGCGAAGGGCGGATCTTCATACGATGACGTCGGAAGGCTGATGGATGAGTTGATGACTCGCCGAAGTTCCAGAGAAGACACTGGAGCGGCGAGTTTTGGCACGCGTGCCGACTAGTCCTGTCACAGAATTAATTAAAGTTATTATAACTTGAGGTGGCAACATCTAGAGGCAGCCTGAACTTTCGTTTGTACGTTGGCGATCTACAAGGAGCAGCAGCGGCTTGCCGGAAAAACGTGACGTCTCTCTTAGAGCATCTTCACTCGCCCCCGCCCCACCCACACCAACATGTCCCTCAGGGTGTTTTTTTAGCGCCGACGGCGAAATATCGGGCCAGTCGTGTCACAGGCCCTTGTTTATCGTCAGTTTGGGCCTAAATAATAGCCGGCGAATCCGAGCCGAACAAAGCCCCCGGTGGGCGCCCCTAAATAATAGCCGGCGAATCCGAGCCGAACCCAGCCCCCCGGTGGGCGCTTGGGGGCGCCAGACGAAACGAAAAGGCGCGTGGGTCCGCTCTGTTGTTGGAAATATGAGCAATTTACCATATGATTTTATTAACAAAAATACTAGATAAAACATGACTATTATAGCAGAGAAACAAGTCATGTAATCTGACAGTGAGAAGATAAATAACATCTGCAAATATGAACTGAAACCGAACATATTTAGAGCAGACAGTACAACAAGGACATGTGATAGGAACCTCAAACAGAAAGAGTATGAGAACATACGGAACAGGAGCAGAAGCACCGGTCTTGGGGTCGGTGTCCTCGCCAGCCATGTCGTCGATGAGGTAGTCGACGTCGGGGAAGAAGACGTCGTCGTGGATATAGTCGTCGGAGTCCGGGCCGTCCGTGATGAAGCAGTCAGTAGTCGCGCGGAGCGCTCCCAAAAAACCTTAGCACCCTTCTCCCGTACAGGACTAAAAGAGGTGCGGTTTCGGAGGCCTACTATCCCGACCTGCGGTGCAAGCCGCAAGCCGGGATGAGGAAGGTCGTAGCAGCTCAGAGATTGGAACTCGGTGGCCAGAGGGAGATGATCTTCTGGTGTGTCTCTCTGGGAGGAGCGACCTCTCTTTTATAGGCACAAGAGAAGGAGGCGAATAGGCTGCGTCGGGAGGTGAAGAGAGAGAGGGAGACGAAATGAACAGACAACAGCCGAAGGGTGCAGTGTTCGTATACAATATCCACTACAGCAAAACTTTTCAGCTCCCGAGTGACCTTTCGTATACCCATCGTGCGTGGAAAAAATTTAGACATCGGCTCGGCTCATTCCCGCAATCCGCAACCAGCGGCGCGTCGTGGCGGGCGGCGGCGGAGGAGCGCGCGTGAATGTCCCTCTTGTTCTCATACTCATACATGTGGGAAACACCCTCCCTTATAAGGAGGTCCAACTCCCACCAAACTAGCAATGTGGGACTAAACTTTGGTTCCACCTCTTGCCTTGCACGAATGGGTTGCGTAGGCCTCTAGGATTTATTAGGAATTTCTGAAGCTGTTATTGGGCTGGCCCAAAATAGACAAAATTCCACCAATCCCCCACCAGATCCTAGAGGCACATAAAATGTTCCTTTAGTTTCAAAACACTGTTTTATATACCGGCACTGCAGTGGAGACTGTTAAGTTGAACTTCCACCTAGAACTCAGTGCTACACTAGTAAACAACTTGAACAGTGAACTGGGCTTTGAACTGCAAGTTTTCTGCAAATCTGGCTTCACACAAAGCCTTGACTGATACTTGGCTACCGTGCACTACTAGGGAAATCCTTATACACAGGAGCTTACCAGTAGTGCTTGGGCAGAAAGAGCGCTGCTACTATGTGTCATACTCCGAGACCTTTCATGAATTTACTAGAGAGCACCCTACTCTCATAGATTGCGATGTTTAACAATTAGACTCCTATAGGTGTGTTCTTCAAAAGATGTTCTGCAGGACAACATCTCTGCTTAAATGAGCCACTTAGAACACATTAAGATATACATCAACCTGCCATGCAGATTAGCAGAGTATTGCATCTTCATGGAGTGGTATTGTTGATACTCTCCTCTCAGTTGACCAACAGCTTGTCTTCCACATCTAATTCACGGGATCTCTGATCACATAGACTAGGTTACCACTGTGAGCAACTCATATTGTGGGTCTCATACCCATCTCCTTCGATGCACTATCTGTCACATTACGTGACATACCCTTAGTAAAAAGATCTGCCACATTTTTAGATGTTTGGATATAATCCAATGCAATTACTCCGGAGTTTTTCATTTTCCTGACAAAATTTACCTTCTCTGAATATGTCTTGATGACTTCATGTTATCCTTTGAGCTGCTCACTTTAGCTATTATAGTTTTGTTGTCGCAGTTTATAAGGATACACAGTACAGGTTTCTCAACTATCGGCAAGTCATTCAAGAGCCGACGAAGCCAATCTGCTTCGACGGTAGCTGTATCTAGTGTTGTGAGTTCTGCTTCCATTGTTGACCTTGTTAAGATGGTCTGCTTGCAAGACTTCCAAGAAATAGCGCCACCTCCATGAGTGAATACATATCCACTCGTGGCCTTTATCTCATCAGCATCTGAGATTCAGTTTGAGTCACTATACCCTTCCAGTACTTTTGGGCACCCAGTGTAGTGAATTCCATAACTCACAGTGCCTTTCAAATAACGCATAACTCTCTAAAGCTTTCCAATGCACTGATACGTCTCCAACGTATCTTATCTGTTTTGGATGTTTTATATGCATTAATATGCTATTTTATATTATTTTTGGGACTAACGTATTAACCTAGAGCCCAGTGCTAGTTTCTGCTTTTCCTTGTTTTTTAGCTTCGAAAAAAGGAATACCAAACGGAGTCCAAACGGAATAAAACCTTCGCGATGATTTTTATTGGACCAGAAGACACCCAGGAGACTTGGAGTTCAAGTCAAAAGAGCCACGAGACGGTGACAAGGGTGGAGGGCGCGCCCCCTTACCTTGTGGGCCCCTCGGTGATGCCCTGACCTAGTTCTTCCTCCTATATATTCACATATATTCCCAAACCACCAGAAACATCCACGAAAATACTTTTCCACCGCCGCAGGTCTCTGACCTCGTTAGATCCCATCTAGAGGCCTTTTCCGGTACTCTGACGGAGGGGGATTCGATCATGGAGGGCATCTACATCAACTCTATTGCCCTTCCGATGAAGCGTGAGTAGTTACCACAGATCTACGGGTCCATAGCTAGTAGCTAGATGGCCTCTTCTCTCTCTTTGATTCTCAATACCAAGTTCTCCTCGATGTTCTTGGAGATCTATCCGATGTAATACTTTTTTGCGGTGTGTTTGTTGAGATCCGATGAATTGTGGATTTATGATCAGCTTATCTATGAATATTATTTGAATCTTCTCTGAATTCTTATATGCATGATTTGATATCTTTGTATATCTCTTCGAATTATCGGTTTGGTTTGGTCAACTAGATTGGTTTTTCTCGCAATGGGAGAGGTGCTTAGCTATGGGTTCAATCTTGCGTGATTTCATCCAGTGACAAAGTAGGGGTAGCGAGACACGTATTGCATTGCTGGCATCGAGGATAAAAAGATGGGGTTTTCATCATATTGCTTGAGTTTATTCCTCTACATCATGTCATCTTACTTAAAGCGTTACTCTGTTCTTTGTGAACCTAATACTCTAGATGCAGGCAGGAGTCGGTCGATGTGTGGAGTAATAGTAGTAGATGCAGGCAGGAGTCGATCTACTTGACACGGACGTGATGCCTATATTACATAATCATTGCCTTGGATATCGTCATAACTTTGCGCTTTTCTATCAATTGCTCGATAGTAATTTGTCCACCCACCGTATTATTTGCCTTCATGAGAGAAGCCTCTAGTGAAACCTATGGCCCCCGGGTCTATTTTCCATCATATTAGTTTCCGATCTACTATTTTGCAATCTTTTACTTTCAGTTCTATAAACCAAAAAACCCAAAAATATTTTATCTTTTGTTTAGTTTTATTTATCTATCTTTATCAGATCTCACCATTGTAAGTGAACGTGAAGGGATTGACAACCCCTTTATCGCGTTGGGTGCAAGTGTTTGATTGTTTGTGCAGGTATTGGTGATTTGCGCATTCTTCTCCTACTGGATTGATTCCTTGGTTCTTAACTAAGGGAAATACTTATCTCTACTTTGTTGCATCACCCTTTCCTCTTCAAGGGAAAAACCAACGCAAGCTCAAGAAGTAGCATGCACATCTCCTGGTTTTGAGACAAACCGGCTGAGTTTGCTAACAGCAAAAGAGATGTCAGGTCTTGTAGCACTGGCTAAATACATAAGCGAGCCAGTAATATCAGAATACTTCAATTGATCTCTAGCAATTCTTCGATTCTTTGGAAGCAGCACGCTAGCATCGTATGGTGTAGGAGAGGGCTTGCAGTCGCTGTAGCCAAAGCGACTCAAGATCTTTTCCACATAGTGAGATTGAAACAATGTAATCCCACCATCATCGTCTCTCAACAATTTGATGTTCAGAATGACACCAGCCACTCCTAAATCATGATCTCAAAACAACGAGATAGGAAATCCTTGACCTCCTTAATAACATTCAGATTTGTTCTAAAAATCAGTATGTCATCAACATATAAGCAAAGGATAACCCCCTCGCCCCCACCATGGCGATAGTCCACACATTTATCAGCTTCGTTTACAACAAAGCCTGAAGCTGTTAAAGTTCGCTCAAACTTCTCATGCCACTGTTTGGGTGCTTGCTTGAGTCCATACAAAGACTTCAGCAACTTGCACACTTTTCCTTCCTGACCAACTACTGCAAACCCATCTGGTTGTTCCATATAAATTTCCTCGTCCAACTCTCCATTTAGGAAAGCAGTCTTAACATCCATTTGATGAACGAGAAGACCATGTGAAGCAGCTAGTGAAAGTAGTACTCAAATAGTGGTCAGTCGATCCACATGTGAGTAAGTATCAAATAAGTCTTCACCTTCCTTTTGGGTATAACCGTTAGCCACGAGCCGAGCCTTGTACTTCTCAATAGTACCATCAGGCCTAAGCTTCTTCTTGAATACCCATTTGCACCCTATAGGTTTGCACCCATAAGGACGATCAGTTATCTCCCAACTTTTATTTGCCAAGATGGAATCCATCTCACTATGGACCACTTCCTTCCAGTAGTCAGCATCCTTAGATGCATAGGCCTCTGAAATAGAACTGAGAGTGTCATCTATGAGATACACAAGAAAATCGTCACCAAAACACTTTGCAGTCCTCTGTCTCTTGCTCCTAGTAGGAACTTCATAGTTCTCCACCACAGAATTTTCAAAGTGTTCTATCGAAATGGTAGGTTCAGTAATTGTAACTAATTTCTGATTCGATGAAATAGGCATCTCCTGATTTGATGAGGTAGCCATATCCTTCATGGGAATGATATCTTCAAAGTAAGTTGCATCATTAGACTCCATGATTGTACCAACATGCATGTCAGATACCTCATATTTTACAACCAAGAATCTATAGCCAATGCTATGAAAAGCATATCCCAGGAAAACACAATCCACAGTTTTTGGTCCCAGCTTGCGCTTCTTTGGAATTGGCACATTGACTTTCGCCAAACAACCCCAGGTTCATAGATAAGAGAGGTTTATCCTTTTCTTCTCCCATTCCTAAAATGGATTTATCTCTTTGTTCCTTGTGGGAACTCGGTTTAAGAAATGAAATGCAGTCAATATCGCCTCCCCCACCATGCCTTGGAGAGACCTGATGTGTCTAACATGCCGTTCACTGATACGTCTCCAACGTATCTATAATTTTTGATTGTTCCATGCTATATTATATTCTGTTTTGGATGTTTAATGGGCTTTATTATACACTTTTATATTATTTTTGGGACTAACCTATTAACCGGAGGCCTAGCCCAGAATTGCTGTTTTTTGCCTATTTCAGAGTTTCGCAGAAAAAGAATATCAAACGGAGTCCAAACGGAATGAAACCTTCGGAAACGTGATTTTCAGAACGAACGTGATCCAGAGGACTTGGACCCTACGTCAAGACATCAACCAGGAAGGCACGAGGTAGGGGGGTGCGCCTACCCCCCTGGTCGCGCCCTCCACCCTCGTGGGACCCACGTTGCTCCACCGACGTACTTCTTCCTCCTATATATACCTACGTACCCCCAAACTACCAGATACGGAGCCAAAAACCTAATTCCACCGTCGCAACCTTCTGTACCTGTGAGATCCCATCTTTAGGCCTTTTCCGGAGCTCCGCCAGAGGGGGCATCTATCACGGAGGGCTTCTACACCAACACCATAGCCTCTCCGATGATGTGTGAGTAGTTTACCTCAGACCTTTGGGTCCATAGTTATTAGCTAGATGGCTTCTTCTCTCTTTTTGAATCTCAATTCAATGTTCTCCCCCTCTCTTGTGGAGATCTACTCAACGTAATCTTCTTTTGCGGTGTGTTTGTTGAGACCGATGAATTGTGGGTTTGTCGGAGTAAATGGCCATGGGTAGCCTAACCGACTCCCCCTGGCTCTTTAGAAAAATTACCAGACCATTCAAGCTTTCAAGCATGCAGAGCGCGA
This sequence comes from Triticum aestivum, assembly GCF_018294505.1. NCBI lineage: Eukaryota > Viridiplantae > Streptophyta > Magnoliopsida > Poales > Poaceae > Triticum > Triticum aestivum. The sequence goes on along the minus strand of NC_057811.1, from coordinate 50,511,227 downwards.
GGCCGCCTTCCCCCGGCCGGCTATCCCCAGGGCCGACTCCCAGAAGGCGACCCAGCCTCAGAAACCTCCCCCAAGAAAGATACGAGATAGCCGACTCCAGGGAGCCGGCCATGAAGAAAGCCGACTCCCAGAAGCCGGCCATAAAAAGAGCCGACTCCCAGAAACCGGCCAAGACTACACCCACCAGGACTGCATCCACATAACGGTGATAAGACGGGGCGTGGCCGCAGTACAGCCCACTACCCCCGAATCCCGAAGCAGGCATGGCCACAGGGCGCCGTACGGGCCAGCCAACTCCCGTCCGGCGCGGCTCTGTAGCCATGTTGACCGGGACGTCACCCACGACAGGTGCCAGTACGGCCCGCGGGCAGCAGGCCCCTTTAGCCAGAGAGACACTCGAAGGCGGCCTGGCCTCCCCTAGTCGGCCAGCGGCGTAGCCGGCTCCCAATAGCCGGCTACCTCCCTCCCTCGAAGCATGCACCTCATTAAGGAGACAAGACGAGGTGAGGCTACAGTGAGAGCCCACAAGGCGGTGACACTGTAGCCACACTTACCACGACAAAGCCCTCGTCATCAGAGGCGAGGCAACAGTAACCAGCCGCCGACAAAGCCCCCAAGCGTTGGGGCCGGCCTGCCGGCCAAGAGGCCGGCAGCCGGCGGGACCCACCCGTCGGCAGGCCCCAATGACCGGCGGAGAAGCCGGCGTGCATAGACACTGACAGCTAGGACCCGCACCTAGTCGGATTACCATTGTACCCCTGGGGGGTAGGCCTATATAAAACCCCCCGGGGCACCCATGCAAAGGGTTGATCTCATAGAATTTCACACACCACATAGAGAGAAAAGGAGAGCTAGCCTTGCCATTCTTCTTCCTCTAGCCAAACAGCTCAAGGAGCACTTGTAGCTACTTGTACTGATCTAGTGATCATGCGGAGACCCCACAAAGCAGGACTAGGGGTGTTATCTCCACAGAGAGCCCCAAACCTAGGTAAGATTCGCCGGCGTGCATGTCTTCGCCTCATCCCGTTTCCAGGCACCGACGACGTCTTACTGGCTCCCACAATGATAAGCCACCCGTTGGCATATGTCGCACCTACCACCCGACATTTGGCGCCCACCGTGGGGCCAGGTGCACCGTCGTCCGGAGACCTATTCTGGACGGGAACCCTCTTTCTCCCCCGTGAGCGCAGCCAGCCTGCTGCCCCCGACGGCGCTTGCCCCGACGCGCTGCAAGGCGTCGACGACGCCTGCGCGGCAAGCTGCCTCGCCGACGAGCCCGCGTCCGACGCGGGCACGGACTACCCCGAGAGCCGCCTCGTCAGCCTCCTCGACCAACTTCACGTCTCCAGCGAGCCTGCTGTAGACTTAGAGTCGGTCGGCTCCACCGACCCGATGCTTGTCGACTCCGATACGGCATCGCTCGACGCCTACCCCTCCGACGTGGTATTCTTCAACGACCCTCTCACTCGAGCTGACAGCGGCACTGACAGCGGCAGCAGTGCTGTCACTGAGGTGCTGGTCATTAGCCACGTCGCCGACTCGGGCGAGAACGCCCACGACGCCCTGCAAGCGGCGATGCATGACTTATCCGTCCCCATCCCGGCCGATGCCGACGCCGAGACCCTGGAGGCACGCCGCCTCGCCCTCATCGCGGAAGGCTAGAAGATAGCCTCAATGAGACCCTGGAGACATCTTTGCATGGTCCCCAAAGGACATGCCGGGTGTTCCAAAGGATTTCGCCGGGCACAAATTGCACGTCCGAGCCGACGCGAAGCCGGTCAAGCAGCCTCTCCGCCGACTGTCAGAAGAGAAGAGAAGAATCATAGGAGAAGAGATAGCCCGGCTCCTTGCCGCCAGCTTTATTATGGAAGTGTTTTTCCCAGAGTGGCTTGCCAACCCAGTCTTGGTGTTGAAGAAGAACAACAAATGGCGTATGTGTATAGACTACACCAGCCTCAACAAGGCCTGCCCCAAAGATCCGTTTGCTTTGCCACGGATTGATCAAGTGATAGACTCCACGGCCGGATGCGAGCTGTTGAGTTTTTTGGATGCCTACTCAGGATACCACCAGATCAAGTTGGACCCAGCAGACCGCCTGAAGACTGCCTTCAGCACACCATTCGGAGCTTTCTGTTACCTGACTATGACATTCGGCTTGAGGAATGCCGGTGCCACTTTTCAGCGTTGCATGCAGAAATGCCTCCTCAAGCAACTCGGCAGAAATGCCCACGTCTACGTAGACGATATTGTGGTGAAGACAGAGAAGCGCGGCACCCTGCTGGAGGACCTCAAAGAAACATTTGCCAACTTGCGCCGATTCCAGATCAAGCTCAACCCCGAGAAATGAGTGTTCGGAGTACCAGCCGGCCAGCTTCTAGGTTTTCTGGTCTCCGAACGCGGCATTGAGTGCAACCCTATGAAGATAAAGGCCATTGAGAGAATGGAGATTCCCACCAAGTTGCGGGACGTGCAGAAGTTCACTGGGTGCCTGGCCTCCTTAAATCGCTTTATCAGCCGGCTAGGAGAGAAGGCTCTCCCCCTGTACCGACTCATGAAGAAATCCACTCATTTCGAGTGGAATGACCAAGCAGACCAAGCCTTCCATGAGTTGAAGAAGATGCTGACTACTCCGCCTGTCCTGACGGCGCCGACTAAGAAGGAGCCCATGCTCCTTTACATTGCCGCGACTAGCCGAGTGGTCAGTACAGTTGTCGTGGTCCTGCGCCCGGAAGAAGGCCGAGCCCAACTAGTCCAGAGGCCGGTATATTATCTAAGTGAAGTACTATCCAGCTCAGAGCAAAACTACCCGCACTACCAGAAGGTGTGCTATGGAGTATACTTTGCCGCCAAGAAGCTGAAGCCCTACTTTCAAGAGCATCCCATCACGGTCGTATGCACCGCCCCGCTTGCCAAGATCATAGGCATCCGGGATGCATCCGGCCGGGTGGCTAAATGGGCCATTGCGCTAGCACCTTACACAATCTTCTACCAGCCCCGCACCGCCATCAAGTCCCAAGCATTGGCTGACTTCCTCGTCGACTGGGCCGAGACCCAGTACCTACCGCCGGCTCCCGACTCTACCCGTTGGCGGATGCACTTCGACGGGTCCCAGATGCGCACCGGCTTGGGAGCCGGCATCGTCCTCACCTCTCCCAAAGGCGACAAACTCAGATACACGCTACAAATCCACTTCGCCGCCTCCAACAACGTGGCCGAGTACGAGGCACTCATACACGGGCTCCGGCTAGCCAAAGAGCTCGGCATACGCCGGATCCTGTGTTATGGCGACTCAGACTTGGTGGTCCAGCAGTCATCTGGCGACTGGGACGCCAAGGATGCAAACATGGCGAGCTATCGATTCCTCGTCCAGCAGATCAGTGGGTACTTCGAAGGGTGCGAGTTCCTTCACGTGCTACGGGCCGACAACGACCAAGCAGATGCCCTGGCGCGGATCGGCTCCACCCGACAGGCTATACCGACCGGTGTCTCTCTCCAGCGCCTCCTCAAACCGTCCATCAAGCCGTCTCCAGAGTCGGACTCTATCTTCGTACCGCCTGCCACCGATGCAGCCGGATCCGACTGGAGGAACCCAGCAGGCGGCTCGGGGACTTCGACAACCGGCCCGGGGACTGCCGTAGTCGCACCCGGCTCGGGGACTTCAGAACCCGGCCCGGGGACTACAGCAGTCGGCCCAGGGACTACAGCGACACAAGAAGCAGTGGCCGACTCCAACTCCCCACAACCCAACCCGCCCACCCGAGTCACAGTGGCCGTACTGACAGTAGAAGAAGTCATAGCTCCATCATGGGCCCAGCCCATCCTCAACTTCCTAGTCAATAGAGAGCTGCTGGCTGATGAGATCTCGGCGATACTAGTGCAACGTCGAGCCGGAGCATATGCAATAATAAACAGAGAACTTGTCAAGCGCAGTGTCACTGGAGTCTTTCAGCGCTGCGTCGAGCCAGAGAAAGGTGTGGCAATCCTCAAGGATATCCATCAAGGCGAATGCGGCCACCACGCAGCCTCAAGATCACTTGTGGCCAAAGCTTTCCACCACAGTTTGTTTTGGCCGACCGCTTTGGAAGATGCCAAAGAGATAGTCAAAGCTGCAAAGGATGCCAAGTCTTCAGTTCCAAGCAACACCTGCCGGCTTCTGCACTCAAGACCATCCCCCTCACCTGGCCCTTTGCCGTCTGGGGGCTGGACATGGTGGGCCCATTCAAGACAGCCCGCGGTGGCCTGACACATCTGCTTGTCGCCGTGGACAAATTTACCAAGTGGATTGAAGCAAAGCCGATCAAGAAGCTGAACGGGCCGACTGCCGTGACGTTCGTTGCCGACATCACTACTCGGTACGGCGTGCCGCACAGCATCATCACCGACAACGACACAAACTTTGCCAAAGGAGCACTGGCGCATTTCTGCGCGACGCAGGGTATCCGACTGGACTTAGCGTCCGTTGCCCACCCGCAGTCAAACGGCCAGGTCGAGCGAGCAAATGGACTCATCCTCTCCAGTATCAAGCCCCGACTGGTCATACCACTTGAGCGATCGGCCGGCTGCTGGCTCGATGAGCTGCCGGCTGTCCTCTGGAGTCTGCGTACTACCCCTAACAAGTCAACTGGCTTCACTCTGTTCTTCCTTGTATATGGCGCCGAGGCTGTCATCCCAACCGACATTGAGTTCGACTTGCCTCGGGTCACCATGTACACGGAGGCGGAGGCCAAGGAAGCGCAAGAAGACGGCGTCGACCTGCTGGAAGAAGGCTGGCTGTTAGCACCCAGCTAGTCTGCCATCTACCAGCAGGGTTTGCGCCGTTACCACAACCGCAAGGTCAAGCCAAGATCTTTCCAAGAGGGCGACCTTGTGCTTCGGCTGATCCAGCGAACAGCCGGCCAGCACAAGCTCTCGGCCCCTTGGGAAGGCCCTTTCGTCATCAGCAAGGCACTAGGCAACGACTCCTACTACCTGATCGACGCACAAAAACCGAGAGCACGCAAGAGGGATGATTCCGGCTAGGAGTCGGAGCGACCATGGAACGCGAACCTCCTGAGAAGATTTTACAGTTGAAAGCAGTATGTATCATGCTACCTTTTGTATTAAGTACGAAACAACGCCCCCCCCCCGAGGAGCGCTCGGGGACTGCCCTCCTTTATCTATGAATGACGAGTGTCATATTCATGAATGTGTTATTACATTTGTTTTTTCTGTCTGGCACCGGGTTCGACTAGTCGGCCCGGGGACTAGCCGCCTTAAGTTATATTAAAGTTCTACCTAAAGTTAGATAAGTAGTGTGCCGTCTCCCAAGCCCTCTTGTCCAAAGTCGCAGTTCGAAGAACCGACTGTCCGACTAGCAAGAGCCAAAGGCAGAAAGGATGCCCACATGAAAAATGGCTAAGGACTAACGAGCTTATATAACGCAAAGACGGCCTCCAACCACGCTTGCCGGCTGACAAAACGGCCGGCTAGCTGGCCTCCCAATCACTTCGCTATAATCCAACAAAGCTAGAGTACTTGCCCTCCCAACTGGTCAAGCACTTCTCCAGCCACAGATTGCAGAGCAACTGTCCGACTGGGGAGGCGGCAACCAAGGGAGGGCGGCAAAGGAAACAGTAGAAGGATGAAAAGCAAAGGACAAGGGAAAGCCAAACGCATGCATAATTATATTTACACATAAGGCCCCCAACAGGCCGGTAATCAATATAGTTCGAATACACCCCCAGTGGGTGGAATTGTGCAAACCTAACAAAATACTGTTCCAAGAGTGGTAAAACAGGGCAGCAGACTAGACTAAGGGCGCGGTGTGGGAGCCGGGTTGGTCGGTGGAGACGGCGCCACCGGCTAGAGGAGTGGCCGGCTGGCGAGTCTTGGCTTGATCATCGCCGGCTGCAGGCGGTGCACCCGCGCGTGCCTTGTTGCTGGAGGCATGGTCAAGCTGAGGCTGACCGACCGCTCCACCATCTGGCCCGGCGTCTTCACCCTCCTCCTCCTCCTCCTCCTCGCCCTCGTCGCTGGAGTCAATCTCCTCCGCCGAGTCCTCGCCGTCTGCCGGGTTCAGCCCGAACTACTCCTCCGGCTGGGCAACACCATTGTCGTCCACCTCAGGAGCGAAGGCGCCGGTGTCGGTGTAGTCGGCGATCGCCGAAGCCTGCCGGATGATAGCCGGCCGCGCCGGCTCCAGCTCCGTGTCGGCCTCCTGCCGCCAGGTGGCCAGCTGGTCCAGACTCAGCCCGGGATACCAGGCCTTGGCGAACTCCAGCGCCCGCCTGGCGCCGGACCGAGCCGCCGAAGCCTTCCAAGCCTCGAAGCGGCCGACCGCCACCTCCAGCCAGTCGGCAGTCCGACTGGGGGTGCGGGGAATCACTTCACCAGGCCAGAGAGCGGCCCACACATGCGCCCCAACACGCTGAAGCCGGCGGAGCAGGCGATGAGCCGGCTGGAGGAGGGCCTGGATCGCCAAGAGCTGCTCCTCCAGCGACCGGCGAGCGTTTGGTGCGATTTCGGCGCCAGCCTGCCTTTGTGCCTCGCGGTGGGCCTCGACGACCTGGTTGGCGGCGGTAGAGTAGCCAAGGAAGTACTCTGCGCAAGGAAGAAATAGAAAGAAGAGAAAAACACCAAGTCAGAAAACAAGCTAAAACGGCAAGCGGCAAGCAAGGACAAAGAGGAAGGCGGCCTACCGTCAACCAAGTCTTCGATCTGGCCATTGCCGTTGATCAGCGTCTGCTTCGCTTCGGCCCAGCCGGCCGCCTCTGTCTCATACTCGGCTTGGAGGGCGGCCTCGCTGTCCCGCACCGCCTTCAGGGCCGCCTTGTGGCTCTCCTCCTGGTCGGCCAACCTCTTGGCTAGGCGGTCACGCTCCTGTGCCAAGGCGGCAAACTCGGCCTCCTTAGCGCGGAGGGCGGCCTGAGCCCCGCCCAGCTGCTCCCTTAGACTGGCGTTGGCCGCTGCAGGGATGGCAGAAAAGAAACAAGCAATAAGGAAGAAGTCGTCAAGGAAGATCCGACCCGACTGCTCAGCAGTCGGCCCGAATCTCGGGGACTACACCGAGTGGGTGCGCTGACGCGCCCCCACGTGAGATAAAAGACAAAGCAATTACCCCGGCTCTCAGATAGGTCAGCAATCTTCTGGGTCAGCTCCCGAGCCTGGGAGTTGAAGGCAGCCACGCGGAGGTTGTGGTAGTCCTGCAAGTCAGGCAGAGGAGCAAATGAGAACAAGAATAGCAAAACAAGGCCCGCTAGGAACTTCCAAGCCGCCTGCTCTGCAGCCGACTCGGAACTCGGGGACTACACCCAGTGGGTGCACTGACGCGCCCCCACGGAAGAAACCAAGATCAAAAAAGAAAAGACAAAAAGACTAACCCGAATGGCCGCCCGCGTCGCAAGGAACTCATCATTATAGTTCCTCAGCGCCGCAGCCTGGGTTTGAAGCCGGTTCCGGGCGTCCTGCGCGGCCACGTTCACCACAGCCGTCCCTCCACCCGACATCCACCCCGAGCTGGCGCTGGCCGCCTCCGTGTCCTGGGCTGACGAGCTGGAGCCCGCGGCCTTCTGCGGCTCCGATGCAGCCTTCCCCGAGCGCTGGCGCGACGGCGTCTAGACCACCAGATCAGTCCTCGCGGCCGGCTCGCCCCCGGCCGACTGCGCAGGCGGCAAGTTAGGCCGGCCGCCTTGGGTCGCCCCAGTCGGCGGGGCCGGTGCTGCCTCCCTCTCCGGGACGACGACGTCGTCCTCCCTCTCCAATCCCGGCTGGTCACCGCCGGCTTCTTCTGGCGGGGGCTCTGGGGCCTCAGGCACCGCGACGGGCAGAGGGGTGACTAGCAAGGCCCCCTCCGCCGTCGCGACGGCCGCAGCCTCCGCTTGGGCCTTGGCCGCTGCATCGGCGCGCGCCTTCGCCGCCTCCTCCTCCTGCGCCGCCTTGGCGGCGGCTGCCCTCAACTCCTCCGCCTCCCGCGCCTCCCGCGCGTTTCGCTCTGTCGCCGCCTGGAGCTCGGCACGGGGGTCCACGCGGCGAGTGGTGCTCCAAGATCCTCCCGGCGATCCAACGACGGAGGCGGCAGCAACCCGCTCGAGCGAAAGTGGAGCCCTGATTTTTTGAGAAAGGACAAGGATTCAGGTACTACCAGAGGAAAGAACAAAGAATACACGAAGGAGTATACACTTACGCCAACACCGTCTGCGGCTGCTTCACTGCCTTGCGGATGCGGGCCGCCTTCGCGACCGCCTCTTCTCGCCTAGTCGCCGCTGCCCCGCCCTTGGGCTTCTTCGGGCGACTGCCGAACAAGCCCGACGCAGCACGACGCTTCTGCCCGCCGCCCCGTGCAGGCGGCGCGGCGGAGGAACCCGCGCCGTGGCCAGACGCCGGCTGGCGGCATGGGACGACTTCCGCCTCGTCGTCATCCGGCCAGTCGTCGAAGCTGACTCCAAGCCCGGAGCTGCCTGCCTCGCCGCCGGCTTGGCCGCCACCCGCCTCGGTGTTGTCATCCATGGCGGCCGCCCCCAAGTCGGGGTCCTCCAGGTCATGCTCCGTCCGGTCGGGGAGGAATCGGCGCTCCGCCTCCGACCCGCCTGCAGGCCGAAGGAGAGGGCTCTGCCGAGACATGCCGACTAGTCAGAGTCGGCCAGAAGGAACTCAGCGACAAAACTAAGAGAAGAAAGGGAAAAAGTGAACATACCATGGGCGGCGGATGTGCTCGGGAATATGGTTCCTTGCCGAACTGCCATTCTGCGGATAGCTTGCAGTTCGCAAGGTAGTTCACCATGTGGGCCACCTCGTCGTGTGGCATGTCCTTGGTGCACATCTGACTCGGATCGAGCTGGCCGCTCATCTGACAGATCAGGTGAGGGCGGCTCTGAAGCGGAAGCACCCGGCGCGCGACGAAGGCGGCCAGCAAGTCGGACCCAGTCAGGCCCTTCGACTGGATCATCACCCGCAGTCGGGCGACGGCCGCGGCTCCAGCCGGCGTCAGCGTCACGGCCCGATAGGACCACTGGGGCCACCTACCCGCCGGCAGGCCGGCTACATAAGCCGGCAAATTGACGTAGTCACCTTGCGGGGCGACGTTCCTCACGTAGAAGTATGACTTCTGCCAGCGCTTCACCGACTGGATTAGCGTGATGACGGGGAAGGGGTTGTCGGCTGCCACCCTCCGCATCGCGATGAAGGCGCCGCTCTGGGCCGGCACGCCCTGCATTCGCGTGCCCAGCTTGGACTGGAAGAACTCCCCCCAGAGCTCGAGGGTGGGGAGAACGCCAAGATAGCCTTCGCACAAGGTGACAAAGGCGGACAGCAGCACCACCGTGTTCGGCGTGAGGTGGTGCGGCTGGAGTTGATAGAATTCGAGGAAGGAACGGAAGAAAGCACTCGCTGGCAGGCCGATGCCGCGCAAGAAATGCGAGCGGAAGACCACCCGCTCGCCTTCCTCCGGCTCCGGCGTGATCTCCTTCTCAGGCGCGAGACGGACCCGCACCTTATCCGCGTCAGGCAGCCGCCACGTCTTGCGGAGGAACTCGACGTGGTCCTCATGGACGTTGGAGCCGCCCCAGTCCCCGCCGTACTGCATGGCGGCGTGAGGCCGGCGAGAACGCGCGCGGCGGCAGGGAAAGGAATGGCGGTACGGCGCGGCGGCGAGACGCTGCTGTGAGGGAAAGCAGGAAGAAGAAGATGGCGGAGAGGAGAGGAGCGTGCGAGCGCCTGCCGCTTCCCCTCCTCCCCCTACTTATTGCCTCGTGCGGCGAAGCCGAGGAGGCGAGGCGTGGGGTGGGACGTGGGATTAACTGCGCCCACTCCCCCACGTCCCGCGATTACTGCGCCCTAAAGACACGCGGAAACCGCCGCAGGAAGACGTGCGGACGGCTTTGGGCCGCAGAGAATCCGCGCCTGGGCCTGGGCGCAGGAGCGGTGGTCCCCCGACCTGCGGCGACGTCTTGTCGCGCGCGTGGGCTGGCAGGCCCTTTTCAGCCAAGGGATGCCACGTGGTTCGCAGGCGGCGAGCTGCCGGCCCGCAGCCCGGCGCACGCGCCGACAGACTCCCGCCTTCCGACTTCAAAAAATTTCACCAAGGCGGCGCGCCCAACCGAAGCCGGCTCCCAGCTGCTGGCTCATCAAGTTAAGAAGCTGACCGAGCTTCTCGACCTCCACTCAACCTCGAAGCCCAACCAGCTTCGGGACTACTGTCGGAGTAAATGGCCACGGGTAGCCTAACCGACCCCCCTGGCTCTTCAGAAAAATTACCAGACCATTCAAGCCTTCAAGCATGCAGAGCGCGGGGCCGCCTTCCCCCGGCCGGCTATCCCCAGGGCCGACTCCCAGAAGGCGACCCAGCCTCAGAAACCTCCCCAAGAAAGGTACGAGATGGCCGACTCCAGGAAGCCGGCCCATGAAGAGACCGACTCCCAGAAGCCGGCCATGAAAGATGCCGACTCCCAGAAGCCGGCCAAGACTACACCCACTAAGACTGCATCCACATAACGGTGATAAGACGGGGCGTGGCCGCAGTACAGCCCACTACCCCCGAATCCCGAAGCAGGCATGGCCACAGGGCGCCGTACGGGCCAGCCATCTCCCGTCTGGCGCGGCACTGTAGCCATGTTGACCATGACGTCACCCACGACAGGCGCCAGTACGGCCCGCGGGCAGCGGGCCCCTTTAGCCAGAGAGACACTCGAAGGCGGCCTGGCCTCCCCTAGTCGGCCAGGGGCGTAGCCGGCTCCCAATAGCCGGCTACCTCCCTCCCTCGAAGCATGCGCCTCATTAAGGAGACAAGACGAGGTGAGGCTACAGTGAGAGCCCACAAGGCGGTGACACTGTAGCCACACTTACCACGACAAAGCCCTCGTCATCAGAGGCGAGGCAACAGTAACCAGCCGCCGACAAAGCTCCCAAGCGGAGGGGCCGGCAGTCGGCGGGCCCCAATGACCGGCGGAGAAACCGGCGAGCATAGACACTGACAGCTAGGACCCGCACCTAGCCGGATTACCATTGTACCCCTGGGGGGTAGGCCTATATAAAACCCCTCGGGGCACCCATGCAAAGGGTTGATCTCATAGAATTTCACACACCACATAGAGAGAAAAACAGAGCTAGCCTTGCACTTCTTCTTCCTCTAGCCAAACAGCTCAAGGAGCACTTGTAGCTACTTGTACTGATCTAGTGATCATGCGGAGACCCCGCAGAGCAGGACTAGGGGTGTTATCTCTACGGAGAGCCCCGAACCTGGGTAAGATTCGCCGGCGTGCATGTCTTCGCCTCATCCCGCTTCCAGGCACCGACGACGTCTTACTGGCTCCCACAATGATAAGCCACCCATTGGCATACGTCGCACCTACCACCCGACAGGGTTTATGATCAAGTTTATCTACGAACAATATTTGAATCTTCTCTGAATTCTTTTATTTATGATTGGTTATCTTTGCAAGTCTCTTCGAATTATCAGTTTGGTTTGGCCTACTAGATTGATCTTTCTTGCAATGGGAGAAGTGCTTAGCTTTGGGTTCAATCTTGCGGTGTCCTTTCCCAGTGAAAGTAGGGGCAGCAAGGCACGTATTGTATTGTTGCCATCGAGGATAACAAGATGGGGTTTACATCATATTGCATGAGTTTATCCCTCTACATCATGTCATCTTACTTAAAGCGTTACTCTGTTCTTATGAACTTAATACTCTAGATGCATGCTGGATAGCGGTCGATGTGTGGAGTAATAGTAGTAGATGCAGGCAGGAGTCGGTCTACTTGTCACGGACGTGATGCCTATATACATGATCATACCTAGATATTCTCATAACTATGGTAAATTCTGTCAATTGCTCAATAGTAATTTGTTTACCCACCGTAATACTTATGCTCTCGAGAGAAGCCACTAGTGAAACCTATGGCTCCCGGGTCTATTTTCCATCATATTAATCTTCCAACACTTAGCTATTTTTATTGCCTTTTATTTTACTTTGCATCTTTATCATAAAAATACCAAAAATATTATCTTATCATATCTATCAGATCTCACTCTCGTAAATGAACGTGAAGGGATTGACAACCCATTTATTGCATTGGTTGCGACGATTTATTTGTTTGTGTAGGTGTGAGGGACTCGTGTGTGGCCTCCTACTGGATTGATACCATGGTTCTCAAAAACTGAGGGAAATACTTACGCTGCTTTACTGCATCACCCTTTCCTCTTCAAGGGAAAACCAACGCAGTGCTCAAGAGGTAGCAAGAAGGATTTCTGGCGCCGTTGCCGGGGAGTCTACGCAAAAGTCAACATACCAAGTACCCATCACAAACCCCTATCTCCCGCATTACATTATTTGCCATTTTCCTCTCGTTTTTCACTCCCCCACTTCACCCTTGTCATTTTATTCGCCCTCTCTTTACCGTTCGCCTCTTTGTCGCCTGCTTCTTGTTTGTTCGTGTGTTGGATTGTTTGCTTGTCACGATGGCTCAAGATAATTCTAAATTGTGTGACTTTACCAATACCAACAACAATGATTTTCTTAGCACCCCGATTGCTCCTGTTACCGATACTGTGTCTTGTGAAATTAATGCTGCTTTGTTGAATCTTGTTATGAAAGATCAATTCGCCGGCCTTCCTAGTGAAGATGCCGCTACCCATCTAAATAGCTTCGTTGATTTGTGTGATATGCAAAAGAAGAAAGATGTGGACAATGATATTGTTAAATTGAAACTATTTCCTTTTTCGCTTAGAGATCGTGCTAAAGCTTGGTTTTCGTCTTTGCCTAAAAATAGTATTGATTCTTGGAATAAGTGCAAAGATGCTTTTACCTCTAAGTATTTTCCTCCCGCTAAGATCATCTCTCTTAGAAACGACATCATGAATTTCAAGCAACTTGATCATGAACATGTTGCACAAGCTTGGGAGAGGATGAATAATGATACGTAATTGCCCTACACATGTTTTGAATTTGTGGATGATTATACAATTTTTTTATGCCGGATTGAATTTTGCTTCTAGAAATCTTTTAGATTCGGCCGCGGGAGGCACTTTTATGGAAATCACTTTAGGAGAAGCTACTAAACTCCTAGATAATATTATGGTTAATTATTCTCAATGGCACACTGAAAGATCTACTAATAAGAAAGTGCATGCGATAGAAGAAATTAGTGTTTTGAGTGGAAAGATGGATGAACTTATGAAATTATTTGCTAATAAAAGTGTTTCTTCTGATCCTAATGATATGCCTTTGTCTACTTTGATTGAGAATAATAATGAATCTATGGATGTGAATTTTGTTGGTAGGAATAATTTTGGTAACAACGTGTATAGAGGAAACTTTAATCCTAGGCCGTATCCTAGTAATTCCTCTAATAATTATGGTAATTCCTACAACAATTCTTATGGAAATTTTAATAAGATGCCCTCTAAATTTGATACTAGAGTTAAGGAGTTTATGAATTCGCAAAAGAATTTCAAAGCTTTGCTTGAAGAAAAATTTCTTAAAGTTGATGAATTGGCTAGGAACGTTGATAGAATTTCTTTTGATGTTGATTCTTTGAAGCTTAGATCTATTCCACCTAAGCATGATATCAATGAGTCTCTCAAAGCCATGAGAATTTCCATTGGTGTGTGCAAAGAAAGAACCGCTAGGATGCGTGCTAAGAAAGATTGCTTTGTGAAATCATGTTCTTCTAATTTCAATGAAAATAAAGATGAAGATATAAAAGTTATTGATGTGTCCCCTATTAAATCTTTGTTTTGCAATATGAATCTTGATAATGATGGGACTGAATGTGATCCACCTTTACCTAGAAGGCGTTCAAAAAATTCGGAGTTTTTAGATCTTGATGCAAAAATTGGTAAAAGTGGGATTGAAGAGATCAAAACTCTAGATATTAATGAACCCACTATTTTGGATTTTAAGGAATTTAATTATGATAATTGCTCTTTGATAGATTGTATTTCCTTGTTGCAATCCGTGCTAAATTCTCCTCATGCTTATAGTCAAAATAAAGCTTTTACTAAACATATCGTTGATGCTTTAATGCAATCTTATGAAGAAAAACTTGAGTTGGAAGTTTCTATCCCTAGAAAACTTTATGATGAGTGGGAACCTACTATTAAAATTAAAATTAAAGATCATGAATGCTATGCTTTGTGTGATTTGGGTGCTAGTGTTTCCACGATTCCAAAAACTTTGTGCGATGCTAGGTTTCCGTGATTTTGATGACTGCTCTCTAAACTTACACCTTGCGGATTCCACCATTAAGAAACCTATGGGAAGAATTAATGATGTTCTTATTGTTGCAAATAGGAACTATGTGCCCGTAGATTTTATTGTTCTTGATATAGATTGCAATCCTTCATGTCCTATTATTCTTGGTAGACCTTTCCTTAGAACGATTGGTGCAATTCTTGATATGAAGGAAGGGAATATTAGATTCCAATTTCCGTTAAGTAAATGCATGGAACACTTCCCTAGAAAGAAAATAAAATTACCTTATGAATCTATTATGAGAGCCACTTATGGATTGCCTACCAAAGATGGCAATACCTAGATCTATCCTTGCTTTTATGCCTAGCTAGGGGCGTTAAACGATAGCGCTTGTTGGGAGGCAACCCAATTTTATTTTTAGTTTTTTTTGCCTTTTGCTTCTGTTTAGGAATAAATATTTGATCTGGCGTCTGGTTAGATTTGTTTCTATGTTTTAATTAGTGTTTGTGCCAAGTTTAACCTATAGGATCTTATTGGATGATAGTTATTTGATCTTGCTGAAAATTCCAGAAACTTTCTGTTCACGAAAATAATTGTTAAAATCACCAGAACGTGATAAAATATTTATTCCAATTGCTGCTGATCAATAAACAAATTTTCTAGGTCGTCCTATTTTCGCTGAATTTTTGGAGTTCCAGAAGTTTGCGTTAGTTACAGATTACTACAGACTGTTCTGTTTTTGACAGATTCTGTTTTTCGTGTGTTGTTTGCTTATTTTGATGAATCTATGGCTAGTAAAATAGTTTATAAACCATAGAGAAGTTGGAATACAGTAGGTTGAACACCAATATAAATAAAGAATGAGTTCATTACAGTACCTTGAAGTGGTGTTTTGTTTTCTTTCGCTAACGGAGCTCACGAGATTTTCTGTCAAGTTTTGTGTTGTGAAGTTTTCAAGTTTTGGGTAAAAGATTTGATGGTTATGGAACAAGGAGTGGCAAGAGCCTAAGCTTGGGGATGCCCATGGCACCCCAAGATAATCTAAGGATACCTAAAAGCCAAAGCTTGGGGATGCCCCGGAAGGCATCCCCTCTTTTCGTCTACATCCATCGGTAACTTTACTTGGAGCTATATTTTTATTCACCACATGATATGTGTTTTGCTTGGAGCGTCTTGTATTATATGAGTCTTTATTTGTTAGTTTGCCACAATCATCCTTTCTGTACACACCTTTTGATAGAGACACACATGATTCGGCAATTTTCAGAATACTCTATGTGCTTCACTTATATCTTTTGAGCTATATAGTTTTGCCCTAGTGCTTCAGTTATAGCTTTTAGAGCACGGCGGTGGATTTGTTTTATAGAAAATATTGATCTCTCGTGCTTCACATATATTATTTTGAGAGTGTTAAAATAGCATGGCAATTTGCTTTAATTATAATATCATGAGAAATTTGATGCTTGATAATTGTTTTGAGATATAAAGGTGGTAATATCATAGTTGTGCTAGTTGAGTAATTGTGGAATTGAAAAATACTTGTGTTGGAGTTTGTGATTCCCGTAGCATGCACGTATGGTGAACCGTTATGTAACAAAGTCGGAGCATGAGGTATTTATTTATTTTCATCCTTTGTGTGGCGGTCGGGATCGCGCGATGATTAACTCCAACCAACCCTTCTCCTAGGAGCATGCGTAGTAATACTTTGCTTCGAGGGCTAATAAATTTTTGCAATAAGTATATGAGTTCTTTATGACTAATGTGTGTCCATGGATTATACGCACACTTACCTTTCCGCAATTTTCTAGCCTCTTCGGTACCGTGCATTGTCCTTTCTCACCTTGAGAGTTGGTGCAAACTTCGCCGGTGCATCCAAACCCCGTGATATGATACGCTCTATCACACATAAACCTCCTTATATCTTCCTCAAAACAGCCACCATACCTACCTATTATGGCATTTCCATAGCCATTCCGAGATATATTGCCATGCAACTTTCCACCGTTTCATTTATCATGACACACTCCATCATTGTCATATTGCTTTGCATGATCATGTAGTTGACATTGTATTTGTGGCAAAGCCACCATTCATAATTCTTTCATACATGTCGCGCTTGATTCATTGCATATCCCGGTACACCGCCGAAGGCATTCCCATAGAGTCATATTTTGTTCTAAGTATTGAGTTGTAATTCATGAGTTGTACGTAAATAAAAGTGTGATGATCATCATTATTAGAGCATTGTCCCAAGTGAGGAAAGGATGATGGAGACTATGATTCCCCCACAAGTCGGGATGAGACTCCGAACTAAATAAAAAAAAGAAGAGAAAAGGCCCAAATAAAAAAAATGAGAGAAAAAGAGAGAAGGGACAATGTTACTATCCTTTTACCACACTTGTGCTTCAAAGTAGCACCGTGATCTTCATGATAGAGAGTCCCTCATTTTGTCGCTTTCATATACTAGTGGGAAATTTAATTATAGAACTTGGCATGTATATTCCAATGACGGGCTTCCTCAAATGCCCGAGGTCTTCGTGAGCAAGCAAGTTGGATGCACACCCACTTAGTTTCTTTTGTTTGAGCTTTCATACACTTATAACTCTAGTGCATCCGTTGCATGGCAATCCCTACTCCTTGCATTGACATCAATTGATGGGCATCTCCATAGCCCGTTGATTAGCCTCGTTGATGTGAGACTTTCTCCTTTTTTGTCTTCCCACATAACCCCTACCATTACACCTTATTCCACCATAGTGCTATATCCATGGCTTGCGCTCATGTATCGCGTAAGAGCTGAAAAGGCTGAAGCGCGTTAAGAAGTATGAACCAATTGCTTGGCTAAAACCGGGGTTGTACATGATATGAATATTTTGTGTGGGGAAGATGGAGCATAGCCAGACTATATGATTTTGTAGGGATAACTTGCTTTGGCTATGTTATTTTGGTAAGACATAATTGCTTGGTTAGCATGCTTGAAATATTATTGTTTTTATGTCAACATTAAACTTTTATCTTAAATCATATTAAATCTGAACATCCGTGCCACAATAAGAAGAATTACATTGAAATTATGCTAAGTAGCATTCCACATCAAAAATTCTTTTTTTATCATTTACCTACTCGAGGACGAGCAGGAATTAAGCTTGGGGATGCTTGATATGTCTCCAATGTAACTATAATTTTTGATTGTTCCATGTTATATTATATTCTGTTTTGGATGTTTAATGGGCTTTATTATACACTTTTATATTATTTTTGGGACTAACCTATTAACCGGAGGCCCAGCCCAGAATTGCTGTTTTTTTTGCCTATTTCAGAGTTTCGCAGAAAAAGAATATCAAACGGAGTCCAAATGGAATGAAACCTTCGGGAACGTGATTTTTAGAACGAACGTGATCTAGAGGACTTGGACCCTACGTCAAGACATCAACCAGGAAGGCATGAGGTAGGGGGCGCGCCTACCCCCCTGGGCTCGCCCTCCACCCTCGTGGGCCCCATGTTGCTCCACCGACGTACTTCTTCCTCCTATATACACCTACGTACCCCCAAAATAGCTACCAGATACGGAGCCAAAAACCTAATTCCACCGCCGCAACCTTCTGTACCCGTGAGATCCCATCTTGGGGCCTTTTTTGGAGCTCCGCCGGAGGGGGCATCGATCACGAAGGGCTTCTACATCAACACCATAGCCTCTCAGATGATGTGTGAGTAGTTTACCTCAGACCTTCGGGTCCATAGTTATTAGCAAGATGGCTTCTTCTCTCTTTTTGGATCTCAATACAATGTTCTCCCCCTCTCTTGTGGAGATCTATTCGATGTAATCTTCTTTTGCGGTGTGTTTGTTGAGACCGATGAATTGTGGGTTTATGATCAAGTTTATCTATGAACAATATTTGAATCTTCTCTGGATTCTTTTATTTATGATTGGTTATCTTTGCAAGTCTCTTCGAATTATCAGTTTGGCTTGGCCTACTGGATTGATCTTTCTTGCAATGGGAGAAGTGCTTAGTGTCGGTGTCAAAACCGATGGATCTCGGGTAGGGGGTCCCGAACTGTGCGTCTAAGGCGGATGGCAACATGAGGCGGGGGACACGATGTTTACCCAGGTTCGGGCCCTCTCGATGGAGGTAATACCCTACTTCCTGCTTGTTTGATCTTGACGATATGAGTATTACAAGAGTTGATCTACCACGAGATTGTAGAGGCTAAACCCTAGAAGCTAGCCTATGGTATGATTGTTGTTGTCCTACGGACTAAACCCTTTGGTTTATATAGACACCAGAGGGGGCTAGGGTTACACAGAGTCGGTTACAAGGGAGGAGATCTACAGATCCGAATTGCCAAGCTTGCCTTCCACGCCAAGGAGAGTCCCACCCGGACATGGGACGAAGTCTTCAATCTTATATCTTCATAGTCCAACAGTCCGGCCAAAGTATATAGTCCGGCTGTCCGAGCACCCCCTAATCCAGGACTCCCTCAGTAGCCCCCGAACTAGGCTTCAATGACGTCGAGTCCGGCGCGTAGATTGTCTTCGGCATTGCAAGGCGGGTTCTCCTCCAAATTCTGAGTGCCTGTCGAGTAGTGTCCGACTTCCCATGAATGTTGCACTCCTTGGCTTCTACGCCTAATAATGGCTGTCCTCCATGTGTCGAGCGAATGCGAGAAGTCAGGGCATTTTTACACTTGCCACCCTAACCATGTAAGTAAATTGTCTATTTAAGGAGGCGGGGATCCTCAGATCCAGATCACACCATCCTCCTCCAGCGAGTATTCATCGGAGCGCGCCCGGAAAGGTCCATCCCATCATGGCCGGCTATCGCAGCTCCTCCTCTCGCTCCCGTAGCCCTAAGCCAGGCAATTGGAAGAAGTTATCCATCCCTCACAGCCAATTAGTAGAGTTACAGATCCAGGGATTCCTCCCTCTAGCGTATATGGTCCCCGTTCGAGCCGGACTCGCCACCTACAACGGCGGGGAGCAAGCGGAGAGCTTTCCCAACCCATCTAGGGGGGAGTGGGTATTCCTTGTCCCTTACTTATTGAGGAAGCTCGAATTTCCAATCCATCCGTTCCTCCGCGGGCTCCTGGAGTTCTACGGCCTCCAGCTGCATAACTTTACTCCTGCCTCCATATTACACATCGCTGGTACGTCGCCCTTTGCGAGCTGTTTTTGGGCTGCGAAGCTCATTTTGAGCTATGGAAGAGGCTATTCTGCCTCGTACCCCGTACACACGAGGGGTCAATATATCAAGTGGGCGGAGCCGAAATATGGCGCATCGCCGGGACCGGATACCTGTCCGGTACTCCGAAGAAGACATCCGAAGACTGGCCTTCGGAGTGGTTTTATATGGAGGACGTCCCCCTTCCGGACCCTATTCGGATGGGCCTTCCTGAGTTCGAGAACGCTCCCTTGAAGAAACACCGCAGCTGGCGCCCTCGGAGCCCCCAGGAGGAAGATAACGGGGAAGTCCTTTACCTGATGGGTCGGATACAGACGCTGGCCCAGTCAGGATTGACAGTAATCGAGGTCATGTCAATATGTATAATGCGGGGGGTGCAGCCACTTCAATATCGGGGGCAACCCATGTGGCACTTCAACGGAGAAGATGATGCCACCCGCTGTGGTCGTAAGGGACCGTACTCAATCGCTGCTCTAGCAAAAATTCTGTCCGATTTGTACAAAGGAGAGGAAGAGGAGTTCATCCGCATTAAGTCACGCGATGGATTCTCCATGTACAACCCTCCAAGCTGGGTGAGCTGCTACTTTTAACTCCAACCCTTCCCGCATTCTTCGTCATAAGTATTTACCTTGCCATTTGATAGCAGGAACTGCGAAAAGCTGTAAGGGAGGTCCACAGCCCACCTCCACTACCGGAGGACCCTGACCGGGCCCTCGACCCCGGACTCGAAGAAGATCCGGACACATTTGTGGAGCTTATTGACAGGAAGTTCTATCAATTAAGCTGCGACGGTGCCATGGTGGCCATCATAGCCGATTATCCGAGACTACTCCCTACATCGCATGTAAGTAAAACCGGAGTCCTAACTTCCAAGAAGGATTCCTTTTTTCTGCACTTCACCTACCGCACACATATTGTGTCTTACAGGGAAGGCCCTCGGGACGCCATGCCGAACCCGCAGTGACTCACCAACAAGGGGCACCGAAGCCGGGTAGGCTTAGAAGGAAGGCGGTCAGGACTGAGACGCCGTCGCAGAGGTATGAAAAAGAACCCCGCTCCGTGGTTGTCGTCTTCTAAAATATAATAACGCCCATGTTTCCTAG
This sequence comes from Triticum aestivum, assembly GCF_018294505.1. Taxonomy (NCBI): domain Eukaryota; kingdom Viridiplantae; phylum Streptophyta; class Magnoliopsida; order Poales; family Poaceae; genus Triticum; species Triticum aestivum. Next base: position 50,490,782 of record NC_057811.1, on the reverse strand, counting down.
GTTGAAAAACGCTCGCCGGACTATGTCCGGAGAGGTTGCCGGCCACGCCTCCACCAGTCGGGCTCCAGAGCCGGACTTAGAGGCGGACGCTAACAAGGGGCCAACGCTGGATGTTCCTCCTACAGAGGATGCAGATAGGCTATCCGCTACGAATTCCGAAGTGGAGAGCGCCATGAATCACAGGCGTCGTCGGGCCGTACTCCGCGACGCTTGTTTCTCCCAAGAGGCGTTTGATGCCTTCAACTCAGGAGACGCATACATCCGAGCTGCTCAAAATGGTCTTGCCAGAGCCACAGACCAGTATGTAAAGGATATACGGGTAAGAAAATCTAATAATTATGTATATCAGTAGCCCCTTAGACTTGAAACAGTTGGCACAACTGATTTAAGGATCATTGTTTGCATAGGTTCTTACGGAGAAGAATACCCAGTTGTCTCAAGAGCTGGAGGAGTGCAAAGCCCAGCTTCAGGCCGCAGTTGCCGCAGTGAAGGAGTCCGAGAAGGCCCCATCTGGTAACACTTGTTTCCATTGCAAAGAATATCATGTACCAGGTAGTATGCGGCATGCGTGCAAATCTAACAATAGATTTTGCAGATGACTCCGGAGTGAATCCGGAGGTCGTGCGAGGGGATGAGCAACATGCTAACCGACAGCTAAAGGCTGGCGAACGCATGCTTACACGGGTTAGGCGGGAGAAAAACAATCTCCAAGACGCCAATACCCGGCTGGGCGTTGAACTGAAAGATGTTCGAGCCCAGCTTGCTGACTCCGTAAAGGAGAATAAGAGGCTTCGACGCGACATTTTCAATAAGTGCTTGAACGAACTTTTAAAGAGTTCGGCGAAGAAACCGGCTGACAGAGTTATATCTGTAGGGATGCTGACGGGTCGTCCTGCCGAGGAAATGCCCGGGTCTGCAGGTGATCTTCTGCCAGAGCTCTCCCAACTGGATGAACAAGTTCGACAGGTGATGCAGGGCATTGCCCAAGCCTTGTGGCCATCCGCCTCCCTGCCAGGAGGAATGGGGGAGCTCAAGGGAGCGCGGCGGTGCTTCCGATTATGGAAGATATCAGCCTACCGACAAGGTGCAAGGGAAGCTTGGGCCATGGTGAAGACGCGATATACCAAGGCTGACCCGAACCACATGGCCGCGGTCGGACCTGTGCGGTCTGATGGGAAAGACATCCCTGTCAGTTTGGTGTATGACCAGGTAGAATTAGCCGCAAAGTATTCCCAATAGGACTGTAGGCTAGACAGCTTGTTGGATGGTATAGAAGAAGAATTTAGTCAGTCTAAGTGACTGTGTACTTCAAGTGACATATATTGTCCCTAGCCGGATTGTAAATCATTTGTCATGGCTGACCTTCTCGCTTCGACCTCTGGACCCGACAGTCCGGAGTGTATCCGGATACCCGCTCAGTTATGTAAAAACCGGGGTATGCATGGAAACCAGGCGTAGGGGTCATAAGTGCTTGAACAGACAAGTACCCAACTACTATGTTATATTACATGAATAGTAAGAAACATCTTCCAGGGAGAATAGTTCCGTTAAGGGTTCCTTTCCCTGGGTATGCATGCATTAATGTGCATGTCCGAACTGTGAAAAGAGACGCAGGATATAAACATCTGGGGGCATGTGGTACAATAGATAAAAATCGTCTTTTGTTCACCGACCGAATATTCCCTTAAGAACGCTAGCTTTCGGCTTCACCCAGTCTGAGGTACACATCCGGCTGACCCGGCAGTAACAATCGCAGAGGTGCTCCCCTTATGCCCTAGCCGAATTAACGGGAACGTAGGGCATAAACACAAGAGCCAGGCAACCCAGCTTGGCCAAAACTTAAGTCATATCAATGCATATAATGGCGAAAAAAGTTACATGTGAAAAGTAACACATGTGTGGGGCATAGAGCCCGAAACGTAGCTATATTAAGCTTCTGTATAAGAAGCCCCCAGGTATCATGAGTGCGGCTAGCGCGTCAAGATTGTGTAGCCAAGACACATTTTAGCCTTTTAAGGCCTTGAAGAAAAAAGGGAAGAAAGAAAGAAAGAAAAGACAGTTAACGAATATATAAAAAATTGACAGTGGTAAGGAGACGAACATAGAGTCCGGCACTAGGCGTAGAACCTTCGGAGTCTGGTTGTGTTCCATGGGTTTGGCTCGAGTCGATTGTCCGATGCATCCCGCAGACGGTACGCTCCACCGGTCAGAACTTGGTCAATAACGAAGGGACCTTCCCATTTGGGCTTGAGCTTGTTCTTTTTCTTCTCCGGTAGGTGTAGAACGAGTTCGCCAACGTTATAAGTTTTGGCCCGTATTTCTCTGCTTTGATACCTTCGAGCCTGTTGCTGATAGAATGCGGAACGGGCTTTTGCCACATCACGCTCCTCCTCCAGGGCATCCAAACTGTCCTGCCAATCAAGCTCGGCTTCTTTCTCTTCATAGATGCGCACTCAAGGTGAGTTATGAATTATGTCGCAGGGCAGCACCGCCTCTGCGCCGTACACCATAAAAACAGTGTGTATCCGGTAGTGCAATTTGGCGTGGTCCGCAGCCCCCATAGTACGGAGTCGAGCTCCTCTACCCAATGCGTATCGGATTCCTTCAAGGATCGCACTAATCTGGGTTTAATGCCGCTCATGATAAGACCATTTGCTCGCTTGACTTGACCGTTAGTTTGCGGGTGATAGACAGAAGCATAATCGAGCTTGATGCCCATGTTGCTGCACCAAAGTTTTACCTCGTCGGCTGTAAAGTTCGAGCTGTTAACGGTGTACAACCCCGGATATGAAGTCTATCACTGGTCCAGATTCGGCCGTTTTAACTGGTTTGGCTTCTATCCATTTGGTGAATTTGTCCACCATGACCAATTGGTATTTTTTCTTATGGCTGCCCCCTTTAAGGGGTCCGACCATATCAAGCCCCCAGACCGCAAAGGGCCAAGTGATGGGGAATGTTTGGAGAGCGGTAGGTGGCATATGGCTTTGGTTTGCGAAGAGCTGGCAACCGACGCAACGTTGAATGAGGTCCTATGCGTCTGCCCGGGCTGTCGGCCAATAAAAACCTGTACGGAAGGCCTTGCTTACAAGGGCCCGAGCTGCGGCGTGGTGGCCGCCAAGTCCAGCATGAATTTCTGCCAAAAGTTGCCGTCCTTCCTCTTCGGAGATGCACCTTTTAAGGACTCCGGTAGCGCTTTTCTTATAAAGCTCTCCCTCATGGACCTTGTAGGCTTTAGAGCGTCGCACAATGCAACGTGCCTCGTTTGGGTCCTCAGGTAGTTCCTGCCTAGTTAGGTAAGCCAATAAAGGTTCTGTCCACGGGGCGATGACGGCCATAATCACGTGGGCCGAAGGTGTTATTTCGGTGGCAGAGCCTCCGATTACGTCAGAGTGTTCGGTGTCTGGTGTTGTGGCCGGGTCCGGACTATTGTTACCGGTCTCTCCTTCACATACCACGGATGGCTTAGACAACCTTTCCAAGAAGATATTAGGTCGGACAGGGTCGCGCTTAGCGCCGATGCGGGCGAGGATATCCGCTGCCTGATTGTTTTCCCGGACCACATGGTGGAATTCAAGCCCCTCGAACCGAGCTGACATTTTGAGGATGGCGTTGCGATAAGCCACCATTTTTGGATCCTTGGCATCAAAGTCTCCATTTGTTTGAGATATTGCGAGGTTTGAGTCCCCACGCACCTCCAGGCGATGAATGCCCATGGAGACTGCCATCCGGAGACCATGTAACAGGGCCTCATATTCTGTTGCGTTGTTGGAGTCTGTGTATAGTATTTGGAGTACGTATTGGACTGTATCTCCGGTGTGGGATGTCAGGACGACGCCAGCCCCCAGACCAGCCAGCATTTTAGAGCCGTCAAAGTGCATGATCCAATTGGAGTACGCGCCGTACTCTTTAGGTAGTTCGGCTTCTGTCCATTCGGCGACAAAATCAGCCAGTACTTGTGACTTAATGGCTCGCCGTGGTTTGTATATTATGTCGAACGGGAGGAGCTCAATAGCCCATTTAGCAATCCGGCCCGTGGCCTCGCGGTTGTTTATTATGTCGTTGAGTGGTACTTCAGAGGCCACCGTAATTGAACACTCTTGAAAGTAGTGTCGTAGTTTCTGTGATGCCATGAAGACCGCGTATGCTATCTTTTGATAATGTGGCTACCGTGATTTGCATGGAGTAAGGACAGTGGATACATAGTATACCGGCTTTTGAAGCGGGAACTTATGTTCGTCCGTCTCTCGTTCGACGACGAGCACTGCGCTTACAACTTGGTGTGTTGCTGCTATGTATAATAGCATTGGTTCGCCGACATTTGTCGCGGCCAAGATTGGGTTTGTGGCCAAAACGGCTTTTATTTCTTCTAATCCGGCCGTGGCCGCATCCATCCACTCGAAGTGTTCGGTGCGTCGAAGAAGGCGATAAAGAGGCAGTGCCATTTCTCCTAATCGGGAGATGAAGCGGCTTAAGGCAGCCACGCATCCAGTTAGTTTCTGGATTTGCTTCAGGTCTGTTGGGATGGCCAACTGTGACAGAGCTCGGATTTTAGCCGGATTTGCTTCGATTACTCTGTTGGAGACGATGAAGCCTAAGAGCTTTCCGGCGGGCACGCCGAAGACACATTTTTCCGGATTGAGCTTAATGTCGTATGTTCGGAGATTGTCGAACGTGAGCCTCAAGTCGTCTATTAAGGATTCGATGTGTCTGGTTTTAATGACCACATCGTCTACGTATGCCTCCACTGTTTTGCCGATCTGTGTCTCCAAGCATGTCTGAATCATGCGTTGATAGGTTGCACCGGCGTTTTTAGCCCGAAAGGCATGGTGTTAAAACTGAAGGGGCCGTATGGAGTGATAAATGCCGTTGCGGCATGATCGGACTCGGCCATCTTAATATGATGGTATCCGGAGTATGCGTCGAGGAAACACAATGGGTCATGTCCTGCGGTAGCGTTGATAATTAGATCGATGCGAGGGAGGGGGAAGGGATCCTTGGGGCAAGCCTTGTTAAGGTCCTTGAAGTCGACACATAGGCGCCAGGATTTGTCCTTCTTTGGTACCATCACCAGGTTTGCTAGCCAGTCTGGATGTTTTATTTCTCGAATGAATCCGGCCTCCAGTAACTTGGCTAGCTCCTCTCCCATGGCTTGTCGCTTAGGCTCAGAGAAGCGCCGAAGAGTTTGCTTGACCGGCTTGAATCCCTTTAGAATGTTAAGGCGATGCTCGGCCAGCCTGCGTGGGATTCCTGGCATGTCTGAAGGATGCCAGGCGAAGATGTCCCAATTCGCGCGCAAGAACTCCCTAGCGCGGCGGCTACTGTGGGGTTTAACTGTACCCCGATGGATGCTGTTTTTGTAGGGTCCGTTGGATGGACTTTGAATTTGACTATTTCATCCGCTGGTTTAAAAGAGGTGGACTTGGATCTTTTGTCGAGTATCATGTCGTCCCTGTACACTGTGGAGCGCATCACAGTTAATTCTTCGGCCGCGAGGGCTTCGGATAACGCCTCAAGGGCCAGTGCGGCTGTTTTATTTTCGGCGCGGAGTGCTATGTCCGGATCACTAGCTAGAGTGATGACTCCATTGGGCCCGGGCATTTTGAGCTTCATGTACCCGTAATGGGGTATAGCTTGGAAGATCGTGAATGCCTCCCGCCCTAGAAGGGCGTGGTATCCGCTATTGAACGGGGCCACTTGGAATGTGATTTCTTCGGACCTATAATTCTCCGGCGTGCCGTATACCACATCTAGTGTGATTTTCCCAGCACATCGTGCCTCCCGACTAGGGATGATTCCTCTAAAGGTCGTGCTGCTTTGCTCAATGCGGCTTTTGTCTATTTCCATTTTTCAAAGAGTCTCCTCATAGATGAGGTCTAATCCGCTGCCGCCGTCCATCAGCACTTTAGTAACCTGGAAGCCGTCCACAATTGGGCTAAGGACCAAGGCGGCTGGTGCTCGGGCTGTTCGGAATTTAGGTTCGTCACTGGCATTGAAGGTAATAGCCGTATCGCTCCATAGATTTATTGCTGCCACGTGGCAGACTTCGGCAAGGCTGTGGAGTGCTCGCTTACGCCTATTATTTGAGGCGAAGGTCTCGAAGGCTGTCAATACTGTGTTGTTGTTTTCCACAGGATGGTGCTCTGCGGTATTGTTGATGAGGAGATCCTCACCGCTCTTGGCCACCTGCCGGAGTACCCAACACACTCTAAGGCTGTGTGTTGGCATGGTATCCTTTGTACTGTGAATTTTGCATGGCCCATTAAGCCATCCCTCCAATACGGTTCCACGCCCTGTAGTGGGCTTTTGTTTCTTTGTAATTGGATCGGGTGACTTACGAGAGTACACCCTTTTAGTTCGGACGGGGGGTTTTGTGAGAGCCGGAGGATCCCAAAATTTTGTTTGGGTTTTCCAGGCACTTTCTATCGCACAGTACTTCCGTACTATGGCCGCCAAGTCAGCGAAGTGTGCTTGTCACGGCGACTTATGGCGTTCAGGATTCCCCTGTCCGTGCAATTTTTGCAAAAGAATGAAATTGCGTCTTCCTCGGGACAGTCCTTAACCTTGCTCATTACAAGGAGGAATCTGGCCCAATAGTGGTGTACTGTCTCTTTGGGCTCTTGTCTAATATGGGAAAGATCACTTATATCTGGGTGGGTGGGTGGATTTAGGTCCGAACCCTGACCCGATGTGAGACCCATGGGCGGAGGAGTTTCCGAGCTTGGCAGTTTGGGCTCCGGGATGTTACCCAACAGGTCTGGCCCGCTGCCTGATTCTAGGTTCAAGGCTTGGGCCATGTCCTCCCGTAGATGGGTATCCGGCTCGGAGAGCTCGGGAATCCGGACATAGTTTGTCCTAAAGATAGAAGAAGAATCGCTGCGTTGCTCCTCCACCACCGCTATCTGATGGGTGACCGGCGGAGAGTTAATCTCCCTTTGGTCTGGTTTAAGCCCGATCTGATCATAGTCTGCGGCGACTCCCAAGGCGGCGATGCGATCCAAGAGCTTGTTCAAGGAAGAGAGCTCCATTGGATCCAACTGCTCGGCGAATTCCGAGCCGACGTGGAGGCTGTTTTCGATGACCCGAGAAGTCATCGTCGGCGCAACGGCCGAACGGGCGGTCATGACGAAACCGCCTAGTCGGAGAGTTTGGCCTACAGCCAGGGCTCCCCCAGAGGTGATGTTGTCCTTGACAACGAGACGAGCCATCCAGCCTTATGATGACGGCATAGTGGAACTCTCAATGAAAGCACCAATGTCGGTGTCAAAACCGGCGGATCTCGGGTAGGGGGTCCCGAACTGTGCGTCTAAGGCGGATGGTAACAGGAGGTGGGGGACACGATGTTTACCTAGGTTCGGGCCCTCTCGATGGAGGTAATACCCTACTTCCTGCTTGATTGATCTTGATGATATGAGTATTACAAGAGTTGATCTACCACGAGATCGTAGAGGCTAAACCCTAGAAGCTAGCCTATGGTATGATTGTTGTTGTCCTACGGACTAAACCCTCCGGTTTATGTAGACACCGGAGGGGGCTAGGGTTACACAAAGTCGGTTACAAGGGAGGAGATCTACATATCCGAATTGCCAAGCTTGCCTTCCACGCCAAGGAGAGTCCCACCCGGACACGGGGCGAAGTCTTCAATCTTGTATCTTCATAGTCCAATAGTCCAGCCAAAGTATATAGTCCGGCTGTCCGAGGACCCCCTAATCTAGGACTCCCTCACTTAGCTTTGGGTTCAATCTTGCGGTGTCCTTTCCCAGTGACAGTAGGGGCAGCAAGGCATGTATTGTATTGTTGCCATCGAGGATAACAAGATGGGGTTTATATCATATTGCATGAGTTTATCCCTCTACATCATATCATCTTACTTAAAGCGTTACTCTGTTCTTATGAACTTAATACTCTAGATGCATGCTGGATAGCAGTTGATGTGTGGAGTAATAGTATTAGATGCAGGCAGGAGTCGGTCTACTTGTCACGGACGTGATGCCTATATACATGATCATACCTAGATATTCTCATAACTATGGTAAATTCTGTCCATTGCTCAACAGTAATTTGTTTACCCACCGTAATACTTATGCTCTCGAGAGAAGCCACTAGTGAAACCTATGGCCCCCGGGTCTATTTTCTATCATATTAATCTTTCAACACTTAGCTATTTTTATTGCCTTTTATTTTACTTTGCATCTTTATCATAAAAATACCAAAAATATTATCTTATCATATCTATCAGATCTCACTCTCGTAAGTGACCGTGAAGGGATTGACAACCCCTTTATTGTGTTGGTTGCGAGGATTTATTTGTTTGTGTACGTGCGAGGGACTCGTGCGTGGCGTCCTACTGGATTGATACCTTGGTTCCTAAAACTGAGGGAAATACTTATGCTGCTTTACTGCATCACCCTTTCCTCTTCAAGGGAAAACCAACGCAGTGCTCAAGAGGTAGCATTCACCAAATCAGTTACAGTACGATTCTTTCTTTCGGCTACCCCATTTGATTGAGGTGAATAGGGAGGCGTCCTCTAAAGGATTATACCATGTTCTGCACCGAAGGAATCAAATTCATTTGAAAAATACTCTCCGCCATGATCGGACCTAAGCCTCTTGATCTTTCGATCAAGTTGGTTTTTTGCTTCATCTTTATAGATCTTGAAATAGTTCAAAGCCTCATCCTTAGATTTCAGAAGATACACATGGCAGTATCTAGTGGAGTCATCAATTAACGACATGAAATATTTCTTTCCACCTTTTGTCAAAACACCATTCATTTCACATAGATCTGAATGTATGAGCTCTAGTGGTGCAAGATTTCTCGTTTCTGAAGTCGTGTGAGACTTACGAGGTTGCTTAGCTTGCACACAAACTTGACACCCTGATCCCTTAACAGTGGTGAAACTAGGGATTAAGTTTAACTTCGCTAGTCGCGACATGCAACGAAAGTTATGACACCTAGATCGGATATGAACTCCTTCATCCAGACTCCTTAATTTGCTACTTCCGAAGCAACTATGTACTCCGCTTCACACGTAGATCCAGCCACGAAGCTTTGCTTAGTACAGCACCAACTGACAACTCCACCGTTCAATATAAATATGTATCCGGTTTGTGACTTAGAGTCATCTGGATCAGTGTCAAAGCTTGCATCGACGTAACCATTTACGACGAGCTCTTTGTCACCTCCATAAACGAGAAACATATCCTTAGTCCTCTTTAGGTATTTCAGGATGTTCTTGACCGCTGTCCGGTGATCCACTCCTGGATTACTTTGGTACCTCCCTGCTAAACTAATAGCAAGGCACACATCAGGTCTGGTACACAGCATTGCATACATGATAGAACCTATGGCTGAAGCATAGGGAATGACTTTCATTTTCCCTCTATCTTCTGCAGTGGTTGGGCATTGAGTCTGACTCAACTTCACACCTTGTAGCATTTCAAAACTTTATCAAGGTATGTGCTTTGTGAAAGTCCAATTAAGCATCTTGATCTATCTCTATAGATCTTGATGCCCAATATGTAAGCAGCTTCACTGAGGTCTTTCATAGAAAAACTTTTATTCAAGTATCCTTTTATGCTATCCAGAAATTATATATCATTTCCAATCAATAATATGTCATCTACATATAATATTAGAAATGCTATAGAGCTCCCACTCACTTTCTTCTAAATACAAGCTTCTCCAAAAGTCTGTATAAAACCATATGCTTTGATCACACTATCAAAATGTTTATTCCAACTCCGAGATGCTTGCACCAGTCCATAAATGGATCGCTGGAGCTTGCACACTTTGTTAGCATCCTTTGGATCGACAAAACCTTCTGGTTGCATCATATACAACTCTTCTTCCAAAAATCCATTCAGGAATGCAGTTTTGACATCCATTTGCCAAATTTCATAATCATAAAATGAGGCAATTGCTAACATGATTCAGGCGGACTTAAGCATCGCTATGGGTGAGTGAGGGAGTCCTGGAATAAGGGGTCCTCGGGCGTCCGGACTATGTGATGTGGGCCGGACTGATGGGCTGTGAAGATATGAGACCGAAGACTCTCTCCCGTGTCTGGATGGGACTCTCCTTGGCGTGGATGGCAAGCTTGGCGTCTGGATATGAAGATTCCTTTCTCTGCAACCGACTTTGTATAACCCTAGTCCCCTCCGGTGTCTATATAAACCAGAGGGCCTAGTCCATAGAGGAATCATCATAGTCATACTGGCTACACTTTTAGGGTTTTAGCCATTACGATCTCGAGGTAGATCAACTCTTGTAATACTTATATTCATCAATATCAATCAAGCAGGAAGTAGGGTATTACCTCCATAGAGAGGGCCCAAACTTGGGTAAACATCGTGTCCCCCGTCTCCTCTTACCATCAAACTTAGACGCACAGTTCGGGACCCCCTACCCGAGATCCGCTAGTTTTCACACCGACATTGGTGCTTTCATTGAGAGTTCTGCTGCATCATCTCCAAAAGTTTTGATGGCCCCGTCAATCACCCACAACAATGCTGTCCAGGGGGAAGTCTTCCTCCCCGGACAGATATTCGTATTCGACGGTTTCGCACTGCGGGCCAACACGCTTGGCCATCTAGAGCAGATCGACAGCTACGCCCCTGGCCATCAGGTCAGATTTGGAAGCTTGAACTGCGTCGCTGATATCCACGGAGACTTCATCTCTGATGGATTCACACCCACGGTAGCCACTCCCTGCGACTGCGATGAGCATGACCTAAATCTGTCATCGGACCATACCCAGGAGATAGCACATGTAAGTGCGCCGGCCCTAGATCTGGAGCAAATTGCGCCATCCGAGGACGGGAAGCTCAACCCCGGCACGGAAGCGTAGACTCGGCGGCGTTGGAGCCGCACACAGACCCAACCTTGAGCGGGATCTGCGTCACCGGAACCTCGGATTTTTTTCTGGCTACAGGTTCCAAACCACGTGTGTCCGCGTACGTCGAGCTTGATCGGTCGTCGATCGTTGAATACCGCTCCGCGGACATCTTCCGGCACTCACCTTTAGGCGATGTGCCAAACTCATTAAAACCCTCTCCTTAGCAGGGGACTCACAGCCGAATTATATCTGGTTTGAGGTGGGGGCTGATGACGGGGAATTTCGCTCCCACCCACCTCCCACTTAATAGCCACTGTTGAAGACTTAACTGACACGCTCGATTACGGCTCCGAAGACATCGACGGCATGGAAGCCAATGCCGAAGAGGAGCAGGCCAAAAACCCGCCATTTACCAGGCGTATACATGGTGGATACACCCATACATGGTATACATGTATACATGGTGGATACACCCAAAGAGAATAGTCGAGGTTGACAAGGAAGATCCAGTCGAGGATGAACCTCCTAAGATACAACCAAAGCACCGACGTCAGCGGCGCCGCTCTAAATCACGCCACAGAAAAAACAGCAATACCGGCACAGGAGAAGATAACACTCCGGACGGTGCCGAAGACAGAGAAGACCCCGACGAGCAAACCGCCGAACAGGACGATCGGGAAGCTGGGCTAGTTAGCCCTGATGAACAGGCAATAAACAAAGACTCGGAGGACAACAATTATCTACCACTCTCCGATGATGAGGTGAGCCTCGATAACGAATACTTCATCATACCAAAGGCAGTAGCAGCGCCGGCTAATCGCCACTGCAAGGAGCCTGAAAAAGAGGCAGTAGCAGCTTCAAGCTGATCATGATCTGCTCAATGAGAGGTGGACTTATGTCCTGGCAGCCGAAGAATACTGCCTCGTGCGCCCGACGAAAATTTACCCGATGCGCAAATTGCTACCTCAGTTTGATGATGAGGCGCTGGAGCCTGTACCATCCTCTCGCAATGCGGCTAACCGACCACCATGTGGCCGGGACAAAGCGGCAACTCAAGCCGAACACCAGCCCGCACTACGTCACTTCAAAGGCAGAGATAAAACACCTCGGGGACATACATATGACCTTCGGCGGAACTTGGACAGTAGAGCAGGGCAGAACAGATCGATTTATGGCTCACAGGGGCGTGCCCCGACACGCGACAATAGCTACCTAACCGGACGCAACATTCATAATCACGCCCGGGCCGAGAACCGCAGACGGACTCCATCCGAGCTACGTCGCGACGTGGCCCGATATAGAGGCGCCACACACCCCCTTTGCTTCACTGACGATGTAATGGAGCATGAATTCCCATAAGGGTTTAAACCCATGAATATCAAATCATATGATGGAACAATAGATCCCGCGGTATGGATTGAAGATTTTCTTCTCCATATCCACATGGCCCGCGGTGATGATCTCCACGCCATCAAATACTTCCCACTAAAACTAAAGGGACCAGCGCGGCACTGGCCAAACAGCCTTCCAGAGAACTCCGTTGGCAGTTGGGAAGACCTGGAAGATGCCTTTCGCGATAACTTCCAAGGTACATATGTCCGGCCACCAGATGCCGATGACTTAAGTCACATCATCCAGCAGCCCGGAGAGTCAGCCAGGAAGCTCTGGACTAGGTTCTTAATAAAAAAGAACCAAATTGTCGATTGTCCGGACGCCGAAGCCCTCGCAACCTTCAAACACAGCGTCCGGGGTGAGTGGCTCGCCTGCACCTCGGTCAAGAAAAACCAAAATCCATGGCAGCCCTTACCATTCTAATGACCCTCTTTTGCGCGGGAGAAGACAGCTGGCTCGCTCGTAGAAGCAACAGCGCCAGTGATCCGGGCACTTCCGAAGTCTGAGATGGCAACGGCAAGCCACTGACGCAATAAACACAAGCGTCACAATAATAACGAAAGAACGCAAGACATGGCGGTCAACGCCGGATTCAGCGGCTCAAAACCCGATCGACGGAAAAAGCCATTCAATGCAAATAGAGACAGACCATCCAATATAGACAAGATACTGGATCGGCCCTACCAGATTCATGGCACCCCCGATAAACCAGCTACTCACACCAATCGAAGATGCTGGGTCTTCAAACAAGCCGGCAAGCATAATGCCGAACACAAGGGGAAGGGGCCGCCCAGTGACAGCGATGACGCAAAGACACGCCAGCCGAATACCGGGGTTCAGAAGAAATTTCCCCCCGAAGTAAAAACCGTAAACATGGTATACGTGACGCACACCCCTACAGGGGAGAGCAGACGCGCACTACGGGACGCATACGCCATAGAGCCGGCCCCCCCAAAATTTAGCCATATCCGTCATGAAGGTTCGGCAGCTCTGATCATTGATTCAATTATCGATGGGTTCCATCTCACGAAAGTCCTTATGGACGGCGGCAGTAGCCTTAATCTACTCTACCAAGGCACCGTCCGCAAAATGGGCATCGATCCTTCAAGAATCAAGCGCACCACAACTACCTTCAAGGGAGCAGTACCCGGCGTAGAAGCTCACTGCACGGGCTCCATCACATTGGAAGTCGTCTTCGGTTCGCCAAACAACTTCCGGAGCGAAGGCTTGACCTTTGATATTGTCCCGTTCCGCAGTAGCTACCATGCACTTCTAGGGCATACCGCTTTTGCTCGTTTTAATGCAGTCCCACTCTACGCCCGCGCAAAACTTAAGATGCCCGGTCCACGCGGCGTCACAACAATAAACGGAAATCCGGAACACTCCCTCCGTATAGAGGATCATACTACAGCTATTACAGCCGAAGTACAAAGCGGCCTCATCAAGCCGCATAACTCATCGGCCAATAAACTGCCGGTCTCTATCAAATGGAATAGATCATTCTCAGAGCTGGATTAGCAGTTCGGCCTCCGTCATTTGCCTCATATACCCGTGAAGTTTTTACCGCGCATACATAATTATGTACTTAACATACCCTGGTCATCGGCGGAGGCACAATACGGACAGGCCTACAAGTAATCCCATGGACTCCTTTTCTTTTCTAACTATTTTTTATCTTTTATCACAGGTGGCTCAACGACTGGTCATCTCACGGACTCTTTCGGAGTTCGGCTTCATACACTTACCCAACGGCTATTCCTGTTAAGGAATCCTTTCACCGAGGCAAGGCGGCGCAGACGTGCGACAAGAGGTCCAAATAATTTTGTGTAGACCGCACTCTCTATTTCGAGCCTGTAAAGTGCCTTCTCCCTCAGCCTTCGGCCGCCGGCATGTCAAATAGCCTGGGTCGTGGCGTTACTATCTGTAAAATGGCAATTGAAATATCAATTAGGTTCTAGTGAACATAATCCGCATTCAGTATTAGCTTTTTCTAAAGAACTGAATTTTGCTTATTCGGTTGTTTCACACACCCACCTCAGCACAAATTGCCAGGGGCTCGATATGGGAACAAATGAGTTGCCAACAAGTCCGAACAGCTTTATAGCGCACTTCGGCGTCACGAGTTTGGCCTTATATGCACCAGCTACGAATCATGTCTTTGGTCAATAGTTGGGTTGCCCGGCTCCTGTGCTTACTACCTTACGTTCCGCTCTATCGGCTAGGGTAGTAAAGGGAGAACTACTGCAATTGTGTCCCGGTTTATCCGGATGAGCACCTCAGTAGAGAGAGCCGAAAACTTACTGTCATGATGCGGTGAGAGCTGGTCAACCACTCGATGACTCATTGGAATCTTCGCGATTCCTTCCGTACTGCACGAAGGACCGTTCTTCTAGTCACATATGTAACGCACCGTATTCGGACAATCGCGTACATACCAGGGGCTATATCGTAGAACCACCGTCAAACTCCTATGGCTAAGTGAATGTGTTAAAGCCGTATAGTCCGATTTCCTAGTTCACCGCATTGACACCTCCTTCATGGACCAAGACGTTGGGTCAGGAGTGATCAAGTGCTTTTCTGAACACCCCCCATATGCGAGGGGGCCAAAGCCGACGACTAGTAAACTTTCATATTATAAAAAAAGCGGCCGCACAGGAGGAACCAAACCTTTTTAGGCAAAAATATAAAAACATAGCCTTAATATGTCATAAATATTGTTTTTAGAATTTTGATACATTCACTCGAGCATCATATTCTTCGAGCTCTGACCCTCTATCAAGCGGGCACCCTCCAGGACATCTTCAAAATAGTGCTCTACGCGTGATGGTCCTTGCCCTCGGGTGGACTCTTTGCTGCAATATCGCTGGCCTTCATCTTCGCCCAGTACGTCTTGACATGGGCAAAGGCCATCCGTGCACCTTCAATGCATGTTGACCGCTTCACGGCATCGATACGCGGCACCGCCTCAACAAGTCGCTTCACTAAACCGAAATAACTATTCGGAATTGGCTCGGCCGGCCACAGCCGGACTACGATGTCATTCATGGCGGATCCGGACATCTTGTTCGTTCAGCAACAGCAGACGCTTTGGCACGCTAAATTGCGACCAGAAAAGCTTTTCCATTGCATGTCCTTCTCGCGCTTGGAAAAACTGCGTCGCATCAGAGGCACTCTTCAGCAAGTCCAAAAATGCATCTGGAGAACTCCACATTTGATTAAGTGGGGCATACTTCAGATTTCCGAATTTGGTTTGTAATAAGAAGGGCTTACCGGCCGCGATCTCCTCCATTTTGCAGCTATAGAACTTATTGGAGACTTCATATCTCTCAATCAGGGCATTTTCTTGAAATATTAACTTCAACTCCTGGAACATCTCATATGCTCCATGACGTTCAAAACGTCGTTGAAGTCCCGGTTCTAAGCCGTAAAGCATGGCACACTGAACTATTGAGTAGTCATCAACACGCGACTGCCAGGCATTCACAATGTCCGCAGTTGCCGGCGCGGGTGGTTGATACGTCTCCAACGTATCAATAATTTTTGATTGCTCCATGCTATTATATTATCTCTTTTGGATGTATAATGGGCTTTATTATACACTTTTATATTATTTTTGGGACTAACCTATTAACCGGAGGCCCAGCCCAAAATGTTGTTTTCTTGCCTATTTCAGTGTTTCGTAGAAAAGGAATATCAAACGGAGTCCAAACGGAATGAAACCTTCGGGAGAGTTATTTTCGGAACGGAAGCAATCCAGGAGACTTGGAGTAGACATCAGGGAAGCTTCGAGGTGGCCACGAGGCAGGGATGCGTGCCTGCGCCCCCTGGGCGCACCCCCCACCCTCGTGGCTCCCCTGACCGACTTCTTTCGCCTCTATATATCCATATACCCTCAAAACATCGGGGAGCAGAATAGATCGGGAGTTCCGCCACCGCAAGCCTCTGTAGCCAGCAAAAACCAATCGGGACCCTGTTCCGGCACCCTGCCGGAGGGGGGATACCTCACCGGTGGCCATCTTCATCATCCCGGTGCTCCGCATGACGAGGAGGGAGTAGTTCACCCTCGGGGCTGAGGGTATGTACTAGTAGCTATGTGTTTGATCTCTCTCTCTCTCTCTCTCTCTCTCGTGTTCTTGAGGTGGTACGGTCTTGATGTATTGCGAGCTTTGCGATTATAGTTGGATCTTATGATGTTTCTTCCCCTCTACTCTCTTGTAATGGATTGAGTTTTCCCTTAGAAGTTATCTTATCGGATTGAGTCTTTAAGGATTTGAGAACACTTGATGTATGTCTTGCATGTGCTTATCTGTGGTGACAATGGGATATCACGTGATCCACTTGATGTATGTTTTGGTGATCAATTTGCGAGTTCCTTGACCTTGTGAACTTATGCATAGGGGTTGGCACACGTTTTCGTCTTGACTCTCCGGTAGAAACTTTGGGGCACTCTTTGAAGTTCTTTGTGTTGGTTGAATAGATGAATCTGAGATTGTGTGATGCATATCGTATAATCATACCCACGGATACTTGAGGTGACATTGGAGTATCTAGGTGACATTAGGGTTTTGGTTGATTTGTATCTTAAGGTGTTATTCTAGTACGAACTCTATGATAGATCGAACGGAAAGAATAGCTTCGTGTTATTTTACTATGGACTCTTGAATAGATCGATCCGAAAGAATAACTTTGAGGTGGTTTTGTACCCTACAATAATCTCTTCGTTTGTTCTCCGCTATTAGTGACTTTGGAGTGACTCTTTGTTGCATGTTGAGGGATAGCTATATGATCCAATTATGTTATTATTGTTGAGAGAACTTGCACTAGTGAAAGTATGAACTCTAGGCCTTGTTTCCTAGCATTGCAATACCGTTTGTGCTCACTTTTATCATTAGTTACCTTGGTGTTTTTATAATTTCAGATTACAAAAACCTATATCTACTATCCATATTGCACTTGTATCACCATCTATTTGCCGAACTAGTGCACCTATACAATTTACCATTGTATTAGGTGTGTTGGGGACACAAGAGACTCTTTGTTATTTGGTTGCAGGGTTTGGGAGAGACCATCTTCATCCTACGCCTCCCACGGATTGATAAACCTTAGGTCATCCACTTGAGGGAAATTTGCTACTGTCCTACAAACCTCTGCACTTGGAGGCCCAACAACGTCTACAAGAAGAAGGTTGCGTAGTAGACATCAAGCTCTTTTCTGGCGTCGTTGCCAGGGAGGTTCGTGCTTGAAGGTATATCTTTAGATCTTGCAATCAAATCTTTTAGTTTCTTGTTTTATCACTAGTTTAGTTTATAAAAGAAAACTACAAAAAATGGAATTAAGGTTGCCTCATATGCTTCATCTTTTTAATGTCTTCCGTGAAAATAAGGATTCCGATAATTGTGCTCAATTGCTAGAGGAAGAATGCATTAAAATGTTTGGCACTAAATTTTTGAATTATGAGCATGATTGCAATGTTGTTAGTATGAATTCCTTGAATACCCATGATGCTAATGATATGCAAAGCCACAAGCTTGGGGATGCTATGTTTGATGAAGATGATATGTTTAGTCCCCCAAGTTTTGATGAGCAAATTTATTATGATGAAAGCATGCCTCCTATCTATGATGATTATTGTGATGACACGTATACTATAAAGAATAATGATAACCATGAAACTTGTCATCTTGATCTTAATTTTCAATCACATGATAGTTATTTTGTTGAGTTTGCTCCCACTCCTATTGATGAGAATAAATTTGCTTATGTGGAGAGTAGGAAAATTTCTATGCAAGTAGATCATGAAAAGAATGCTTTATGTGCTGGTTATATTGTTGAATTCATTCATGATGCTACTGAAAATTATTATGAGGGAGGAACATATGCTTGTAGGACTTGCAATAATATCAAGTTTCCTCTCTATGTGCTTAAAGTTTTAAAGTTATGCTTGTTTTGCCTTCCTATGCTAGTTGATTATTGTTCCCATAAGTTGTTTGCTCACAAAATCCCTATGCATAGGAAGTGGGTTAGACTTAAATGTGCTAGTCATATTCTTCATGATGCTCTCTTTATGTTTCAATTCTTATCTTTTAGGTGAGCATCATTGAAATCATCATGCCTAGCTAGGGGCGTTAAACATTAGCACTTGTTGGGAGGCAACGCAATTTGATTTTTGTTCCTTGCTTTTTGTTCCTGTTTAGTAATAAATAAATCATCTAGCCTCTGGTTAGATGTGGTTTTGTGTTTTAATTAGTGTTCGTGCCAAGTAAGACCTATAGGATCTTCTTGGATGATAATGATTTGATCTTGCTGAAAAAGACAGAAACTTTCTGCTCACGAAAACAATTGTTAAAAATAACCAGAATGTGACAAAATACTGATTCCAATTGCAGTAGATCAATAATCAAATTATCTAGGTCGCCCTATTTTGGCATAATTTTCTGAGTTCCAGAAGTTTGCGTTTGATACGGATTACTACAGACTGTTCTGTTTTTGACATATTCTGTTTTCATTGTGTTGTTTGCTTATTTTGATGAATCTATGAGTAGTATCGGAGGATATGAACCATAGATAAGTTTGAATACAGTAGATATTACACCAATATGAATTTATAATGATTTCACAACAGTACCTAAGCGGTGATTTATTTTCTTATACTAACGGAGCTTACGAGTTTCTTGTTGAGTTTTGTGTTGTGAAGTTTTCAAGTTTTGGGTAAAGATTCGATGGACTATGGAATAAGGAGTGGTAAGAGCATAAGCTTGGGGATGCCCAAGGCACCCCAAGGTAGTATTCAAGGACAACCAAGAGCCTAAGCTTGGGGATGCCCCGGAAGGCATCCCCTCTTTCGTCTTCGTTCATCGGTAACTTTACTTGGAGCTATATTTTTATTCACCACATGATATGTGTTTTGCTTGGAGTGTCATTTTATTTTGTTATTATTTTCTTTCTGTTATTTATAATAATGTGTTGCATCTCTATTTTCAATAAAAATGTCAAGGATAGCCTTTACCATGCTTATTTTGCAAGTATACATGTTGCTGTTTCAAAACAGAAAGTTTACCGCTGTTGCAAAAATTCCCTAGAAAAGTCAGAATGTGATAAAATGTTGAAACCTTTTGCATAATAAGCTCTCATAAATTTACTACAGTGGGAATTTTCTTTCATAATTTTTGGAGCTAGGGAAGTATGGATCTTGCTGCATTCTTTACAGACTGTCCTGTTTAGGCAGATTGCTGTTATGATTGCATTGTCTGCATATGTTTGCTTCTTTAATGATTCTATTTGAGGATAAGACTATTAAATATGCCGAGGCATTTAGTATGAAATGTTGAATAATAATTTTAGTGATTTGCTACAGTATAGTATGATGAGGTTTTTGCATTGCTTTATACTAACTTATCTCACGAGTCCTCGTTGAGTTTTGTGTGGATGAAGCTTTTGAGATTTAAGGAGACCGTGATATGAGATGAATTAAGGAGACACAAAAGTTCAAGCTTGGGGATGCTCAAGGCATCCCAAGATAATATTTCAATAAGTCTCAAGCGTCTAAGCTTGGGGATGCCCCGGTTGGCATCCCACCTTTCTTCTTCGACAACTATCGGTTAGTATCGGTTGATCCTAAGTTTCTGCTTCTTCACATGATGTTTGCTATTCTTAGATGTCATTTTATTTTGTTTTGCTTTCTGCTTGAATAAAGTACCA
Organism: Triticum aestivum; assembly: GCF_018294505.1. Classification (NCBI taxonomy): domain Eukaryota; kingdom Viridiplantae; phylum Streptophyta; class Magnoliopsida; order Poales; family Poaceae; genus Triticum; species Triticum aestivum. The sequence continues at coordinate 50,470,857 of NC_057811.1, read as the reverse complement.
AGATCTGAAATTCTTAAATGTTAGAGAGTCTTGCGAATTCATAAATTCTTTAACACTAGTCTCAAATTTAGAGGGCATCTTATTATAATTTCCATAAGAATTGTTGTAGGAATTACCATAATTATTAGAGGAATTACTAGGGTACGGCCTAGGATTAAAGTTTCCTCTATACTCGTTATTACCAAAATTATTCCTACCAACGAAATGCACATCCATAGATTCATTATTATTTTCAATCAAAGTATACAAAGAAATATCATTAGGATCAGAAGAAACACTTTTAGTAGCAAATAATTTCATAAGTTCATCCATCTTTCCACTCAAAACATTAATTTCTTCTATCGCATGCGCTTTTTTATTAGTAGATCTTTCGGTGTGCCATTGAGAATAATTAACCATAATATTATCTAGGAGCTTAGTAGCTTCTCCTAAAGTGATTTCCATAAAAGTGCCTCCCACGGCCGAATCTAATAGATTTCTAGAAGCAAAATTCAATCCGGCATAAAATTTTTGTATAATCATCCACAAATTCAAACCATGTGTAGGGCAATTACGTATCATTAATTTCATCCTCTCCCAAGCTTGTGCAACATGTTCATGATCAAGTTGCTTAAAATTCATAATATCGTTTCTAAGAGAGATGATGTTAGCGGGAGGAAAATACTTAGAGATAAAAGCATCTTTGCACTTATTCCAAGAATCAATACTATTTTTAGGCAAAGACGAAAACCAAGCTTTAGCACGATCTCTAAGCGAAAAAGGAAATAGCTTCAATTTAACAATATCATTGTCCACATCTTTCTTCTTTTGCATATCACACAAATCAACGAAGCTATTTAGATGGGTAGCGGCATCTTCACTAGGAAGGCCGGCGAATTGATCTTTCATGACAAGATTCAACAAAGCAGCATTAATTTCACAAGATTCATTATTGGTAAGGGGAGCAATCGGAGTGCTAAGAAAATCATTGTTATTGGTAAAGTCACACAATTTAGTATTATCTTGAGCCATCGTGACAAGCAAGCAATCCAACACATGAGCAAACACGAAGCGAGCGAAAAAAAAGCGAACGGAAAGGCGAGGGCGAATAAAACGGCAAGGGTGAAGTGGGGGAGAGGAAAACGAGAGGCAAATGGCAAATAATGTAATGCGGGAGATAAGAGTTTGTGATGGGTACTTGGTATGTTGACTTTTGCGTAGACTCCCCGGCAATGGCGCCAGAAATGGCTCATTGTCGGGAGTTAAATCTTGACTTGACTTGGTGTAGGCCACCCTGGCATTGGCGCCAGAAATCCTTCTTGCTACCTTTTGAGCACTGCGTTGGTTTTACCTTGAAGAGGAAAGGGTGATGCAGTAAAGTAGCGTAAGTATTTCCCTCAGTTTCTGAGAACTAAGGTATCAATCCGGTAGGTGGCCACGCTCAAGTCCCTCGCACCTACACAAACAAATAAAAACCTCGCAACCAACGCAATAAAGGGGTTGTCAATCCCTTCACGGTCTCTTACGAAAGTGAGATCTGATAGATATGATAAGATAATATTTTTGGTATTTTTATAATAAAGATGCAAAGTAAAATAAAAGGCAATAAAAATAGCTAAGTGTTGGAAGATTAATATGATGGAAAATAGACCCGGGGGCCATAGGTTTCACTAGTGGCTTCTCTCAAGAGCATAAGTATTACGGTGGGTGAACAAATTACTGTTGAGCAATTGATAGAATTGAGCATAGTTATGATAATATCTAGGTATGATCATGTATATAGGCATCACGTCTGTGACAAGTACACCGACTCCTGCCTGCATCTACTACTATTACTCCATACATCGACCGCTATCCAGCATGCACCTAGAGTATTAAGTTGAAAAGAACAGAGTAATGATTTAAGTAAGATGACATGATGTAGAGGGATAAACTCATGCAATATGATATAAACCCCATCTTGTTATCCTAGATGGCAACAATACAATACGTGCCTTGCTGCCCCTGCTGTCACTGGGAAAGGACACCGCAAGATTGAACCCAAAGCTAAGCACTTCTCCCATTGCAAGAAAGATCAATCTAGTAGGCCAAACCAAACTGATAATTCGAAGGGACTTGCAAAGATAACCAATCATACATAAAAGAATTCAGAGAAGATTCAAATATTGTTCATAGATAAACTTGATCATAAACCCACAATTCATCGGTCTCAACAACACACCACAAAAGAAGATTACATCGAATAGATCTCCACGAGAATCGTGGAGCACTTTGTATTGAGCTCCAAATAGAGAGAATAAGCCGTCTAGCTAATAACTATGGACCCGAAGGTCTGAGGTAAACTACTCACACATCATCGGAGAGGCTATGGTGTTGATGTAGAAGCCCTCCGTGGTCAATGCCCCCTCCGGCAGGACGCCGGAAAAGCCCCAAGATGGGATCTCATGGGTACAGAAGGTTGCCGCGGTGGAATTAGGTTTTCATGGATGCTTCTGTTGGTTTGGGGTACGTAGGTATATATAGGAGGAAGAAGTACGTCAGTGGAGCAACGTGGGCCCCATGAGGGTGGAGGGCGCGCCCAGGGGGGTAGCCGCGCCCCCTGCCTCGTGCTCTCCTGGTTGATTTCTTGACGTAGACTCCAAGTCCTCTGGATCACGTTTGTTCCGAAAATCACGTTCCCGAAGGTTTCATTCCGTTTGGACTCCGTTTGATATTATTTTTCTGCGAAACTCTGAAATAGGCAAAAAAACAGCAATTTGGGCTGGACCTCCGGTTAATAGGTTAGTCTCAAAAATAATATAAAAGTGTATAACAAAGCCCATTAATCATCCAAAACAGAATATAATATAGCATGAAGCAATCAAACATTATAGATACGTTGGAGACGTATCACTCACCAATTGGTGTAGGCATCACCGGAACTGGTTTCTGTGATGAACTACATTCCAATTCGAGAGAAGGTACAATTACCACATCATGTTCTACTTTCCTCCCACTCACTTCTTTTGAGAGAAACTCCTTCTCTAGAAAGGATCCATTCTTAGCAACAAAGATCTTGCCTTCGGATCTGTGATAGAAGGTATACCCAACAGTTTCTTTTGGGTATCCCATGAAGACACACTTCTCCGATTTGGGTTCAAGCTTTATCAGGCTGAAGCTTTTTCACATAAGCATCGCAACCCCAAACTTTAAGAAACGACAGCTTAGGTTTCCTGCTAAACCACAGTTCATACGGTGTCGTCTCAACGGATTTAGATGGTGCCCTATTTAAAGTGAATGCAGTTGTCTCTAATGCATAACCCCAAAACAATAGTGATAAATCGTTAAGAGACATCATACATCGCACCATATCTAATAAAGTACGGTTATGACATTCGGACACACCATTACGCTGTGGTGTTCCAGGTGGCGTGAGCTGTGAAACTATTCCACATTGTTTTAAATGAAGGCCAAACTCATAACTCAAATATTCGCCTCCGCGATCAGATCGTTGAAGCTTTATTTTCTTGTTACGATGATTCTCCACTTCACTCTGAAATTCTTTGAACTTTTTAAAATGTTTTAGACTTGTGTTTCATTAAGTAGATATACCCATATCCGCTCAAATCATCTGTGAAGATTAGAAAATTACGATGTCCGCCGCGAGCCTCAACACTCATCGGTCCGCATACATCGGTATGTATTATTTCCAATAAGCCAGTGGCTCGCTCCATTGTACCGGAGAACGGAGTCTTGGTCATCTTGCCCATGAGGCATGGTTCGCAAGCATCAAATGATTCATAATCAAGCGATTCCAAAAGTCCATCCGCATGGAGTTTCTTCTTGCGCTTTACACCAATATGACCTAAACGGCAGTGCCACAAGTATGTTGCACTATTATTATCAACTTTGCATCTTTTGGCATCAATATTTTGAATATGTGTATCACTACGATCAAGATTCAATAAACCATTTATATTAAGTGTATTACAATAGAAGGTTTTATTCATGTAAACAGAACAACAATTATTCTCTGACTTAAATGAATAACCGTATTGCAATAAACATGATCCAATCATATTCATGCTCAACGCAAACACCAAATAACATTTATTTAGGTCCAACACTAATCCCGGAGGTAGAGGGAGTGTGCGATGATGATCTTATCAACCTTGGAATCACTTCCAACACACATCGTCACCTCGCCCTTAACTAGTCTGTGTTCATTTTGTAACTCCTGTTTCGAGTTACTAATCATAGCAACTGAATCGGTATCAAATACCCTAGGGTTACTATGAACACTAGTAAAGTACACATCAATAACATGTATATCAAATATACTTTTGTTCACTTTTCCATCGTTCTTATCCGCCAAGTATTTGGGGTAGTTCCATTTCCAGTGACCATTCATTTTTGAAGTAGAAGCAATCAGTTTCAGGCTTAGGTCTAGCTTTGGGTTTCTTCACAGGAGTGGCAACTTGCTTCCCATTCTTCTTGATGTTCCCTTCCTTTCCCTTTCCCCTTTTCTTGAAACTAGTCGTCTTATTAACCATCAACACTTGATGCTCTTTCTTGATTTCTATCTTCGTCGATTTCAGCATGACGAAGAGCTCCGGAATTGTTTTCGTCATCCCTTGCATATTATAGTTGATCACAAAAGTTCTAGTAGCTTGGTGATAGTGGCCAGAGAATTTTGTCAATCACTATCTAATCTCGAAGATTAACTTCTACTTGATTCAAGCGATTGTAGTACCCAGACATTCTGAGCACATGCTCACTAGTTGACCTATTCTCCTCCATCTTGTAGGAAAAGTACTTGTCAAAGGTCTCATACCTTTTGACACGGGCATGAGTCTTGAAATACCAATTTCAGCTCTTGGAACATCTCATATACTCCGCGGCGTTCAAAACATCTTTGAAGCCCCGATTCTAAGCCGTAAAGCATGGTGCACTAAACTATCAAGTAGTCGTCATATCGAGCTTGCCAAACGTTCATAACGTCTGCATCTGCTCCTGCAATCGGTCTATCACCTAGCGGTGCATCAAGAACATAATTCTTTTGTGCAGCAATGAGGATAATCCTCAGATCACGGACCCAGTCCGCATCATTGCTACTATCATCTTTCAACTTAGTTTTCTATAGGAACATATCAAAAATAAATCAGGGGAGCTATACGCGAGCTATTGATCTACAACATAGATATGCAAATACTATCAGGACTAAGTTCATGATAAATTAAAGTTAAATTAATCATATTACTTAAGTACTCCCACTTAGATAGAAATTCCTCGAGTCATCTAAATGATCACGTGATCCAAATCAACTAAACCATGTCCGATCATCACGTGAGATGGAGTAGTTTTCAATGGTGAACATCTCTATGTTGATCATATCTACTATATGATTCACGCTCGACCTTTCGGTCTCCAGTGTTTCGAGGCCATATCTGCATATGCTAGGCTCGTCAAGTTTAACCCGAGTATTCCGCACGTGCAAAACTGTCTTGCACCCGTTGTATGTGAACGTAGAGCTTATCACACCCGATCATCACGTGGTGTCTCGGCACGATGAACTGTCGCAACTGTGCATACTCAGGGAGAACACTTATACCTTGAAATTTAGTGAGGGATCATCTTATAATGCTACCGCCGTACTATGAAAAATAAGATGCATAAAAGATAAACATCACATGCAATCAAAATATGTGACATGATATGGCCATCATCATCTTGTTCTTTTAATCTCCATCTCCAAGGCACCGTCATGATCTCCATCGTCACCGGCTTGACACCTTGATCTCCTTCATAGCGTCATTGTCGTCTTGCCAACTATTGCTTCTACGACTGTCGCTACCGCTTACTGATAAAGTAAAGCAATTACATGGCGATTGCATTTCATACAATAAAGCGAAAACCATAAGGCTCCTGCCAATTGCCGATAACTTTTACAAAACATGATCATCTCATACAACAATTTATATCTCATCACGTCTTGACCATATCACATAACAATATGCCCTGCAAAAACAAGTTAGACGTACTCTACTTTGTTCTTGCATGTTTTACGTGGCTGCTACAGGCTTCTAGCCAGAACCGTTCTTACCTACGCATCAAAACCACAACGATTTTTCGTCAAGTGTGTTGTTTTAACCTTTAACAAGGACCGGCCGTAGTCAAACTCGATTCAACTAAAGTTGGAGAAACAGACACCCGCTAGCCACCTGTGTGCGAAGCACGTAGGTAGAACCAGTCTCATGAACGCGGTCATGTAATGTCGGCCCGGGCCGCTTCATCCAACAATACCGCCGAATCAAAGTAAGACGTTGGTGGTAAGCACTATGACCATTATCGCCCATAACTCATTGTGTTCTACTCGTGCATATATCATCTACGCATAGACCTGGCTCTGATGCCACTACTGGGCAACGTAGTAATTCAAAAAAAATCTATTATATACTTAAGACAGAAGTCAAACAAGTTATCATGTTAGTCCACATAGATTAAATTATCTTGACCGTGAATTTAAAAGATTAACGGCTGAGATTTAAAAGAAGCAGCGTTACATACAAATATTTCCATGAACAAACAGTTTGGCGTGTCACGTACAACACGTCTGTTTTTTTTTTTTGAACCAACATGTCTTTCTACTAAAAGGTCTATATAAAAAAAACTGCCTTTGGTTGGTGTAGTATAAAGTACGTCAATCAAAAAGAAGATAAAACAAACAATTAGGAAAGTGCCCAGTCCTTATAAAGGAATAGCAGGAAGAGACCGACCATCGCAACGCAACCCAAAAAAAAAAAGTGTCCCCCACCCATGAAAAGAAAGCGTCCTCTCAAATAAAAAAACAGAGAAGCGTCATGGGTATAGTATACGTCGGTGCTGATGTCCTATATAATTTAAGCAAAGTAATTAATGCAGACTCCTCCTTTTTCTTTGCACAAACAAAAGAACAGTCTAAAGAGCAATCTGTACTGCTGCTTAGTGATCCACGTTGGGATAACAAACATTTTCTACCCAAGCTGAAATATAAATTTGATAAAAAGAAAATTGAATATATATGTGTACGTATATACATATCAAAGAGAGTGGAGCAAAGGGATTATCAGAATATTTTTTCTGATAGTAAACTAACAAGATAGTATTGACTTCAAAATAAAGATTTTCTTTTGCCATATGTTATTTTCTGAATTTTTGATTTATTAATTGTAATGAAATCACAACTAACATTGTGATTTAGAAAATGCAAATAATCAAGTGTACCATATATTATGAGACATAGGGAACATTATATAACTATATTAGAAGTTCCCTAAAAAAATAACTATATTAGAAGGACATGTAGAGCCATCATGGAAAAGCCGCTCAACTCCTGGAGAACCTACCATATCTCAACCATGTATGCCTGATCGGAAGGCGAGAGTGACACATACAACCATCAAGGAGAAGTTTCACAACTCTAGAGTAAAATGATTATGCTAATATTTTACGTTCCCTTAGAATAATTTGTAGCCTTAATTGTTTGGAGGCCAGCAGAGTGCGAAAAAAACGAATAAACGGTGGAGATTTAGCACTTTAGAGTTATGATATTTGAACGGCTTAGATTTAATACCATTAGGGCACAACTCATGCAGTAGAATATTTTTAAGCACCCACGCAATACTAGAATCAACCCTTCCTACAACTCAAAAAAAAAAAGGAATCTACGCTTGCTAGACAAATCTTTTTTTTGAACATACCTTCCTAGGCAAATCGATGTGTACAAGTCGGTCACGTGCGTACAAAGGCAAAGTCCTCGTCCCCGCACAAAAAAGGAAGGCAAAATCCAGCTTGGTTGCGTGTAGTTATTAACAAACCTTCCTAGGCAAATCGATGTGTACAAGTCGGTCACGTGCGTACAAAGGCAAAGTCCTCGTCCCCGCACAAAAAAGGAAGGCAAAATCCAGCTTGGTTGCGTGTAGTTATTAACAAACCTTCCTAGGCAAATCGATGTGTACAAGTCGGTCACGTGCGTACAAAGGCAAAGTCCTCGTCCCCGCACAAAAAAGGAAGGCAAAATCCAGCTTGGTTGCGTGTAGTTATTATGAGTCCGTGAAAAGGACAGACAGGCACCAAACCAATACATGTACGGCGGTTCTAAGAAAAGCAAATATATTTCCCTACTTCGTAAAGGACACAGATAGGTAATAGGATAGCAACTTGAAAAAAAAAGTATAGAACAGTACATGCATGTAAAAAAACAAATAAGTACATGGATGTAGGTTAGAAACACATATACCGCAGGCCATGCATCACAAAAAAAATGAAATGAATGCATGTAACAACTCTTTTGTTTTTTATTCTCATTCCATGTGACAAATTGACATTATTTTATGCTAGCAAATACATCTTCCGTGGTGAAAAAAAATAGTTGTTTGATTTAGGCATGAAATTTAACTAATTAAAATAGGAACGTGCCTAGGAGTCTACCAATCAGACATTGGTAACGTGCATAGAAATATCTTACGTGCATATATATTGTACTCGGGCACGTTTAATACTCTACGTACACGGATCGAAATAGAAGATCATTTAGTGTTCAGTCTAGCATAAACATTTAGTATCAATTCCAGCAAAAAAACATTTAGTATCGAATCCTGTATATTGAGAAAAAACAGTCAGTACCACCTTGATATGTACGGAGTCGGCAAAGCAAAGAAACAATGACCCCGTAACAGGATATTTAACATTGAAGAAATCATAATTATAGCAAGGGATACTGGAGCAAGGTTTACACAACAAGATCAGAAGAGATTTATAGCTTGGCAAAAAATAGTTATATGAATTTGGCAGGTGGACATATTTAACCTAAACATGAAATGCAGAACAAAAATTAAATCTTGACGTTAACTAGATGTTAGATGTATATCCGTGTGTGTCTAATAGTAGGAAAATAGATTGATAACTATATGTAGATTGATAGGAGTGACGTAGGGAGGACCTGGGGCATATTGATTAACCAATGATCACAAGTAGTATATCAAAAGAATAGTTGTAAACAACACTTCGTACAAAGTGTATATTGTGTAAAAATAACAACTAACTGAAAATCAAATAATAAGCACATGTCTTAAGGTGTATCAACGCTGTCATCCTCATGCACTTGCTGGTGGCGCGCCATGAGCAATCTGTATCGCTGGAACATACTGGGAGCTAGCATGTGGTGCGTTGTTGACACAACGGTTGGAAAGTCACCGGTCGAAGCTAGAAGAATCCAACGATAGCGAACTAAGGATCAGTTCGACATTCTAGAGAAGACGATGACGAAAGGGGCTGGACAAACGTCCTAGATTCGGCAAGACATATCAAGGAAGGCCTAACCTCACTACATTCTCGACAAAGCCAATGTTTGGCATGCATTGCCAATTGGATAAAAAGTCAGAATAGCAAATCACGAACCGTCATCGTCCACTTATACGAACGACGCCATCCAAGATCACCTAGACGAAACATAGACAAAAATGGGACCCAAGATCTGGCCATGACCGAAGCAACTCATTCGCTCCACTGACTCCCATAAGCATTGTCGGAACAGAACATGACGGGAGAACTTACGCAACACCGCCAATGATATGCCATCGCATGGACACTGTAGGCTAGACACCAAGACTAGGCGCATGCAGAGCTAGGGAGATCTAAAAATGGTCTATCCCAAATCGAGCTTTTCCCAGCCCCAGTGACATCAGAAGGTATCCAGAAGTGAGGGGAACCGACGATGGCGGTAGCACTTATGTGGAATTCTCATAACCTTTACTAACTGGGACATTAATCAAAGTCTCTAACATGTTTTCATCACAAAAGCGTGCTTGATGTTTTATTTCATTTTCAATGATACGTCAAATGCAAATACTGTAGATAATGAAATCAGCTACCAATTTTTAGCGAGAAAATAACTAAAAGAAAAGAAATACCAGATAAGATGCCGCATGTGGTATTTTGGCCAATTTTTTAGTAAAATTAGATGTCTGGGCAAATGATACATTAACGCTTCTGAACACCTGTATTATCTAAAAACATTTGAAACCCAGTAACATATCTAGCCGCGCAAATGCGCGGGTAACCCCGCTAGTTCCTATGATCACGCAAGATCTATCTAGGAGAAGTATAGCAACGAGACGGGAGAGTGTGTCCACAATACCCTCGTAGACCGAAAGCGGAAGCGTTAGGTTAACGCTGTTGATGTAGTCGAACGTCTTCACGATCCAACCGATCTAGTACCGAACGTACGGCACCTCCGAGTTTAGCACACGTTCAGCTCGATGACGTCCCTCGAACTCTTGATCAGCAGAGGGTCGAGGGAGAGTTCCGTCAGCATGACGGCGTGGTGACGGTGATTGTGATGTGATCCGCGCAGGGCTTCGCCTAAGCACTACGACGCTATGACCGGAGGAGTAAACTGTGGACGGGGGCACCGCACACGGCTATAAGAATAACTGTTGTCTCTCCAAGGGGTGCCCTGCCCACGTATATAAAGGAGGGAGAGGGAGGAGGCCGGCCCTAGGGGTCACACCATAAGGGGGGAGTCCTACTAGGACTCCTAGTCCTAGTAGGATTCGACCCCCCCTTCTATTCCTTCTCATGGAGGTGGAAAGGGGGAAGGAGAGATGATACGCGTCCGTCGTATCTATAATTTTTGATTGTTCCATGCCAATATTATACAACTTTCATATACTTTTTGGCAACTTTTTATACTATTTTTGGGACTAACACCAGTGCCCAGTGCCAGTTCCTGTTTGTTGCATGTTTTTGGTTGCGCAGAATATCCATATCAAACGGAATCCAAACGGGATAAAAACGGACGGAGAATATTTTTGGAATACTTGGAGAATTCCGGAAGAAAAATCCACGCGAGATAGTGCCCGAGGTGGCCACGAGGCAGGGGCGTGCCTGCCCTCCCTGGGCGCGCCCCTGACCCTCGTGGGCCACCCGTAAGGCGGTTGATGCCCTTCTTCGACCGCAAGAAAGCTAATTTTTGGGGATAAAATCACGGCAAAGATTTCAGTCCAATCGGAGTTACGGATCTCCATATATATATATATATATATATATATATATATATATATATATATATATATATATATATATATATATATGAAACGGTGAAAGGGCAGCAGAAGGGAACGCAGAAACAGAGAGAGACAGATCCAATCTCGGAGGGGCTCTCGCCCCTCCCACGCCACGGAGACCAAGGACCAGAGGGGAAACCCTTCTCGCATCTAGGGAGAAGGTCAAGGAAGAAGAAGAAGGATGGGGGATCTCTCCCCCTCGCTTCCGCTGGGGCCGGAACGCCGCCGGGGGCCATCATCATCACCACGATCTACACCAACACCTCCATCATCTTCACCAACACCTCCATCATCTTCACGAACATCTCCATCACCTTCCCCCCTCTATCTACAGCGGTCCACTCTCCCGCAACCCGCTGTACTCTCTACTTGAACATGGTGCTTTATGCTTCATATTGTTATCCAATGATGTGTTGCCATCCTATGATGTCTGAGTAGATTTTCGTTGTCCTATCGGTGGTTGATGAATTGTTATGATTGATTTAATTTGCTTGTGGTTATGTTGCTGTTCTTTGATGCCCATCATATGAGCGCGCGCGTGGATCACACCTTAGGGTTAGTTGTATGTTAATAGGACTATGTATTGGAGGGCAAGGGTGACAGAAGCTTCAGCCTAGCATAGAAATTGATGCATACGGGATTGAAGGGGGACCAATATATCTTAATGCTATGGTTGGGTTTTACCTTAATGAACGTTAGTAGTTGCGGACGCTTGCTAATAGTTCCAATCATAAGTGCATAGAATTCCAAGTCAGGGATGACATGCTAGCAGTGGCCTCTCCCACATAAAACTTGCTATCGGTCTAGTAAAGTAGTCAATTGCTTAGGGATAATTTCGCAACTCCAACCACCACTTTTCCACACTCGCTATACTAACTTTAGTTGTGTATTTATCTAAACAGCCCCTGCTTTTTATTTATGTGCTCTTTATCTTCTTGCAAACCTATCCAAAAACACCTACAAAGTACTTCTAGTTTCATACTTGTTCTAGGTAAAGTGAATGTCAAGCGTGTGTAGAGTTGTATCGGCGGTCGATAGAACTTGAGGGAATATTTGTTCTACCTTTAGCTCCTCGTTGGGTTCGACACTCTTACTTATCGAAAGAGGCTACAATTGATCCCCTGTACTTGCGGGTTATCAAGACCTTTTTCTGGCACCGTTGCCGGGGAGCAATAGCGTGGAGTGAATATTCCCATGTGTGCTTGTTTGCTTTATCACTAAGTAATTTTTATTTGTTGTTCTTAGTTGTTCTCTATCTTTAGTTATGGATACGGAACACGAAATACCAAAAAAATTAGGTGTACTTGCTGCTCATGGAGATGAGAAACCTCCTAAAACCCTTGATGCTCATTATGTGACAGAAATTATGTACTACTTTGATAATCCTGAGAAAACCCCATTCAATCTAGTAATGGGAGTAACGTTGGATCAACGTGAATACTTTAGGGATTATCGCTTGACACAAAAAGGGAAACTATTATGGGATCAAATTTATATATTGAAGTGGTATGCTCGGCAAGTATGCTTGAGTTATGATTATATTTGTTGCTCTAGGATGAAGGCTCCACACCTTCCCTTTTCATGCAAATTTAATGATAATGAAACCTTGGCTTCCTATGCTAGAGGTATATATGATTACTATGATGTGGAACAAATAGAAGAATTTGTTGCTTTTAAGGGTGCTTATGAAATTGAATCTTCTTTTGAAAAGTATGAAGCTTTTGATGATGATGTTTATAGGCCTGAAAATTTAGCTATCTTGAAATATTGCTATGATAACTATGAATATAATTCCTATATTGATGCGCTTATTGAGAAAGTCTCCGCTGTCCAAGAAGAGACTAATATTTTGCAGGAACCTATGGAAGAAGAAATTGATGAAACTGTGAGCTCATTGGATGAAAAAGATGATGAGGAGAGCGAAGAACAAAAGGAGGAAGAGCGGATTAGCTACCCGTGCCCACATTCTAATGAGAGTAACTCTTCAACTCATACATTGTTTAATTTCCCTTCGTGTTTACCGAAGGATGATTGCTATGATGATTGTTATGATCCCGTTAATTCTCTTGAAATATCCCTTTTTGATGATGATTGCTATGCTTGTGGCCAAGATGCCAATATGAATTATGCTTATGGAGATGAACTTGCTATAGTTCCTTATGTTAAACATGAAATTGTTTCTATTGCACCCACGCATGAGAGTCCTATTATCTTTTTGAATTCTCCCGACTACACTATATTGAAGAAGTTTGCTCTTATTAAGGATTATATTGATGGGTTGCCTTTTACCGTTGCACATGATGATTTTGATGAATGTAATATGCATGTGCTTTCTGCTCCTACTTGCAATTATTATGAGAGAGGAACTATATCACCACCTCTCTATGTTTCCAATATGATAAAATTGCAAGAAACTGCTTATACTATGCATTGGCCTTTACTAGGTGTGCATGAATTGTTCTTTTATGACATGCCGATGCATAGGAAGAGAGTTAGACTTTGTTGTTGCATGATATATGTTACTTTGTGCTCACTACTAAATTACAAATCATTGTTAATTAAAATTGGCTTTGATATACCTTGGGATCCGGGTGGATCCACTACTTCAGCACTATATGCCTAGCTTAATGGCTTTAAAGCGCTGCCAGGGAGACAACCCGGAAGTTTTAGAGAGTCATTTATTTCTGTTGTGGGCCTTTATAAAGTTTATAAATAAAAATAATGTGCCAAGGTTTGCCTTTAGGATGTTTACAATGCTTGTTGGTTTGTACGGTGCAGGACAGAAACTTTGGCTGTAGTGCGGGATTTTTAATTTTTTACTGGAATGTCAAATGGTTCTGATTCTTTCTGAACTGTCTTTATATACAAATTTTTTATTTTTCCTAATTTTGGCAGAATGTTTCAAGTAACAGAAGTATGGTGATTGTTCAGATTGTTACAGACTGTTCTGTTTTAGACAGATTCTGTTTTTGATGCATAGTTTGCTTGTTTCGATGAAACTATCGATTTATATCAGCGGATTAAGCCATGAAAAAGTTATATTACAGTAGACACAATGCAAAAACAAAATATGAATTGGTTTGCAACAGTACTTAGAGTAGTGATTTGCTTTATTATACTAACGGATCTTACCGAGTTTTCTGTTGAAGTTTTGTGTGGATGAAGTGTTCGATGATCGAGAAAGTCTAGATGTGAGAAGAAGGAAGAGAGGAAAGATCTCAAGCTTGGGGATGCCCAAGGCACCCCAAGTAAATATTCAAGGAGACTCGAGCGTCTAAGCTTGGGGATGCCCCGGAAGGCATCCCCTCTTTCTTCAACAAGTATCGGTATGTTTTCAGATTCGTTTCATTCATGCGATATGTGCAATCTTGGAGCGTCTCTTGCATTTAGTTTTCTTTTTTCTTTTATGCACCATGCTGGTATGAGATGGTCCTTGGTTTATTTATAGAATGCTCTTTGCACTTCACTTATATCTTTTGAGTATGGCTTTATAGAATGCTTCATGTGCTTCACTTATATCATTTGAAGTTTGGATTGCATGTTTCTCTTCACTTAGACAACCGCCATTTGTAGAATGCTCTTTTGCTTCACTTATATTTGTTAGAGCGTGGGCATATCTTTTTTAGAAAGAATTAAACTCTCTTGCTTCACTTATATCTATTTAGAGAGATGACAGGAACTGGTCATTCACATGGTTAGTCATGAAATCCTACATAAAACTTGTAGATCACTGAATATGATATGTTTGATTCCTTGCAATAGTTTTGCGATATAAAGATGGTGATATTAGAGTCATGCTAGTGGGTAGTTGTGGATCATAGAAATACTTGCGTTGAGGATTGTGATTCCCGTAGCATGCACGTATGGTGAACCGTTACGTAACGAAGTTGGAGCATGAGGTATTTATTGATTGTCTTCCTTATGAGTGGCGGTCGGGGACGAGCGATGGTCTTTTCCTACCAATCTATCTCCCTAGGAGCATGCGTGTAGTACTTTGTTTCGAGGACTAATAGATTTTTCCAATAGGTATGTGAGTTCTTTATGACTAATGTTGAGTCCACGGATTATACGCACTCTCACCCTTCCATCATTGCTAGCCTCTTCGGTACCGTGCATTGCCGTTTCTCACCTCGAGAGTTGATGCAAACTTCGCCGGTGCATCCAAACCCCGTGATATGATACGCTCTATCACACATAAACCTCCTTATATCTTCCTAAAAACAGCCACCATACCTACCTATCATGGCATTTCCATAGCCATTCCGAGATATATTGCCATGCAACTTCCATCATCATCATATACATGACTTGAGCATTTATTGTCATATTGCTTTGCATGATCGTAAGATAGCTAGCATGACATTTTTATGGCTTGTCCGTTTTTTGATGTCATTGCTACGCTATATCATTGCACATCTCGGTACACCGCCGGAGGCATTCATATAGAGTCATATCTTTGTTCTAGTATCGAGTTGTAATATTGAGTTGTAAGTAAATAAAAGTGCGATGATCATCATTATTAGAGCATTGCCCCATTGAGGAAAGGATGATGGAGACTATGATTCCCCCACAAGTCGGGATGAGACTCCGGACGAAAAAATATTAAAAAAAGAGAAAAAAAACAAAAAAATGAGAGAAAAAGAGAGAAGGGGCAATGTTACTATCCTTTTACCACACTTGTGCTTCAGAGTAGCACCATGTTCTTCATAGAGAGAGTATCCTATGCTTTCACTTTCATATACTAGTGGGAATTTTCATTATAGAATTTGGCTTGTATATTCCGATGATGGGCTTCCTCAAACGCCCGAGGTCTTCATGAGCAAGCAAGTTGGATGCACACCCACTTAGTTTCCAGTTTGAGCTTTCATACACTTATAGCTCTTAGTGCATCTGTTGCATGGCAATCCCTACTCACTCACATTGATATCTATTAATGGTCATCTCCATAGCCCGTTGATACGCCTAGTTGATGTGAGACTTTCTCCTTTTTTGTCTTCTCCACATAACCCCCATGTGACACCCAAAATTTTATTTGGCCTTTTTCAAAAAATTTACTGGACTTGAGGGGGGGGGGGAGTATTTTAAAAAAAATTTAGAAAAGAACCCTCCCCTTCAAAATATTTTTTGGGCAAGGATTTTTTTTTTATTTGGATTCACCCAAGACTTGACTTTGGTCTTGGAGGTTCTTTCTGTGATTTGGACTCAAACCAAAATGCTTTTCACTTGGGAAAAATGGCTTTTGAAAATTGCCTTGAAAAATGCACTATGGCCTTTGAAATGATTCTTTGCCACTTTCAACAAACCTCTCTTGCCATGACCTTAGTGCAAATCCACTCTCATAAACCTCTCCTCACCCTTGGGTCATGATCTACTTCAAATCCAGCAAGTTGGACCTCTCCATATATTTATTTTCCACTTATTTATTATTAAAAACAATTTCTGCCTCATATCTTGACCCTTGGAGGTTTACAAAGGAACTACACTTTCTGCTTTGATTTTTACTCCCAAACCTTTTTCCCCTCCTAGTCCTTTGAACCCTCAACCAAGATCCATGAAGATCCACTGGTCTTCAGTTCAAAATTTTCAAACTACACTTGCTACAAGTTTGGACCAGATTTGCCAAATTTGATGAAATTCATTCAAATCCTTCTCCAGAAATTCTGAGAAAAATCAGGCAACCTCTGGGTGCATTGAGAGGTCACCTCACCAAGTCCCAGCCCCAGGAATTTTTTTCTTCATACCTAATCATTTCATCGAACACCTTCAGAGCACTGTCAATATCAGGTTCAGTCAAATTCAGTTAACAGTGGCTGGATCACTGTCGTTTTCTTCAGTGTCTGTTGTCGATCTCGCCAGAGCCCGGCGTCGCCGTGTTTCCTGTCCCCTCCCCCTTGTCCTCTGCACCGCACGAGCGCCTGGATGCTTGCGGGCGTCGGCGACGAGCTGGAGGAGGTGCGCCGCCCCGTGACCGACGCCAGCGGCGGCTTTGCGGCCGCCAGAGAGAGGCGCAGCGCAGACGGCGCCACCCAGTGCCGCCCAAACCACCGGAGAGCGCCGCGTGGTCTTCCACTCCCCAGTGCGCGCTTCCACCCTCGTCGTGAACCGCTGGGCGCGAAGCGCGCTCTCTGCCACCGTTGTGCCCGTGCGGCCACCCCACCATGGACCGGCGCCATTACGCCAAGACCGACCAGGATTAGCGGGGGAACGGCACCAGTACACCTCACTGATCCTGCCTGGCCACCTAAACTCCTTGCCAAGCCGCTGCCTCGCCGTAATTGCTCGCTGGAGCAACCTCGTTCACGGCCACCCCCTCGAGCTGCCTATAAATAGAGGCCCCGAGCTCCAGCTAGTACCCACACCACCTCTACACTCCACCAAGACCCTGCCTAGCCACTGGGAGAGCCCCGAGGAAGTCTCCTTCCTCAACTCCGGCCGCCGCAACCCGCCACGGGATCCAGCTCGATTAACTCCCGTGCGTGCACCTCTACCTCCCATCTCTTGCCAGAAGCTCTCTAGTGCATCCCTCCTTCTGACCCGCGCTTCAATTCGAAGTTTCCAGCACACCACCGGAGTTCCCCACCATCGCCCGAGCCGCCGTCCGCTGGAGAAAGTGTCGCCGTCGACGTGGTGCTCTCCGGCGCCGAAGTCCACCACCCACCGACGCGGAAGGACACGCTGATACTCTTGGTACACTCCGATCACCCTGACTCGCCGTGGTTCGACGCCGGCGACCACCGCAGCCTCCGGGCGCCGGCGAGGTCTTTCAAACCTGACATGTGGACCCCCCCACGTCAGCCTCTCTTTCTTTCCCCGCAAACCGTTTTCTGTTGATGCCTTCGAGCAGAGTACGCTTTCTCTGTGGGCTGACGCATTTCTATTCGAACCGTTTTCTGTTTTCTCAGTTAAACCCCTGGAACTTTTCTGTTTCATTATAGATGAGTCCCTGGACAGAAACCCTTATAACTTTTTAATAAAAAGTGATTTTTGAGTGATTCTTCTTCTGACAGTCTTAACATTTTATCTAGTTTTTTATGGGATTTATTTGAAAAAAAAATTGGAACAACTTTTGTGCACGCGTTGATTTTCACGTTAGTATGCATTTTCGCTATGCCGTAGGTTCCGGGAGAGGTGACGGAGCCGCGAACTTCGCCGAGCTAGACTCCGACTTCTCCGAACCAGGCAAGCATGTTCAAACCTTTGATATGATAGGTGTTTTTCATGGTTGCGTGAAAGGTTGTGCATGGCATATGAGCATCGGTGGGTATCTCGTTGCATGTGAGGCAACTACCCGTGTGTTCCAAAGTTACTAAGATCTCTGATGAGAGATGGCCTAGTCATGTGGTGACATGAAGGGCAGGAGGTGGTACTGTTGTAGCATGCCAGCCTTACGTCTTCCGTTTAAATTCCGACGTTAACGTGGACAGAGTCACGTTATCGTTCTTCCCCCTTCCGTGCTACCACATGTTTTCTGCCAGGATGCGGTTTAGTAAGTTGGTAACCTCTTTCCGTATACACACCAAACAGAGGGGCCGGGATGATGGTTCCATGGCCCTGGATTAAAGCCAATCATCCGGTCAGGGGGCATGGGTGTTTCCGGTTGGGACCGAGAGGGGGGCACCCCTTAGAGCGCGCGTATAGAAATTTGATCCCATGCTAGACGAGGTTGTAGCCTCCCCGTCTCAAGGTTTTTCTTGAACGTTGCCAAGGGTGATCCCTGGCTTCGGAATGTTGAATGGGTGTGTACTGGTCAGACGTGTTTCTTCCAAAACAACGTAAACGGAACTAGTCCCCGTGACTACTGAAATCCGTTGACTGTGGTTAAAGTACAAACTCTGCAGAGTCAAATCCTTCCAAATCATCGTATCCATGATCTAGTAGAGTGATCAGTATATCCATATCTATCCTCGTGGAAATTTGTCCCCGGTGAACAAACTCAAGTGGTAAACCCAGTTTAATTGTTATTCCTGTGGATGGACTAACCTTATATTTGTCTCGTACTTGTAATAATTTATATTCTCGAGCGACTGAATTATTGAGTTATGGTATAAGCCCTTTATGTGATGTCGCTCAGACGTCCGATTGTGGCATGTTTGTCTTTTATTTCCTGTTATAAGCCCTTTATGTGATGTCGCTCAGACGTCCGACTGTGGCATGCTTGCCTTTTACTTTCAATATAAGCCCTTTATGTGATGTCGCTCAGACGTCCGACTGTGGCATGTTTGTCTTTTATTTCCTGTTATAAGTCCTTTATGTGATGTCGCTCAGACGTCCGACTGTGGCATGTTTGTCTTTTATTTCCTGTTATAAGCCCTTTATGTGGTGTCGCCTTGACGCCCGACTGCGGCATTGTATTTTTTGCATTTTCCTCTCGAGGAGTCATTCAGACCCTTGTTTGGCACCCAGTATATTATTTTGGGATTTCGGGAGGACTACCGCCCGACTTCTCTTTTATTTCCCGTACAGTTTTATCTCTATGTCTGAGTGCACTTGTTGACCTGTGCATATGCATCATGCTTACATTTGTTATATCTTATGTCCGAACTGTCTTGCGAGTACTTTCATAGTACTCACCTGGCTTGTTGATTTGGCCAGATGTTGACGAAGGCGATCTCTTGGATGAGGAGTTTGCTAGTGAGTCCGACGCCTAGAGGAGTCCCAGTCAGCCCCGTGCGATCTTGGATTTTGGTCACTTGTATTATATACGCTTCCGCCACCCGCAATAAATCTCCTCGAGCTTCACTCCGACGCTCGAAGGGCAGTAGTCTTCAGGAGTCATATCACCCGCTCCGCTGTGATATTTCCACCACCGTTGTTATCGTGAGTTTGTAGTAATGCCACCATATCCGCCGTTATGTTTTATCGGCGTGCATGTAATAAACTGTTGAGCAGTCTCCGCTCAACTTGTATTATATTCAGTACTCCTGGTATTTGTCTTCTGTGACCAAGATATTGTCTGTCAGTGAGAAGGAATTCTTCTTTACTGGTCCGTAAAAGGGATTGGTCTCTCAATAAATATTTTATTGAAAGACCGGTCGTGACACCCCACCATCATATTCTATTCCACCTATAGTGCTATGTCCACACTAGTAGAAAAAGGGTCAAATGTGAGACACATTAGTGCCGGTTTGCATTTGAGCCGGCACTAATGTGTCCATTAGTGTCGGTTCAAATGGCTAGGCGGGAGGAGATCCTTAGTACCGGTTCGTGGCGAACCTTTAGCACCGGTTCGTGCCACGAACCGGTGCTAATGAGGCTGTGGCACCACAAGCACCTTTAGTACCGGTTCGTGGCATGAACCGGTACTAGAGTTTCTTAGTAAGCTGTTTTTTAGTCCCACATCGCGAAGAGAGAGGCACTAGGAGCGGTTTAAAAGCCCTGAGTGCAGAGACGATGAAGAAGAGGCGCAATGCTCACCTTCACGTTGCTTAGCTTCAAGCCTTGAGGAATAGGGTAGACTGCCTGGAGCTATGTGCAGTGCAGTCTACATTATTCCAAAAGGCTTCAAGCTAATTAACGAGCATTGCGCCTCTTTTTTATTTTTAATAACTTATTACAACTCCGGACTTCTTGTGTTACGGCAAAAACTGGATGCACTTCGTGTACAAACTGGACAATACGGCAAAAACTGGATGCACTTCGTGTACAAACTAGACAATCTCTTTCGAAGTATCAGGGCCGGTTTCGGACGAAAACTCATCTGTTACACTGGCACTTCATTTAGTACCGGTTCATGCCACGAACCAGTACTAAAGAGAATGGGGCCCGGCCAGCACCTTTAGTACCGGTTCGTGGCACGAACCGATAGTAAAGAGGTTGTGGCAGGCTGTCTTTAGTCCCACCTCGCTCCCCTAGCAAGATTTTTACCACCTTAAATATGTTACTTCTCAAACTATCACAAGCACTTGGTCTTCACTGAACTCTATTATGTGTAGAATTTGTGGTCGCAATATGAGTCTTCACCGGTTTCTAAACCGTTGAGCACTCATATTGACAATTCAGATTGTACACAAAAAGATCATTGATAATCAATGTATTTTTTATGATAATCATCTCGTGTACAAACTGGACAATCTCTTTCGGAGTATCAGGGTTTCGGACGAGAACTCATCTGTTCCACGGGCACTTCAATGTTTTTAAAACTTATTTGAACTCCAGCCTATTTTTGCGTTCAGTATGCATCATTCAAAGCGACGTCATCAATTTCCAACACGTTCTGACATCATTTGCTGTTTTTCAGTCATTTACCGATTTGTTTAGAGAGCTAAATGACGGTGAAATTGAAAATCACTACAAAATGAACTCTGAAAATGTTGGAACTTGGCATGGTATCATCATTTCACCCGCATAGCATGTGCAAAAGAGTAGAGAGGGTCACGGCGAAAACTGGACGCACCTCGTGTACAAACTGGACAATCTCTTTCGGAGTATCAGGGTTTCGGACGAGAACTCATCTGTTACACGGGCACTTCAATGTTTTTTAAACTTATTTGAACTCCAGCCTATTTTTGCGTTCAGTATGCATCATTCAAAGCGACATCATCAATTTCCAACACGTTCTGACATCATTTGCTGTTTTTCAGTCATTTACCGATTTGTTTAGAGAGCTAAATGACGGTGAAATTGAAAATCACTACAAAATGAACTCTGAAAATGTTGGAACTTGGCATGGTATCATCATTTCACCCTCATAGCATGTGCAAAAGAGTAGAGAGGGTCATGGCGAAAACTGGACGCACCTCGTGTACAAATTGGACAATCTCTTTCGGAGTATCAGGGTTTCAGACGAGAACTCATCTATTACACGGGCACTTCAATGTTTTTTAAACTTATTTGAACCCCAGCCTATTTTTGCGTTCAGTATGCATCATTCAAAGCGACGTCATCAATTTCCAACACGTTCTGACATCATTTGCTGTTTTTAGTCATTTACCGATTTGTTTAGAGAGCTAAATGACGGTGAAATTGAAAATCACTACAAAATGAACTCTGAAAATGTTGGAACTTGGCATGGTATCATCAGGGTTTCGGGCGAGAACTCATCTGTTACACGTTGACTTCAATGTTTTTTAAACCTATTTGAACTCCAGCCTATTTTTGCGTTCAGTATGCATCATAATAAAACAGAAAATAAATAAAACAGAAAAGACAAAAACTATATAAAAAATACTCAAAAATAAATAGCAGAAAATAAATAATGTAGAAAAGAAAAAAAACTATATAATTTTTTTTATATTCACAAAGAAACTAAATACAGCAAAAAAAACTACTCAGAAATAAATAGAAGAAAATTATATAAAAAATTGTTGGGGCGCTGCCCAGTGGGCCTGCCAGACCTAGGGTTTGCAAATACAGGCCCAGAAGGGCCAGCAGGCTCACAGGGTAGCGCGCCGAAGTTAGGCCCAGAAGCCTGCTATACAGAGAAGTTCGAAGGAGCAGTCGCGGCTGGGTTTATAAACCAGTGCGGCCGCCCTTCGCTCGGCGAGGTGGGACTAGACATTATGCACCGCCGGTGGCAGCGAACAACCATTAGTACCGGTTGGTGGCTCCAACCGGTACTAATGAGTGGGCCTTTAGTACCGGTTGGAGCCACGAACCGGTACTAAAGGGGCAGTTTCCCGCCCCTTGGCCTGGCGAAAATTGGCCTTTAGTACCGGTTGGTGGCTCCAACCGGTACTAAAGGCCCCTCCTATATATATGGCACTTACGAAAAATTCAGTTTCATCGACCACCACTTCTCCAACTACTTCGCGCGACATCGCCGCCGCCACAGCGCCGTCGCCCATCGCGCGCCGCCCTCGCTGCCCCCTCCGCCCGTCGTCGTTGTCACCGCCGCCGCCCGTCGTCGCCGTCGCCCCCGCCGCCCGTCGCCGCCGCCCCGTACTACGTCGCCGTCTCGATCGCGCCGTCGCCCCTGGCCCGCCGCTCGTCGTCGCGCCGCCGCCCGTACGCCGCCGCCCCCCCGCTTGTGCACACACACATATACACACACACACACACACACACAGAGACACACACACACACACACACATTGTTTTGACTTATTTTCTATTTTCTGTTGTTTAGATTAATGTTAGATAAATTACGTAGATAAGAATGTTAGAATGTTAATGTTAGATGAATTATATGGAAAAGATGTTAAATATTAATGTCAATTTTAGATGAATTAGCTAGATATTATTTGGGTATATATATGAGATTTGAACTAGTTGAATTAATATAACTAGTTTATTTTTAGTATGAAAATTAATAGAACAAGTTTCTTTTTAGTAAGAAAATTTAGGTATATGAGATTATTTGAACTAGTTGAATTAATATAACTAGTTTATTTTTAGTAAATGCTTAGTTGAACTAGTTGAATTAGTAGAACTAGTTTATTTTTAGTAAGAAAATTTAGGTATATGAGATTTGATGATCTAATTAAAATATTACTATATATAGCTACTTTATATATTTTAGTAAGAAAATTAATAGAACTAGTTTGTTTTTAGTAAATTCTTAGTTGAATTAGTTGAATTAATAGAACTAGTTTATTTTTAGTAAGAAAATTTAGATATCTGCGATTTGATGATCTAATTAAAATATTACTATATAGAACTAGCTACTTTATTTTAGTAAGAAAATTAATAGAACATGTTTATTTTTATTAAATGCTTAGTTGAATTAATAGAACTAGTTGAACTAATAGAAGTAGTTGAATTAGTTGAATTAATAGAACTAGTAAGTGTTTAATGTTTCACCTATATGAACATAGGAAATGTCGTCTGACGACGAAAAAGATTTCATTAAGTGCGAATACTGTGAAGACCAGCGCGGCCTGTGCGACAGAAATTTCCTTGTTGATGATAGGCGCTTCAGCATCAAGCTGGATGAGACCTTCGAAGTGGATACAGTAAGTCACGACGACAAGTCTTTTTTCGTAATTAAGCATGACTTATATATGCTTCATTTGCTTCAACTTATAATTTTAAATTTTCACTATTCTACTAGCGCATCCCCTGCCATGCAAGAATTTTTGTCTTGGATAAGATAGGTTTCAGTGCTATGGAAACTATGGAGGTAAAGAGAGTTTACCTGAAGACCGAGCATGGTTATACTTTCAACGTCAAATTATACAATGCAGACACGTACACCTATTTTGAATGCAAAACTTGGCAAGCACTATGCAAGGCTTATGCATTGAGCCTGATATGGTTATCACCTTTGATATTCGTCCGGAAGATGATATTGAAGGTAATAGAGACATCTGGGTCGATGTGCAGACGCCTCCAGTTCTACCATTATGTGAGTTTCTCAACCATATTTATGTCTTTGATATTGTTTATTCAAAAATAGTTGACAATTTCTTGACAGCTTATTTCCATTCAAGCAAACATGTCCGGCGCTTGGTAGACAGGACCTACTACTGTCCCGGAGCTGAACTAAACTGCGAGGAGATAAGTCATTATGTTTCATGGCTTGAGGATCTTCATACTGTTAAGACAAATTTTCTTCCTGCACTTAGAAATGTTAGTACTCAAAACGTGCGACCAATAGTGATCGTATTGAACTACGGTCACATCTATTTACGAAAGATGGTAAGATTTTTACTATTTGTCCTCAGTGCATCTTTTGCATACATTATTTTTTTGCTAAACTTTCATTGCTAAGTATATTAATTACTATACGATGTTCTTCAACAGGGACTCCCGATGACAGTTGTGCCTCAGTGGATCGAGACTAAAGGTCACATGTCAATGGTTAGCTTACGGCCAAGATATCCTACATTGCACATGAGTGCATTCAGGATTTCTAAAAGCGATGAATGCTTAATAGTGAAAGATTGGAGCAAAATTGTTAACGATCCCAGCAGAGAAGTACTAGGGGGCAGCAATGAGAAGCGCAGCCCACGATTAGGAGACAGGTTCATCTGCATGCTCCAGTATGATGAATCAGGAGAGCTATACATGTTCTATGCTATTTTACCTGAGAGAGAGCAGCAGGAGTGATTTAGCTACTTCATGCTCTTAGTACTTTTGTCCTCTCATGTCCGTGTTCTTCGTCCTGAACTTAATCTCAAAGGGTGATTTGCTTTTGTGGTGTTATGAACGCTTATAATATGATGACCATGTTGAACTCGATGATATCTTTGCTTCTGGTACAAGTGAATGTTTTTTCTTTAAGCTAGTGTTGGTGCTGATTAGATAGCGGTAATGACTATGATGATTAAACAGTGGTAATGACGACTATGATGATTTTTAGCTAGCTAATTTACTGTTGTTGATGATATGATGCAAGAGTTTTTATATTAATATGATGATGATGATGAGTTATTATATCATTTATAAAAGAAACCGCAGATTAGTTTCAGCTGGATGGATCCTAGCTAAGTGATCAAGTATATGCCATATCCATATTATACTTGATCACTTAATTATAGGTGATCAAGTATAATATGGATATGGCATATACTTGATCACTTAGCTAGGATCCACATGCATCCAGTCGAAACTAATCCGCGGTACTTTCACCTAATGATTTAACAACTAAAATAATCACTAAATTAAATTCAAAACACAAAATTAAAGGAAAAATAAAAAATAATACCAAAACACACCCAAACATTTAGTACCGGTTGGTGTTACCAACCGGTACTAATGTCCTGCACGCACCCGAGCCTGGCTCGTGCCACGTGGTGGCACTTTAGCGCCGGTTCGTGATGAACCGGTACTAGGGGGGCCTTTAGTCTCAACTCTTTAGTGCCGGTTGCAGAACCGGCACTAAAGGCCCTTACGAACCGGCGCTAAAGCCCGGTTCTGCACTAGTGCCATGGCTCACACTCATGTATTGCGTGAAAGTTGAAAAGGTTTGAGAACATCAAAAGTATGAAACAATTGCTTGGCTTGTCATCGGGGTTGTGCATGATGTGAATATTTCGTGTGGTGAAGACGGAGCATAGCGAGACTATATGATTTTGTAGGGATAACTTCTTTGGCCTTGTTATTTTGAAAAGACATGATTGCTTTATTAGTAGGCTTGAAATATTATTGTTTTTATGTCAAATAATAGACTATTGCTTTAAATCACTCGTGTCTTAATATTCATGCCATGATTAGATACATGATCAAGATTATGCTAGGTAGCATTCCACATAAAAATTATCTTTTTTATCATTTACCTACTCGAGGACGAGCAGGAATTAAGCTTAGGGATGCTGATACGTCTCCGTCGTATCTATAATTTTTGATTGTTCCATGCCAATATTATAAAACTTTCATATACTTTTTGGCAACTTTTTATACTATTTTTGGGACTAACATACTGATCCAGTGCCCAGTGCCAGTTCCTGTTTGTTGCATGTTTTTGGTTTTGCAGAATATCCATATCAAATGGAATCCAAACGGGATAAAAACGGACGAAGAATATTTTTGGAATATTTGGAGCATTCCGGAAGAAAAATCCGCGCGAGACGGTGCCCGAGGTGGCCACGAGGCAGGGGGCGCGCCTGCCCTCCCTGGGCGCGCCCCTGACCCTCGCGGGCCACCCGTAAGGCGGTTGATGCCCTTCTTCGGCTGCAAGAAAGCTAATTTTTGGGGAAAAAACACGGCAAAGATTTCAGTCCAATCGGAGTTACGGATCTCCATATATATAAACGGTGAAAGGGCAGCAGAGGGGAACGCGGAAACAGAGAGAGACAGAGAGACAGATCCAATCTCGGAGGGGCTCTCGCCCCTCCCACGCCATGGAGACCATGGACCAGAGGGGAAACCTTTCTCCCATCTAGGGAGAAGGTCAAGGAAGAAGAAGAAGGAGGGGGGATCTCTCCCCCTCGCTTCCGGTGGCGCCGGAACGCCGCCGGGGGCCATCATCATCACCGCGATCTACACCAACACCTCCATCATCTTCACCAACACCTCCATCATCTTCACGAACATCTCCATCACCTTCCCCCCTCTATCTACAGCGGTCCACTCTCACGCAACCCGTTGTACTCTCTACTTGAACATGGTGCTTTATGCTTCATATTGTTATCCAATGATGTGTTGCCATCCTATGATGTCTGAGTAGATTTTCGTTGTCCTATCGG
Organism: Triticum aestivum; assembly: GCF_018294505.1. Lineage (NCBI taxonomy): Eukaryota > Viridiplantae > Streptophyta > Magnoliopsida > Poales > Poaceae > Triticum > Triticum aestivum. The sequence continues at coordinate 50,443,731 of NC_057811.1, read as the reverse complement.
TGGTTGATGAATTGCTATGATTGATTTAATTTGCTTGTGGTTATGTTGCTGTCCTTTGGTGCCCATCATATGAGCGCGCGCGTGGATCACACCTTAGGGTTAGTTGTATGTTGATAGGACTATGTATTATAGGGCAAGGGTGACAGAAGCTTCAGCCTAGCATAGAAATTGATGCATACGGGATTGAAGGGGGACCAATATATCTTAATGCTATGGTTGGGTTTTACCTTAATGAACGTTAGTAGTTGCGGACGCTTGCTAATAGTTCCAATCATAAGTGCATAGAATTCCAACTCAGGGATGACATGCTAGCAGTGGCCTCTCCCACATAAAACTTGCTATCGGTCTAGTAAAGTAGTCAATTGGTTAGGGACAATTTCGCAACTCCTAGCACCACTTTTCCACACTCGCTATACTAACTTTAGTTGTGTCTTTATCTAAACATCCCCTACTTTTTATTTACGTGCTCTTTATCTTCTTGCAAACCTATCCAAAAACACCTACAAAGTACTTCTAGTTTCATACTTGTTCTAGGTAAAGCGAACGTCAAGCGTGCGTAGAGTTGTATCGGTGGTCGATAAAACTTGAGGGAATATTTATTCTACCTTTAGCTCCTCGTTGGGTTCGACACTCTTACTTATCGAAAGAGGCTACAATTGATCCCCTATACTTTTGGATTATCAAGAGGGAGTAGGAGATGGAAAGGTGGGTGGCGCACCCTTCCCTAAACCAATTCAGCCTCCTCCCCTGTGGGGAGGGTACCAGCCCCTTGTGGGCTGGTTAGCCTCCCTCATATGGCCCATATCTTCCACCGGGGGCTTCCGGTAACCCCTCCGGTACACCGGTATGTACCCGATACACTCTGGAACCATTCCGGTGTCCGAATACTACCTTCCAATATATCAATCTTTATCTCTTGACCCGTAACTAACTCATTAATCACATTGCTTGCAAGGCTTATAGTGATGTGCATTACCGAGAGGGCCCAGAGATACCTCTCCGAAACTCGGAGTGACAAATCCTAATCTCGAGCTATGCCAACCCAACAAACACCTTCGGAGACACCTGTAGAGCATATTTATAATCACCCAGTTACGTTGTGATGTTTGATAGCACACAAGGTGTATTCGGGAGTTGCATAATCTCATAGTAAGAGGAATATGTATAAGTCATGGAGAAAGCAATAGCAATAAAACTTAACAATCATTATGCTAAGATAACGGATGGGTCTTGTCCATCACATCATTCTCTAATGATGTGATCCCGTTCATCAAATGACAACACATGTCTACGGTTAGGAAACTTAACCATCTTTGATTAACGAGCTAGTCAAGTAGACGCATACTAGGGACACTCTGTTTTGTCTATGTATTCACACATGTACTAAGTTTTCGGTTAATACAATTCTAGCATGAATAATAAACAGTTATCATGATATAAGGAAACATAAATAACAACTTTATTATTGCCTCTAGGGCATATTTCCTTCACTACATGCCTGATTAGGCATTGTAATATGATACATTATCACATTTACATGCGAGGCCATTGCAAAAAAAACATGTCCCGCAGGTGTGAGTTTAAACAAAAAGGTAATATGTATTGCTTGTGACAAAAAAAGTTAATAGAGAACCAAATAGCCGCTAATGCCTTTTTGGTGGATGGGCTTCAAGTAGCCCTTTTTTCTTCTCAATAATTTTATTTCCAAGGAGGAAAAAAATAGAAAAAGGTGTGCATACAGAAATACATGTATACTATGTATGTGCGAAATTTCATAATAATATATTTACATACATGACGTACACAAAATAGAAAAATAAGTACATCAAAGCGTTCTTATTTTTTGTTTGCTTTCGGGTTGGAAATTTTCTTTTTGTGTAGCTTACAAATTAGCATACTATTCAATGAAATTTACAGATATGTACTGAACATGTTTAAGTTTTCACAGAAGAAAGTCATTCTTTTAGTACTTTAAAGTATCATTTTCTATTTATTTTTCTTTTCAAAATACTGGGCTCCTCTCACTCAGGAAAATAGCTAGCTAGAAGCCTTGGAATCTAGTAAAACTAGAATTTACCCCGTGCCTTTTTGTGGAATATCTGTACAAACAATTTTAATTTGTATTGACTATGGTACATGAACTATGTGGAGAATTCTATACAAGAGAAAATAAATTCAAGAAAGTTGTTGATCATCCTTATTAAGGAAAAACAATATAAACCTCTTGGTTGTCTCTATCCATGAGAGAAGGGGTTTGGACATTATAGCGGTCCTACATTTGATTCGAGGATAACATGAAATACCAATACAATGTTAAATAAAAAGTGAACATCAGACATGTTGGTGTACATAACAACTCATATTTATCAATCACTCAAATAACAGAGGTAACTATGGATCCGAGAACCTCACAGATTGCGAAAGCATATCCCCCCCCATCCCACGGACACACACATCCTATGGCACCTAAAGACATGACCTACATCAAAGAAGTGTTGACATCATTGTTGCGCGGAGCCAACGACGTGATGAGTGGTGAGGCTGGAGGCGAAGGGAGAACATGTGCAACCCGTGGGGAGGGAGAAGAGAAGGCATATGCGGGAAGGAGAGAAGACTCTGCATCAAAACAACCATGGTTTAAGATCTTAACTACAAATACTGGACCTGATGGCGTGACTTACGAAGATTGTAGCACAAAAAATTGCTAATATATTGCAAATATGTAAGAATAGAGAATGCTCACCTGCAGTGGGCCTTTAACCTTTGGCTCATGGCATGACTCTCCTTTGCACGATCGCTGGCCGGTTTGAAGTGAACGGTATTTATAGGGGGGCTGCGTGTTATGTTTGCACATTATGAGTTTCACTTTGTCGCCGCCCGCGTGTCAGGAATTATTTGTTGGTGCACTAGTTGTTTGATTAACCAATTGCGGCGACATGTACATGCAAGGCGGAATCACACTATAAACCGGTCAATTACAAAGATTTTATTTGCCTTGGCTTTTGGAGCTGCTTTGTTTAAAAATGATTATTTCTATGGGACAATGACAGTAAATAAGATTATCCAATTCATCTTGACATGCAGCTATCCACCTCAGAGCAAGTACAATAAGATGACATAAGCAGGCCATATGGTCTTTGCTTAGTCGGAGGAGAGAGAAGGGAAACGGGTTGTAGGATAAGAGTCAGGCACGAGCCCCAAGCCATCTTGTGAGATTGTAATGTGGGTCAGTTATTAATAAAGTACTAGTAATATTTAAAACTTACTATTGTATACGTAGACTATTAGGTTCACTCTAAATGAGATGGCAACCTCTTATAACTAGTAGTTGGTTGTATTATTAACCATGCTCTCCAATCACTACTACAGGATGCTGCTAACGCGACACTACGATCAGAGACCCTTCGACGAAACTGTGTGCGATGCCATAATCACAAACGGTGGTGTAAAAAACCGTCAAAAGAAGGTGCAAAACGTTTGCGATGGAGGATGCATCAAACACGGTTCAGATTTTAGTTGCGTGTGCGATGAGGGGCATACGGTTAATCCATTCAAACTGTCTACGATGAGGCAGAACAACAGAAACGGGCAGCCATAACAATGTGTGTGCGATGCAGGAAACACGGTTAATCCATTCAAACTGTGTGCGATGAGGCAGAACAACACAAACGGGCAGCCATAACAATGTGTGTGCGATGCAGGACACACGGTTAATCCATTCAAACTGTTTGCGATGAGGTAGAACAACAGAAACGGGCAGCCATATCAATGTGTGTGCGATATACGGCATACGGTTAACTCGGACAAACTGTTTTCTATTAGGGAACACAACAGAAACGGTTCAACTTAACAAGATGTGTGTGATATGCGGCATACAGTTCACATGGATGAACTGTTTGCGATGAGCCAAAAGAACACAAACGAGTCGTATAAACAAGATGTGTGTGATACGTGGCAAACAGCCGACTCGGATGAACTGTTTGCGATGAGAAATTACAACACAGACGGTCAGTACAGTTACTTTGTGTGCGATTCTGTGTGTACAAAAAACATTGAAAAATGCAAACTAGTTGCTTGCGGTGGCTAGGAGTATCGCACACGATGCGTCTGCGAGTACTCGTGTGCGATGATTAGTATGTTACACATACGTTTCCTTATGTTACCATTTGTGTGAATTTGCAATATGGACAGTTAATATGCAAATGCCTTCTGGACATCGGGCACATGCTTAAACTCAATGAACTGTGTACGATATTAATACTTTCCATGAAAATTTATGAACTTGGGTAACAACATTTGAGTAGCATATGTATAGTGGTTACACTATTCGACAAAAGGAGGATCTTCGTAACACGGTTTTGACAACCATATGGTCCATATCTACATACTTAACATAGTAACAACTATCACATTTTAAGAGGCTAAGGGCCAACAACCATATGGTCCATATCTACATACTAAACATAAATACTAACAGCTAGCACATTTTAAGAGACTGAGGGCCAAAAACCACAACTATCCACTGGAAGCAGCTTGATCACGGCGACTCGGCATCTCGTCAATGAAAAGGAAGAGCCCTCCTGTGCCTTGGTAGAGCATGAGTAGAACAGTGTCTCCAATTTTCCAATATGGATGCATTGCCACGAGAAGCGAGAACTTGTTAATTTGAATGGTTCCATTTCTCCGTGAAATGCAGTACCTTGCAATCACTTTAGCGTTATTAGCAGGCACAAGTGTAATTCGACCACGCCGGGAAATCAATCCAGGAACTGCTACAGGGGGCAATTTCTGTTGACATTTAGAATAAAAAACAATTGTAACATATCGTTGAAGATATATATAGTTTATGAGCATCAACATTAAAATAAGACTTTTTACCAGCGTTTTGCGCACACAATTGGTCTTGTTCAGTGTGTGCACCATAGGTCTAATTAATCCCATCCAAAATCCAGCGTTCATACCTATGCTATCTCTGTCACATTATCAACAAAGTTTATGACATGCTTCAAGTCCTTCCAGTGAAATTTGGTACTCTTAGTAACATACAGATCATTCACTATGCATCCAACATATCCTGCTTAAAAGGTGGAAAGGTATTATTTATTCAAAATATGGCAGAATAATATATAGTGCGCATAAATTGGTAAATAGAATTTTTTACTGCCTAGGAACGGAGTCAGACTATCATATCACAATTGGTTGCTTAAATAGTGATCAATTGGTTGCTTAAATAGTAATATGACAGCATGGAGAAAGACGAAAGGACACTAACCTCGTTCACACTTTGATCGGCTGATGACGTTGGGGAAGTAAACATCCATGTTAATTAGACTAGGCTGTGATCCACGCACTAGAATTTTATTGCCAACTTTCAGTTCATAACACTTAGATATTTTTCTCCAAAGGTCTGCATTAAAATAGGAGTGACCATCTTTATCAAGTTTTACACTAACCATCATTGTAAATCCATGCTGCGTTGTCAATATGACATCCTGGGAGTCATCAGCAAAGTAAAGCCCAAGATTTCCTTGTACTCCTGTTCTTGCAAAGCGAGGGATGTACTGCTTGAAATGAAAATTAAGATCGTAAATTAGATATATTGAAATAACAGAGCAAGATGCAAATATGGGAGTAACTGATAGAACAGATCCATATATAGATGAAAGCAAAGTACAAAAATATAGAATTAAAAATAGATAATGTAACAAAGATTTGATGCAAATATATAGATAATGTAGCAGCACACGGTATATGTTCACAAATCTAGGCCATGCCAACCGTGGTAGGTTGAGATTGAACATATTGAGCGCTCCCTGAAGTCATCCGGAATGGTGAGATAGAACCTCGTTTCTGGCTGGCCATGACCACAGTTGCCCGATTTGTGTTCGCACTATGGACACATGAATGAACACCCACGAATCAGCTAGAACAAAAATGATTCCACGGCGATTTCCGCCAGTGATTAACAGCAACGGACAGACTGCGATAAGAGATGAGTGAATATTTTGCTAATTAAGTTGATTACCTTCTCCATGAGAAAAATCCCCGGCCCAATTCCGTAGAAAACCCCAGTCGACCAGAGTCTAGAATGTCGGTATAGATAGGCAGCGAAAAGCGGTAGGGGCGAAATCCGGTGCCGTTTGGAGCGCGACCTACGCCCGCCACCAACAGACGTCGAGCTTAGGGTGCAGAGTTGCGGAGGAGTCCGCGGCGAGTGAGTGGGGACAAAGTGGGCGAGGGTTTTCTTTTTCCTTTTTCATGTGTGAGTGAACACACACAGTTCGCAGAGGCGACAGAGATGAATCGTGTGTGATAGTAAATCACCGAGATTGAATGGGAATCCAAATTTCCTTTGTCCTTCATCCATGAGTTTTTTTTCTACGATGAACATAAACCTTGCTAATGTTCAAATTTGACACTTTTCCGGGTTCATTTACAATATTTAGGTGATTATGTGTATTTTGTACGCATTAATGCACATAATTCAAATTCAAACAATCGGTGCATGAAAGGTTGCACAAGAACGGTCTGGAAAAACCATACTCGTGGTATTTAGTAATTTCTCAAGCCTTTTACAAGGAATGGGCTGAGATTTCAATGGAATGCGTGGCAATAGTCAACCACAAACGCGTCATTTACTAGGTTATTAACTATAGAACAATGAAGTATGTGCTTGAAAAACATGACGGCTAGCATGGTGCCATGCTATGGCCTTACCGTGCCCTAGTTAAAAGCTGATAAGGTTTGATTTATGTCGTCATGCACGCCCTTCATAAATCGAACCATCACCGAGGAAGTTCAATGCTTTCGAAAGGAAATCACCAAGATTGAAGGGGAATCCAAATTTCCGTCCTAGTTTGTCATTCAGCTTTTTTCCAACGATCAACATACCCCCTCAAATGCAACGTGTTCAAATTTGACATTTTTCCGAACTCATTTACCATATTTAGGGGATTATGTGCATTTTCTTGGCATTAATTATGCACATAATTCAAATTCGAACAATCGGTGCATGAAAAGGTGCACAAGACATGTCTGGAAAACCATGCTCGTCCTATTTAGTACATTCTCATGCCTTACAAGGAATGGGCAGATATTTCAAGGAAATATGTGGCAATAGTCAACCATAAACGCGTCATTTACTGGGTTAACAACTATACAAAAATGAAATACATGCTTGGAAAACATGACGCCTGGTGTGGTGCCATGGTATGACCTCACCGTGCCCTGGTAAAAATGTCGTCATGCACGCCGTTCATAAAACGAACCATCACCGAGGAAGTTTCATGGTTTCGAGGGGGAAATCACCAAGATTGAAGAGGGATCCAAATTTCCTTTGTCCTTTGTCCACGAGTTTTTTCTATGATGAACATACAACCTGCAAATCACCGTGTTCAAATTTGGCACTTTTCCGGGTTTATTTGCCATATTTAGTGGATTATGTGCATTTCCTAGGCATTAATGCACATAATTCAAGTTGAAACAATCGGTGCATGAAAGGGTCCACAAGAATGGCCTGGAAAACCATGCTCGTGCCAGTTAGTAAATTCTCATGCCTTTTACAAGGAATGGACAGATATTTCGATGAAATGCGTGGCAATAGTCAACCACAGATGTTTTTTGTTCGGTTTTAAACTATAGAAAAAAATGAAATAAATGCTTAAAAAACATGACGCTTGGCATTGTGCCATGGTATGACCTCACCATGCCCTGGTAAAAATTTGAGAAGGTTTGGCTTATGTCGTCATGCACGCCCTTCATAAATCGAACCATCACCGAGGAGTTCCATGCTTTCAAGAGGGAAATCCCCAAGATTGAAGGGGAATCCAAATTTCCGTCCTAGTTTGTCATTCAGTTTTTTTCCAACGATCAACATACCGCCTCAAATGCAACGTGTTCAAATTTGAAATTTTCCCTGGCTCATTTACCATGTTTAGGGGATTATGTGCATTTTCTAGGCATTAATGGACATAATTCAAATTCGAACAATCGGTGCATGAAAAGGTGCACAAGAACAGTCTGGAAAACCATGCTCATGTTATTTAGTACATTCTCATGCCTTTTACAAGGAATGGGCAGATATTTCAAGGAAATGTGTGGCAATAGTCAACCATAAACGAGTCGTTTACTGGGTTAACAACTATACAAAAAATGAAACACATGGTTGGAAAACATGATGCTTGGCGTCGTGTCATGGTATGGCCTCACAATGCCCTGGTAAAAATTGGAGAATGTTTTCCTTATGTCGTGATGCACGCCTTTCATAAAATCGAACCATCACCGAGGAAGTTTCATGGTTTCGAGGGGGAAATCACCAAGATTGAAGGGGGGGTTCCAAATTTCCTTTGTCCTTTGTCCATGAGTTTTTTTCTACGATGAACAGACAACATGCAAATCACCATGTTCAAATTTGGCACTTTTCCGGGTTCATTTGCCATATTTAGGGGATTATGTGCATTTCCTAGGCATTACTGCGCATAATTCAAGTTCAAACAATCGGTGCATGAAAGGGTCCACAACAACGGCCTGGAAAACCATGCTCGTGCCATTTAGTAAATTCTCATGCCTTATACAAGGAATGGACAGATATTTCGATGAAATGCATGGCAATAGTCAACCACAAATGTTTGTTTGTTGGGTTTTCAACTATAGAAAAAATGAAATAAATGCTTAAAATACATGACACCTGGCATGGTGCCATGGTATGACCTCACCATGCCCTGGTAAAAATTTGAGAAGGTTTGGCTTATGCCGTCATGCACGCCCTTCATAAATCGAACCATCGTCACCGAGGAAGTTCCACGCTTTCGGGAGGTAAATCCCCAAGACTGAAGGGGAATCCAAATTTTCTTCGTTCTTTGCCCTGGAGTTTTTTCTACGATGAACATACACCATGCAAATCACCGTATTCAAATTTGGCATTTTTCCGAGCTCATTTACCATATTTAGGGGATTATGTGCATTTTCTAGGCATTTAGCGCATATAAATCCAATCCAGCTACAGGTCCACGAGTGTGATGTGAGGGATGTGGATTGCCGTTCGATCGCGACGCATCCTATGGTGCACACGTGCGATCCGCGTGGCTCGGGTTCCGGCCAATCATAACGCAACACACAATAGGCTCAGCGCACACTGTTTCCGGAAGCGACGGAGATGAACCGTGTGCGATAATGAACGACCAAAATTGTAATGGAAGCCAAATTTCTGTTGTCGTTTGTCGTTGAGCTTTCTAATACCACTGCACTGTACGACTGCCCGGCCCCTCTGTCCCAGAGCTCTCTCCAGGCGTCGTCCATGCCACCGCGGCGCACAGTAACTGGTAAGGAAGCGATGGCATCCCGCCGCGCCCCGTTCCTCGCCGCCCGCGACCGCACACATGGTAAAGAAGCGATGGCATCTCGCCGCGCCGAGTTCATTGCCGCCGGCGGCCAGACAGTTACATGGGCGGACTTTGAGGCTGCTATGGCCGAATGGGTGGTGGATCTGGAGGCGGCCAAAGCCGCACAGAAGGAACGGGAAAGGCAGAGAGCAGTCAAGAAAAGAGAGTCCCGCCGCCGCAAGAAAAAAGAGGCCGCACACCATGGTGAGGAGAGCTTGGCGGAGATCGAAGCACGGTGGGCTGCCGCCTACAAGGCCATGAGGGAGAACGCCGGCGTCTAGCCAGCATGCCTTGATGGCAGCATGTGAGAAGTAGTTTAAGTTTGTAGTATTAGAGCAAATTACCAGTAGTAATTTAAGTTTGTAGTATTAATGTACAATGTCGGTAAGAGCATCCTTTGAGGGATTTAAGCATTGATTAGCATGTGTGCCCGTGTGCATTTTTTTGCGTTAATCATTAGAAGATCACAAAACACACGGTTTCTATGTCGTACCCGTCTGCATTTTTTTGCGTTCATGACCCATAAGTCAGTTACCTGTGCGATGTTTCCTAATAAACCAGGCGTACCATTGACAAAAAATTCAAGTACATGTGTACATTTTTTTGGAGACGGGATCTGCCAACTTTCTTTTTGCTCGCACATGAGTATTTTACGCGCTTCATCTGTGTTGTGTGTTTCCCCCGCCAAAGTTTCAAGTTTCACAACGAAATTTTCATTAGACGCGCCATTTCAGAATTTATTCCTCCAACCACATCCCCACCCTCAGTATACCCCCCCCCCCGCGCGCCTCCTCCTACCGGCATCTTAAACCGCCGCCGCTGTAACCACAACTTCAACCACATCTACGTTTTGCTCGGATCCAGTCAGGTAACCCACCGATCTCTATCACGGCCCCGGCTTGATTGCTTAAATGGCGCCTGTGAAATATCCTCATGCCTCCAAATCCCCCCCGCCAGGAGCTGATGACGGTCCATGGTGTGATGGCCGCTGTGCGTGCTGACCCGGAGGAACACCTCGCCTCCGCCACCGTCGCCGACATGGTGCAGGCTCTGGCCCAGATGAAGTCCCCCAGCGACTACCCCCAGGACTTAACAGGTAAGATCTGACCAGCTAAATCTTACCAATACCACTTGCAACGGCTATGATTTGTACGGTTGATGTATTAAGTATGTTCGTGCCTTGTTTATTTCAGTACTGCACACTGTGTGATGTTCAAATATTACCGTGTCCAGCTCAATTTCACCAATACCAGCAACAACCTTACAATACATGACTCTGGATATCACTAGAGATGCTGCCCATTTGCTATTTTTAGTGGATGCTAACCCTGTTGTACTTAACATGCCTGTCCATGTACTTACGCAGGGTCATAACGGCCGATGCTTTTGTTTACCGTCGAGGTGAGCTGCATCCCATGTCTTACATTATTTCACATAATTTCTGCAATTGCAGTTTGACTTCTACCATTTACTGGTTGCCAGTAGGTACACATGTCAGTGGCACTGATCCACGCTTCGACCCGGAGGAACAGCTCGCCTCCGCCGTCGCTGACTTTCGGCGGGCTCTGGCCAAGATGAAGTGCCCCAGCAACTACCTCTCATGACTTACCAAGTATGTACTCACCAGTTCAATCTTATCAATACCAGTTGCAATTAATGGCTATGTTCTGTACGGTCGATGTATTAAGTATGTTCTAGTAAACATGCCTAACACGTTTTTGCTACTTTCTCTACCTTTTTATAGACATCTGGGCCATTCTCTGCTTTGGCAGCACCTGCCTTGTGATGTTTAACTATGCCAATTGCATTTTTATCAGTACTGGTTTCAATGTCTATTAAGCCTGTTGCAATTAATAGTTGAATCCATTTTTAAAAAGTTGTATTTCAATGGCTACAAACTTACAAAACAAGAATTAGGATGTTGTTAAGCGTGTTGCAATTAACAGTTGTATCCATTTTTTAATCTGTCCATTTGCTACCATGCTACTCTCCGCAATGAAAATATACTAGAGATGCTGCCCATTTGCTATTTTTGGGGGATGCTAACCTTGTTGTACTTAACATGCTTGTTCATGTACTTACACAGGGTCATAACGCCCGATGCTGCTGTTTGCCGTCGAGGTTAGCTGCATCCCATGTCTTACAGTATTTCACGTCATTTGTGCAATTCCAGTTTAACTTCTACCATTTACTGGTTGCCTGTAGGTACACATGTCAGTGGCACTGATCCACGCTTCGACCCGGAGGAACAGCTCGCCTCCGCCGCCGCTGACTTTGGGCGGGCTCTGGCCAAGATGAAGTGCCCCAGCAACTACCTCTCAGGACTTACCAAGTATGTACTCACCAGTTCAATCTTACCAATACCAGTTGCAATTAATGGCTATGTTTTGTACGGTCGATGTATTAAGCATGTTGTACTAAACATGCCTAACACGTTTTAGCTATTTTCCCTATCTTTTTATAGACAACCGGGCCATTATATGCTCTGGCAGCACCTGCCCTGTGATGTTTAACTCTGCCAATTGCATTTTTATAAGTGCCGGTTTCACTGGCCATTAAGCCTGTTACAATTAACAGTTGTATCCATTTTTAAAGAGTTGTATTTCAATGGCTACAAACTTACAAAACATGAATTAGGATGTTGTTAAGCGTGTTGCAATTAATAGTTGTATCCATTTTTTAATCGATCCCTTTGCTACCGTGCTACTCTTTCGCAATGAAGATATCACTACAGATGCTACCGTTTTATTATAATTTGCTATTTTTGGTGTATGTTAACCCTGTTGTAGTTAACATTGGATTTCCATGTACTTACACAGGACTACAATGGGCGATGTTGTTGTTTGCCGTCGAGGTTAGCTGCATCCCATGTCTTATACACCATCTATTCCTAAATATAAGTATTTTTAGAGATTCCAATATAGACTACATAAGGAGCAAAATGAGTGAATCTAGATTCTAATCTAAACTATATCTATAATTCCATATACATCCGTATGTAGTTCATATTGAAATCTCAAAAAAATACGTGTACTTAGGAACGTAGGTAGTTGTATTTTACATCGTTTGTGAATTCTCAGTTTAGCTTCTAACATTTACTGGTTACTTGTAGGTACATATATGAGCGGTACTGATCCATGCTTCAATCCCTTTTGTGTATGGGGCAATGAGATATTCATGAACAAGCGTCAAGTGAGGAAACTAAGAAAGATTTTTAGGCGAAAGAAACGGGTGATTGGAATTAAGCTCTTTATTTACACTTTGTCGAAGACAACAGTGAACTTTAGGATGGTAAGTAATGTGTTGCCTTTTCCCCCTGCCCACAACAAGTTATTCTATTAGACCTCAGTATCTGATATTTTTCTCTGTTCGGTGGTTTCCAAAGCTATTTACTGATGATTACCTTGCAAACTACATGACCGGAGTGGAGGCAACTAAGGTTAAAGTATATAATTCATGCTACCATGATAATGCTCTAGAAGTCTTCCTAACGGCGGTGAAGGATGGGCGGGCGATCATCACAAGGGGTTGGACAAAAGTGGTTCGTGCCTATGGCATGCAGGAACGTTATGGGCATTCCGCTTCTTCAACACCGTCAGCAGTCAAAATGATTTACACTTGTCTCTTCACCTTTACCACCTTTAAATATTGTGGTTCATCATAGTTAATTGCTGCCTAATCCTGTAATTACTGAACATATTGTACTGGCAATTTTATTTATAGATTCGTTGTTGAACCATTGTGCCGAGAATTTGAATTGCACGTTTCATATTTTAAAATTTCCAATTCGAATAATAAATTACAGGCAAAGATAAAAAGAGAACAGACGGTCATGGAACTTTGCAACTGGTTCTGGCAGTAAAAGCGCTTGTGATGGATAGCCCAATGCCACACAATTTTCTACATCAAATCGTGTGTGATGTAGTTAATGAAAGCAAACAGTTAACCAAGGCAGAGCGTGTGTGATAGTTACACCTTTCACACACGAGCGTATACATAAAACTGTGTGGGATGTACATACAAACTGAAATGTTTTCCCTGGATTGACTGTGTGGGATGTGCATAAGAACGGAAACGTATTCCTTGGATTGACTGTGTGTGATATACCACTACTAGGAAAAGGGCTATAGATGAAATGGCCACTAATGGCGCACCAGACATGTGGTGCACCACTACTATATAGCAGTGGCGCACCATGTGCTGGTGCGCCATTAGTGTGAAAGACACTAATGGCGCACCAGACACACAGTGCGCCACTAGTAACATTTTTTTTCCAAACATACTAATGGCGCACCAGGGCACAATGCGCCATTACTAGTTCTAACTAGTAATGGCGCACCAGCCACATAGTGCGCCACTAATATTTTTTTTTGCAAAACTACTAATGGCGCACCAGGATATAGTGCGCCATTACTAGTTTAAACTAGTAATGGCGCACTGTGCCCTGGTGCGCCATTAGTGTATATTTTTTTAATTTTTTTTGCAAAACTACTAATGGCGCACCACCAGCAGGTGCGCCATTAGTAACCCAGGGTTACTAATGGCGCATTTGTAGGTGGTGCGCCATTAGTAACCTGGGACCAGCTAGATATTTTGGACAGCCACACCTACCCACTCACTTTCCCCACTTCATTCTCTCCACCTCCTCCTCCAAGCTTGTCTCGGCTGCCTCCTCCTCCTCACCTCATTTGCACCATAGATTCATCCAAATTAAGTGGTTAAATTACCTTTTTTTGATAGGTAAGTAAGGGGGAAGCTATCTTTATGTTGTTCTCGCTCCAACAACGTGCACATGCACTTTTTATGGCCTAGCTAGATCTATGTATGTTTGTGGTGTTGCATATGTTTGTGGTGTTGCATATATGTTTGTGTTTGCAGGTACCGGTATTTGAAATTCGATAGTTGCCAATATTTTCCCGGAATGTTGATTCATTTCCGTTTTGGCGAGAATTTTCGTACTATGCATTCTTTTTTGTCCTATTTTTAGGGAAAGTCATGCCAAATTTTTTCTTGGTTCAAAAATATCGTTTTGCTCTACCCCCCAGGCGGCCATGGTCTACACGATGACCGAAGGCATCATGAATAGGTTTTTGAGCTCCGCGAAGGCCGAGATGCTTCAAAAGAACGAGACGGAGATAAGATGTCCGTGTCGAAGATGCAAGCTGAAGAGCCTTATTGCGGACCCGGATTCCGGGCAGGTGCGGGACCACCTGCTCTTGCGTGGTTTCATGGATGGCTATCGGTGGCAAGGTGATGAAGATGACTATGAAGTCGTCCATGGGGGCCGGGCAAGAAATAAGGAAGGGCAGCAAGCCAACCACCGCGGCTCGGGCGGGTGAGAAGACGAAGAATCTCCAGGACATGATCACGACGGTGATGCTGTACATAGTCATCATGTAGAAGATGCCGGACATGATGATGAGGAAGATGCCGGAGCAGACGAAGGGCATGATCATGAAGATGAAGATGTCGGCGGAGCAGACGACGATGGACCATCGATGGGCTGGGTGCAGGACCCTCATATTCAAGAGCTGCTTCTCAAGCAGACGGATAACGCAAGAGCTGCCGCCCGAGAGAAAGCCAAGCTGGATCAACTGGAGATAGACGCGGTTACTCCATTGTATGAAGGATGCAGGCCCGAGGATACCCGCCTGAAAGTAACGCTCATGGCTCTGGAGATAAAGGTAAAACACAAAATGACCAACGCATGCTTCGACGAGAACATGTCATTCTGGCACGAACGTCTTCCCAAGGGGAACAAGTGCCCGACCAGTTTCGTGGAGGCGAAGAAAATCGTGTGTCCTCTGGATTTACCGCACGTGAAATACCATGTGTGCATGAACAATTGCATCATTTATCGGGACGAGCACGCGGAGTCTACCATATGTCCGGTGTGCGGCATCACTCGATACAAGAAGAGGAAGAAAGCTCCTCGAAAAGTGGTGTGGTACTTTCCGATCACTCCTCGTCTGCAGCGGTATTTCGCGGACCCTAAGGTAGCAAAGCTCCTGCGTTGGCACGCGGATAGGGAGGAGAAGAAGCGAGAAGATGACGCAAATGATCCGGAGATAAATAAAAAAGACAAGATGCTGAGTCACCCTAAGGATGGGAGCCAGTGGCAAGCGTTGAACTTCGAACACCCAGAATTTGGGAAGGATCCAAGGAACATCATGCTGGGCGCGAGCACCGATGGAGTCAATCCGTTTGGCAGCCAGAGAAGCACACATAGCACCTGGCCTGTGTTTGTGTGGATGTACAACCTTCCCCCCTGGTTGTGCATGAAGAGGAAGTACATTCACATGAGTATGCTAATTGAAGGGCCGAAACAACCAGGGAACGACATCAATCTGTATCTGGGGCTGCTGAAAGAGGAGCTAGACACGCGGTGGAAAATGCCAGCCAATACGTGGGACGCCGCAGAGAAAGAATATTTCCCTATGAGAGCCGCACTGCTCACGACGGTGCACGACTATCTCGGTTACGGATATCTCGCGGGGCAGGTGGTCCACGGATTTTCTGGAAGCGTCTGGTGCATGGATGACACAATGTATCGCCAGCTAGATAGAGATCCCGGGTCTTCGAAAACCGTGTTCATGGGACATCGAAGGTGGCTTCGCGACGATGACCCGTGGAGGAAACGCAAGGATCTGTTCGATGGTGAAACCGAACCCCCGAAGACGCCCGCGTACGAGGAGCGGCGAGGAAATAGACGAGCTGTTGAAAAATTGGAAAGATTGCCCACTGCCGGGAAAGAAGCAAAAGGCGCCAGAGCCGGGAAAGAAGCGAAAGGCGCCAGAGCCGCTGCTGAAGGTATGGAAAACAAGGTCTGTTTTCTAGGACTTGCCGTACTGGAAGATCCACCGTGTGCCTCACAGCCTTTATGTCATGCATATCACGAAGAAGTGTGCGAGAGTCTGCTTGGTACCCTGCTCAACATGCCAGAGAGGACCAAAGATGGGCCGAAAGCAAGGGCAGACTTGAAATCAATGGGCATCAGGGAGGAGCTTCACGCTAATGATGATGATGATGATGAGGCGAAGCAGGACACGAAAAGTCGTCGCAAAGGCAAAAAGGCCAAGAAGACCGGAAATGACTAGCCTCCCGCGTGCTTCACTCTAAGTCAGGAGGAGATCAATCAGTTTTTCACCTGCCTCGTAGGAGTAAAACTTCCTTACGGTTATGCGGGGAAGATAAGCAGATACCTAGACCCAGCGAAGCAGAAGTTCAGCGGGATGAAGTCTCACGACTGTCACGTGCTGATGACGCAGATACTTCCAGTTGCAATCCGTGGGATCATGGACGCGCACGTCCGTGAAATGCTATTTGGCCTATGCAACTTTTTCGACGTCATCTCTAGGAAGTCGGTTGGCGTGAGGTAACTCAGAAGGCTACAGGAAGAGATCGTGGTGATACTTTGCGAGCTTGAGATGTACTTCCCGCCCGCATTCTTCGACGTTATGGTGCATCTGCTGGTCCATATCGTGGAGGATATCATCCAACTCGGGCCGACGTTCCTACACAGCATGATGCCGTTCGAAAGGATGAATGGTGTCATCAAAGGATACGTTCGCAACATGGCACGTCCAGAGGGAAGCATAGCCAGGGGCTTTCTGACCGAAGAGTGTATCTCCTACTCCACGAATTATCTAGGCATCAAGAACCCCGTTGGTCTGCCCGTCAACAGGCACCTCAGCAGGCTCGCTGGATGGGGTTACCGTGAGGGTCACCGCGAAATGCATGTCGACTTTGAGGGTCGACTCGCCGACTTTGAAAGAGCAAACCTAGTCGCGCTACAACACATAGACGTGGTCGATCCTTGGGTGGTAGAGCACAAAACCTTTATTGAGAAGACGTACAATGACCGAGGCCAACAGAGGACGGACGGAGATATAATCAAAGAGCACAACTCATGTTTCACGCGTTGGTTCAAGCAGAAGCTTCTGTCGTACCCTTTACATGAGGATTCTTCCGCAGAAGAACAACTCATATTCGCCTTGTCACAGGGCGCCGAGCACAACCTGATGACGTATGAGGCGTAGGATATCAACGGCTACACATTCTACACCGAGGACAAGGACATGAAGAGCGATGGTTATCAGAACTCCGGGGTAACAATGGAATCCTACACCGGTAACGACAAGGACAGATACTACGGAAGGATCGAGGAGATCTGGGAGCTGAGCTACGCTGGAGAGAAGGTCCCGATGGTCCGTGTCAAATGGGCCAAGAGCGTCATAAAAGAAGACCGGTATTTCACCACCATGGTTATACCCGAAGCCAAATCCAAGACTGCAGGCGCGAACGTCACCGCGAAAAATGAGCCATGGGTACTGGCTTCCCAAGTGGACTAATGCCGTACTTGTCGTGAGGAGAGGCAAAAGGAAGATCATCGGAATGGATGGAGTCGCCAATGAGCAAGACTTCGACAAGTACGGCGACCCGAAGATGGAACATGACGACGATGATGAAGTATCAGCATTCACCACAAGAAGAAGCAGGACCACCCTACCTAAAGGACGTCCATTCAAGAGAAGAACTCCATTTACGAAAAATAAGGGCAAGAAGATTGTGAACAGATAGCTAGCTAAGATCGATTGTATTTAAATTGTAGCCTTCATTTCTCGATTGTATTTCATGGGCACTTTTTGAACTCATGAATATTTTTAAATTTCATGGACACTCGATCTCGATCCCCCTCCATCTCGATCGCTATCCCACCTCGCCAGATCCGGTCCCCCTCGCTGCCGAGCACCCCCCGCACCCTCTCCCCCGCTCCACCGGCCGCCACCGCCGACCCCCCGCACCCTCCCCCGCTCCACCGCCGCCGACGACCCACCGCACCCTCCCCCGCTCCACCGCCGCCGACGACCCACCGTACCCCTCCCTCGCACCCTCCCCGGCCCGCTCCACCGTCACAAATGAATGCAACTAAAATTGCAAAAAAAACAAATTTGATTATATTTTCAAATAACAAATTTGATGATATTTCAAATAATAAATTTGATAATATTTTTCATATTCATAAATATTTTCAAATAACAAATTTGATGATATTTTTTAAAAAATTATTACTGTTTTTATAAAAAATTATTACTGTTTCATATTCATATTCATTTTCTAAAAAATTATTAGATGCAACAAAAATAATAATAATAAATTACTTATGGCGCACCTCTGGCTGGTGCGCCATTGCTATATAAAAAAAGATTACTAATGGCGCACCTCTGGCTGGTGCGCCATTGCTATATAAAAAAAGATTACTAATGGCGCACCGATCGTGGGTGCGCCATTACTATCTAAAAAAACATACTAATGGCGCACCGCTGCGGGGTGCGCCATTAGTAAGCTTCCCCCCTAGCTAATTCCTCCCTCTCCCTCGCCAGATCCCCTTCGTCCCTCTCCCTCGCCAGATCCACCCGCGCGCTGCCCCGACCCACGACACCGCCGCCCCGACCCCCGCCGCCCCCGCGCCCCCCACCACTGCAGCTCCCCCGCGCCGCCACCCTCGCGCCCCCGCCCCCCCACCCCTGCATCTCCCCGCGCCGCCGCCCCCGCGCCCCGAGCCGGAGGAGGAGGACCAGGAGGAGGACGAGGAGGAGGAGGAGACGACGACCGCCTCTACCTCAGCTCAGCCAGGCCACGCGACGCTGAGCTAGGCGCCTCTGCTTCGACCATTGGAGTTAGGCGCCTCTGCTTCGACCGGATCGGGATCGTCTTCAACCTTCGGTCGCCGGCTATCTTCCTCGATTTGGGCATCCCCTTCTGCTCCTAGTCACTCGCCGGGCCTCCGTGTGCCTCTGCGGTGAGCCCCTCTGCCGATTCCCCGCCTTTCCCCTTCGAATCCCTCGGCGTAGAAGTCCCACGGGCTAGGCTCTACCACGGGCTAGGCTCTACCATGTAGAAATCCCTCGGCGTAGATTCCTTAGAACAAAGTTGTTAAGACGAATTATCAATGGTAATACTAGCACATTATCTGTCAACTGGTCTGGGCTGATGGATGATGACATGATGATTTCCTTCTCCAACTAGACTAGATGATGACATACTCTGCATTATGATGTCCATACCCCTTAACTAAAGCACAAAGCCGCAGAGATATGAGATCTCTCCTCCTGATATCATTTTTATTATTCCTCTACTTTGCGAGGGCATCTCACACTCTTTCATCTCCGCCAGATGACATCTCACTCATCTCCAGGCGAAAACAACACGAAGTTGCACACAAGGCCCAAACAAGTGGGAGGTTGACCACTCTTGAACAACATTCTACTCTGGTGTATTTGTGCAGATTAACTGCCTGCCACAAGTAGTACAAGGCCAGATGGCTAACCGTTAAATAAGTACAGCACCTGCCAGCTGAATCAAATCATCCACTTACTTTACCCCTAACAATACTTGCCTTCTTCCAAAAGAAAAATACTGTACACCACTTGCTGCTCTGCTCTGACTTCACATACACCGATCATTTGTAGCGGACAGCAACAGCTCCAAGACGCAGTTGTTTATTATTGCATTGCATTACTGAAATGGCATCCACAACTTTGCCAAAATTGGAGCAGCTCTCTTATGAAGTTCTGATGAAGGGCAGCAAAAACTCTGCATTCAGTTTTCAGTCATAGGAAAACAAAGTTATCCACAAAGTGTTTTTCTGTTTAACATTTTGATGGAGTACAATTGTTACAGTACAGTCAGAATTGTGTATGATTGTGCCTAAAGTAGATAATCTAAAGATACAGACAAAATAATTAGGGGAGCATGTGTGAATCTCTGACAGCAATACAAACTAAGATTCAATTAAGACTAATTAACTGCATTTGATGTCACTATATTCTCTGAATAACTTCAGTTATGATCTGTACCGGAAAACTTCAGTTAACACTCATTTTTCAGTTAACTCCTTACAGTTCAGACCATATTTTGATTGTCAATAATAGTGGACTTTTAAGGCTTTTTTAGAGGCAATACTAGTGGATTTTAGGCTTTTTTACAGGCAATAATAGTGGAATTTTAGGCTTTTTTTGGAGGAGTGTGTTTCATGCTGGCCTATAGTGATGAATTAGTCAGAGGATTGTGCCTTAGGATTGTGCCAAAGTTATCCATTGTATCTATTTGCTTGTCCTTCAAATAGGGGCAAGACTGTTACAGAAAAAAAATTTTACTTGCAAGCATATTGTGCCTTAGTTACAGAAAAATTACTTGCAAGCATGTTGTAACTATTTTCACTCTGTCCTGAAGGTTTTTGACTACAGAATCTGTGGTGACCCACACTCTGTTGGTTCACAGGGTGCGAGAGCTGCACTTAACTTGCTAAAATCATCCCCTTGTTCTTACTGGTTATAGAAATTCATTGCTTGTCCTATGTTTTCTGTCAGGGTATTGTTCAGGAAGCTTGCTTGAGTTTGTGTCCTTTAATTTGTAAATCTGCAGTTCTAGCCACATTTAGGATAAGTTGTTGTATATACTGTCATAAAGTTCAGCAAGAACAGGGCATCAACAGGCATGGATTAAGTTGTTTCTTTGCTGTAACATACTGTATATCACTCCACAATGAAATACAGTACATATTGATGTGCTTTGTAAAACTTGTTCATGTACTGAACTACTAATGCCTTGTGATGCTCTGAATTACTTGTGATGCTCTGAATTACTTGTGATCACATTGAGAAAGACTTGTAAAGATGATGATCATCTTTTACAGAAAACAATTTCTGTAAACACGTCAGTAACTATGCTAGTTTGCTGGGTTTTGTCTCCGACCATCGTGTCGTGATGATTTTGCAGGTACCCCGAGAGGCCCTTGAGTTTGCTGGAATGTCGATTAACTTCCGTTCCGGCAAATTCGGGTACTCCATATGTCCTATTTTCAGCAAAGGTCATGCTGAAATTTTCCGTGAATTTTAGCATGACTTTGCTAAAAATAGGACATATGGGGTACTTGTGACTAATGCATGGGCCGGGGTCTTAGTACTTAATTAAGTAGGATCAACTGCCCCTTTATTCTTGCTGCATTAAACCATAGGTGGCAATAGAGCCAAGTGATTAGGCCCAACTTAGAATTCTCCTTCCCAGCTTAGCTTTTAGGGTGCCTTGGCGTCGACACACCCTAAATTATAAAACCTTGGCTTTTAGGGTGCCTCGGTGTTGATAAGAACCTAAATGATGAAAGCTTAGGCTTTTAGTGTGCCTCGGCGTCAACAAACCCTAAATGATAAAAGCTTAGCTTTTAGGATGCCTCGGTGTCAACAAACCCTAAATGATGAGACCATGATCTTGTTCCTTGACAATAACCAACTTTTTGACCAAACTTTTTTCCTATTTAGAGCGAAACATGGCCCACAACGATGAGGCCGGCGGTTCGGGCAGCAAGCAATTCTGGGAGCTGTACCAGGAGCTGGAGGAAGAACCTCACCGCTATGAGGACGCCGCAGAAGACACCGATCCTGACTACACAACCCCTAGTGGCGTCGGGGATGACACCACTGATGGTGCCGCCGAGGATGCCACCACTGATGATGGCGGTGCACGCACAGATGGCAGCCAACCGAAGAGGCAACGGAAGGAGCGGTGCCCGAGCGTGCTCGGCACCGTCAAGGAGGAATTTACTGAAGTGAACTCCGACGGGCATCCAACGGCGCCCAAAGAAATAGTCAAGGGGTACTCGGTTCAGCTCGGGTGCATTCTCCGGAGCACCGTCACGATCAACACCGAGAACCTAAGGCATAAGGACCGAGGGAATTTGCGGAGCCTCCTCTTCACGAAGCTGCATGAACGATACAAGTTCCCCGCTGACTTTGCAAACACACGCCTCTCAGGGAATAAAGTGAACAGTGCCGCCCTCACGAGGACGAGCACGGCCCTGTCTACTTGGAGAAGCACGGTGAAGGAAATGATTGAAAAAGGTGATAGTTATGAGAAGATCAAGGCGAAATATCCTTTGATTAGCGAAGATGACTACAAGGAGTTCAAGATCAAGTGCGGGAGCAGCGCAACCTCCGAATCAAGTCAGTGGGGGAAAGAAATGCGGCAGTTGAACTTAGGGGTCCACCAACTCGGTCCCGGCGGTTATAGAGTGGCGGAGCCTATATGGGACAAGGAGGACGCGGAGCATGCCGAGCAAGGCCTACCGCCCCGCTTCGAGAAATACCGTGACAAGCAGACCAGGAACTTTGTCAGGGCCCAGTACAAGGAGGACGCGGTAACAAAGGAGCTTACCACGGATCCGAAGACCAGGGTGCTTGAGCTTGTTCTGGTAAGGAATACACCCCCGCGTAATTAGCTCCATATCGTTGCATTCCAATTAATGAAGCCAAATTTCCAAATGGTTCACATTCCTTCCGCTGGAGGTTGAAAGCAATAGCGCGGGGTCGTCTCAGAGCTCCCCTTTCGACACCCCTTTAAATAGGGCGTTGAACGTAATGAAAAACAAGGATAAGCTCAGTAAGCCGTCGTCAGCTGGTCGTGTGGCCGGCAAAGGCTTGTCCACAAAATGGTCCTCATACTATACCGCTGGTGGGCGAAAGGAGAAAAAGACCAGCTCGGAAAGCCAGTCGCGCGAGGTTCAAGAACTCAAGGCACAAGTGGCGCAGATTCCGGAGATTGTCCAAGAGCAAGTGCAACAACAACTGGGAACGACGCTCACCGCCATGGTGCCTACCTTGATATAGGGGCTGACGATGTGGATTGCGGGCGGCCAACAGGGGCCTCCCCCGGTTCCCAGCTTCACGGCCAGCAACTCGCACAACGCGCAGGCGGCGCCATTGGTGTCTCCGGCGGAGGCGGTATTCGTGTCTCCGGCGCCGGCACGGGCATTGGAGCTTAATGCACCAGGGTGTACGCCGGCCGGCACCTCACCGGCAAGCGGCCCCTCCGTCAGTTGCACGCTCGCCGTTGGCGGTGCCTCGACATTAGCCGAGCTCGACGGCATCACGGTAACTAAGCCTCTCGGCTGATGACTTCATCTCCTTGCCTTTGACTGGGCATCCCTGACGCCCTACATGTTTTCGCAGGGCGTCGCCGACGTTCCTTGCACTCTCCTGCACTTCGTGGGCGGCGAGTTGGTCGATGTCGCCAAGGGAAGAATCGTTCAACCGGGCAACCGCGTGTTCCACGGTAATCCGATGCCACCCACCTTGTATAGGGTTGAACTGATTCGGGTGCTGCCAGGCTGCGACGAGTTGTTACCTCCGATTCGACCCGCTGGGGCCGACGAAGATGATGTGATGACCCTCAGCACCTGCGTAAGCTGGCCCCTGCTTTGGACGAAGAGCCAGATTCGTTTGGGGGCGGGGGACACCACCCCACAGACAAGACCGCCAGTCGTGCCAGCGCCAAGCCATGGCAAGAACGCCGCAATGCTACCGGACATGCCGGACATCCCTATGGCACAGGATCCGGACATGCATATGGCACAGGATCCGGACGACGACGACAACGACGACGGTACATTTACCAACATCGATAAGTACTTTGCCGAACATGGGTACGGTGACGAGTTCTGCGGGCCTCCTTCTCAAGAACCCAACCCTGAAAAAGACGACCGCGATCTAGCTGGTACGGCGGAGAAACCCAATTGCAACAGGCGTCGTCTGGCGTTCAATTCTCAGGAGACGCCTCCAGTTGCCGCATTCACCGAGCCTCAGATAGCTGAGGTGCGAAATATTATCAGCCCCAACACGCTCAAGAAGGCGGTCTGTGAGCAGAACTCGATCCCATTACAGCAGATCAAGAAGAAGGGACGGAAACGAAAGACTAACAAGGGCGCCGGTGCGAGCCAGCCGGCACCGAGTACGATCTGTGCTCAGGACGGGCCACCTTCACCTAAGGATATCTCGAGGAGGGTGCATGTGGCGGGTAGGGCGATGCTACCGACAAATATGCTCAATGCTGCAACCGGTGCTATGCGGAGTCTGCATGACAGTGTTCTTTCTTTGGAGAAGCGGCGTCTCACAGAGAATGATGTGGCATACCCGGTTTTCGTGGCCAAGGTGCCAGAGGGCAAGGGCTTTGTGGATAGCGCCATCGGGGGTACGATCGTCCTGCAGTTTGATGACATCTTTGCTATGTTTAACCTTCATCCGCTGCACTACACCTTCGTTCGGCTGTTTTCGCTGAGTATGGAGATGCGGATCATTAGAGACAAGACCCCGGACATTGTGAT
The DNA here is from genome assembly GCF_018294505.1 of Triticum aestivum. Taxonomy (NCBI): domain Eukaryota; kingdom Viridiplantae; phylum Streptophyta; class Magnoliopsida; order Poales; family Poaceae; genus Triticum; species Triticum aestivum. The sequence goes on along the minus strand of NC_057811.1, from coordinate 50,419,194 downwards.
AGTCGACCCCTTCTACATGCGTGCCAAGATCTTGGGCAGCGCTGGGGACCGGCAAGTCGCGAGTTCACACCTCGAAGGCGTCATTTTGGCAAACCCAGATAAGGATAACTTCCTCGTGCCTTACTTTCCCGAGTAAGTCATCCCCTAACCGCCCCGTAACATATGATTTCTTAGATTCGATCATTCTTTTTTTTCTAGCATTCCCTGTTCTCTGCAGTGACACACATTGCACACTCATCCTCTTAAGCCCGAAATATTCCATGGCCACGTATTTCGACCCGGACCGTGACTCCAAGATAGACTACACAAATATCAAGAAAGTTCTTGATGATGCTCTCCCCGGCTACGCCGCATCTGGAGGCACCTTTAAGAAGCCAGCTCGTAGGTACGGCAGGCACGTGTTCACCCACAATACGACATTCCCCTGCGTCAAGCAGCCGCCTGGCGGTCAGAAGGATGCCTACTATGCCCTCCATCACATGCGGGCGATCGTACGGGACCATAACCACCTTCTGCTACCAAATAATCTCAAAGATTGGGCCGCAAGCTTGGCGGCAATCTAGGACGCGGACATCCGACAAGAATTCTTTCGCATCCAGTCGGAGTTTGTAGAAATCATCCATCAAGATGTCCTTCGTACCTCGGGGCAGTTCTACCTCAAATATCAACCGTCCAACAGTGAGATAGACACAACGGTACAAATGCAGGCTGACAACGCCCGCGACTTCATGACCATCACGAAAGACGGCGGCTTCATCCACGCTCCGGTCCCATGAGTCGAGTCGAAAGTAGTGATGCTATGTGTAGTTCTGAAACATTGATTAGCTCATGTTGTAATTAAACTTTAATGAACTTGTATGTCTCTTTGGTTTGGACAGTCGTTCAACTTAGATGTAATCGATGCTATTTATTAGTAGGACCAGGAATCGTGCTATTAATGTCTTGCTTTTCTCTTCCGGTCCTTTTGTTGCATACTTATATATTGCTTATGTATTGTCTGTTGTTTGGCTAGTGCATAGAGATGCCGTCGTATGTCGTGTACAAGGGTAAGGTTCCCGGAGTCTACGACGACTGGGAGGAGTGTCGGAGACAGGTTCACCGTTTCAGCGGTAACAGTTACAAAGGGTACACCACTAGGGCGGAGGCGGAATCTAGATACGCGCGCTATCTAGCGGGAGAGAGGAGGGAGCGTTGGAGGAACCGGATGAAGACCAGTTTCATCGCGATGATGCTCATCGTGATGACCGGAGCTCTCTTCTATGTGATGGTAGTTTAGATGATCAATATCGACTTGTAATGTGAAGACAAACCCGCTACTCGCGGTCTCGAGACTTGTAATGTTCTATCTTTGTTCGGTCTTTTGAATTCGGAGACTAATATGATGAATTGTATTCGGAGACTAATCTTCTATTGTATTCGATGAATCTGCTGTTGCTGTGTGGTGCTGTATATATTCTGTCTAATAATATATTTTGTAACCTGTGCAAATATCAGAAAAGAAAAGAAATAATCCCTAATATTCATACTAATGGCGCATCACCCCAACGTGCGCCATTAGTATGCCAAAGGATACTAATGGCGCATCACCCCACAGCTCGCCATTAGTATGGCAAAGCACATGTGTAAATATCGCCCCCTGGGAGGCACACTAATGGTGCATGTTGGTCTATACTAATGGCGCACGGCGTGATGCGCCATTAGTATACCAGATACTAATGGCGCACCAATGGTCCGCCATTAGTATTTAATACTAGTGGCGTGCTACTAGTGGCGCACCAGTAGTGCGCCATTAGTAGGCAAAACTGGTGCGCCACTAGTAGGCCTTTTCCTAGTAGTGTACATACGAACGAAAATGTTTTTCTGGGATTCACCGTGTGGGATGTACATACTTACAGATTTTTTTTTCTCAAATTATCGTGTGGGATGTACATACCTACCGAAATGATTGGGTTTCGATGCCTCGCCGATCACACACGGCCCCAGCCTGTGTCCCAGGAAGGCCTATCCCCGACGATTTCTGGCTCGTGTGGGAAGGACCGCCTATCGCCCACACTCACTTGGCGACGGTTCCAAATGCCGTCGCGGAAAGGGGTTAAAAACCGTTTGTATAGCACCGACGTGCTCCAGTGAATGTGCCACATCAATGGCCTACATTTTCATGCGTCTACGTCATCCTCTTTTGCTCCTTTTGCCCCACGCGTTAAATCTGTTGTTGTCTTCCCTTCACTCGATTTGTTTTTTTTAGCCGAGACCGTAGAAAAATCGTTCTACGGTAATTATATTATAAATAAAAGTAAGAACAAAGTCACAAGTACAAATCAACCTATGCCTTCTCTAGGAAACATAAATAACATATTAATCTGGTCCTAACATGTGATTAACCCAGGTCCTGATCTTAACAGCCTTGATAGCTTTAGCTCGAAGTTCTGATGCCCATAAACCCTCCTTAAGATAGTACTTCCAAGTATTGCGATGAGGAGGTGCAGATCGAAAGATTTTATCATTCCTGACCGACCATATACCCCAGCATCCCATGATGATGATGTCAAATGCAATCTCAGCAGGAAGTGTGCTCATTGCCAAAGTGATTTCATCATGAGCAGAAACTCCTCTCTGTTTTCCTTGAATAATAAGATCCCAACATGCCATGGCAAATGGGCAGTCCCAGAAAAGATGCATGGAAGTCTCCTCAGTGTGGTGCGAGCAAAGAGCACAATTGTAATCTGGTAGATACATGTTTTTTGCGATGAAGCAAATTCCTAGAGTTTACTCTATCCTGATATAACATCCAAAAGAAAATCTTGTGCCGAAGTCTGCATGAGGAGTTCCAGATATGCTTGAAGATGTGATGGTGTATCGCTGTTTGTTTAAGAGCAAAATACATCTTCATGGAGGAATACTGACTACAGTTCCAGGTGTAGATCCAGCTATCTTGGGCAGCGAGAGCCCCTCTTGTAGTGAGTGCTTGGGACAAAGTGTTGAGTTGCTGGTATGCTTGGAGAGATAGTGGAGGAATACTGACTACAGTTCCAGGTGTAGATCCAGCTATCTTGGGCAGCGAGAGCCCCTCTTGTAGTGAGTGCTTGGGACAAAGTGTTGAGTTGCTGGTATGCTTGGAGAGATAGTGGTCGATGAAAGAGTTGACTGATGTCTTGATGTTCCATTACTTGGTGTAAAGAAATATTGTTTTCCATAGCAAATGAGAAGAGTTCATGGTAGGTCTGCAAAAGAGGCTCTCCCGACCAATTATCCGTCCAAAAAAGTGCAGTATCCCCCAACCCTGCCTTACAGATGGCATGCATCTTATAAGTGGGCAGAAGTTTGCAAATCTCTTTCCACCAAAATGACCCAACTACACGCTCTCCAGGCAATGAGGATTGGTAGTAGGTCTCCCAAATAATCTACACCCAAGGGATGTCTGCTTTGTTGAGGAACTTGTGAATGAATTTCATCAACAATGCTTGATTATGTGTGGCAATGTCAAGTACACCTAGTCCTCCAAATTTTTTGGGCTTACACACCTTCTCCCAAGAAATCAGAGGTGGGCCTGAGTCTAGTGTGCCAAATTTCCTCCAGAAACACTGCTTGAGGTAGATATTGATTTGCTTGATCACAGTTTTTGGCAGTGGGAGTGTGCACATGAAGAATGTGGGCATGCTTGTGAATACTGACTTGAGCAGAGTAAGTTTATCCCCAGAAGAAAGCTGAGTGGAGCAGCTCAGCAACCTGGTTTCAATCTTCTTCAACATAGGCAAATAATCAATAACTCTGGGTTTGGTGATGCTGAGAGGAAGTCCAAGATATGTGTGAGGCAAGGTGCCTATGTTACATCCCATAAGTTGTGACAGTTGGATCATCTTATCCTCAGGAGTGTTAATGGAGATCATGGTTGATTTTGAGTAATTTATTTTGAGCCCAGTATAAGCAGCAAAATGAAGCAGGAGGCTTTTAATGCGAGTGAGTTGTTGAGCCTCAGCATTGACCACCAAAATGGTATTGTCAGCATACTGAATGATGGGGTAGTCAGGACATGAGGTATGCTGAAGTGGTGAGCTGATCAGGGAATTCTGCGTAGCTTCATTCATCATAGTTTGCAATAAATCTTCGGCCAGGACAAATATTAAAGGGGAGAGAGGATCTCCTTGCCTGGCCCCTTTTTTGCAGAGGAATTGTTTGCCAGGAATACCATTGAGAAGAACTGATGAGTATCCAGTGCCATAAATCCTCTTAATCCAATTGATCCACCTGCCTCCAAACCCTTTAGCTTTGAGTAAATCAACGAGAGCGGAATGGTTGAGCATGTCAAAAGCTTTCTCAAAATCTAATTTCAGTAATATAATTTCCTTTTTTGAGTGATGGCATTGGTGGATGTACTCATATCCCCATGCAAGGCAGTCTTGAATGCACCTATTTTTTTGGAAAACATACTGATTTCTATGGATCAATTTGAGGATAATCTTTTGCAGCCTGTTAGCCAGAAGCTTGGTGATAATCTTCAAGGTGCAGTTCAAGAGAGAAATAGGTCTAAAAGCAGTTGGGGTGCATGCATCATCTAATTTGGGAATCAATGTGACAAATGAATAGTTGATGCTCTGAAGGTTGACAGTGCCATTATAGAACTCTTGAATGAGTGTATAGAAATCCTCAGCAATAATATCCCAACAGTGTTTGGTGAAGGCAGCATTAAAACCATCTGGACCAGGTGACTTGTCATTGGGCATCTCCTTGACCACTTTGTCTATCTCCTCTTTTGTGAAAGGGTTTTCAAGGGTGTGAAGATCTTCATGTTGCTGCAAAAGATGATGAAGGAGAAGTGGGTTCTGTGCAGTAACTGAGGTGCCCAATCTTTCTTTGAAGGCTCTAAAAAGAATTGCTGCTTTTGCATTATGGTCATGATGCTCATTACCAGCTTCATCTTTAAGCATAGCAATACTATTGTGTCTGAATTTAACTGTTGCTTTTTCCTGAAAGTATTTAGTGTTGGCTTCACCCACTTGAATTTTCCTAATGGTGGCTCTTTGTTTCCAATAAATTCTGTGATGTTCAAGGATCTTGGCAAGATGTGCTTTGACAATATCTCTACCATTGGCTTCAATAGTACTGAGGGGTCTGAACTCTTCAATGGCATCATAGCAAAGGATCATGAAGTTTGAGTTCTCAATGATCTTCTTGAGGTCAGATTTGTTCTTAGCCCAAATTTTGATCCCTTTCCTTAAGCTTTTGAGTTTAACTGCAATCCTTTTGGCACTATCTTTCTCTGTTACTTCTTGAGACCAAATCCTAGAGACTAGGTCTTTGAAATCATGGTGGAGCAGCCAGTGATTTTCAAACCTGAGGATTTTTGTTTTAGGGATAGCTGTGCCAATCTTAATCAAAATAGGGATATGGTCAGAGGTTGTTCTGGCAAGAGGATGGGCAAATGTTGAAGGGTAAGCTAAGATCCATGCTTCAGATGTGAAACACCAGTCCAGTTTCTCAAGAAGGGGGGCATCTTGCATATTACTCCATGTGAACTTCCTGCCTTTAAGTGGGATTTCGACCAGGGCCTGATGATTAATAGCCTCATTGAAGGCAAGCATATCAGAAATACTGCCCCCATCTCTGTTTCTATCCTGTGGGTATCTGATATAGTTAAAGTCTCCGGTTACCAGCCAATTAGGGCAGTTTGTGACATGAAAATCTTTGAACCATTCTAAAAATTCTGATCTTTTCCTGTAACTGGCATGGTCCATAGATGTTAGATAAGGCCCATACTTCCCCTGAATGAGCAGAAATAAACTGCACAGGGAGAGCAAATGCCACCCACAGACTCGATTTGTTAGGGGTGGATTGTACGTTTTCTCTTCCATTATTATGTTCCTCTTCCCCATCCTCCAATCCCACCCACAGAATAGATCAAAAGCTATTGAGGATGGTTTCCTTCCGCCCCTTTGTCTTATATTTCTATTGAAACAAAGATGGTGTCATCGCCTACCCTGATAGTTGCCTTCATCTTCCCTCAGTCAATATATCTCTACTGAATTTGCCTTCAAGTTTTCAAATCAAAACAGCCCCCCTACACACCCTCGCCTCGGTGTACTTATATCCTGCTAAGACAATGCCGACTTCTGCAGTCTGCTTCAAAACATTCACCAGCACATGCCTAGGAATATCATCATCATGATAATCATTATCGTAAGTAGGTGTCTTGTGTTTCCCCATTATTCCCTATACGACTATCTTAATTAGCATCATCAACACGAACTTCCTCGACAGCAGACATGATTTCAGCAGGAACAAGAACAACAACAAAAGGTATTTTGGATAATTTTGAAGGTTTTTTTAGGCAAGCTAAGATGAAAGCGAGGCAAAAGCAAAAAAACTAGGCAAGATACATAACAAGTAGGTAATGTGTTGGTGTTAAGGCACCTCTTTGTGTAGTAGAAGACTCCTCGACAACGACGCCAGAAATCTTACTTTCTCCTGCAGGAGTTGTTGGGATTTCCTCAAGTGTAAGGGTGAAGCAGAACAACATCACAACCACCAGCAGCAAACACTAGCAGCATCAAGAACAACAACAAAACTGTTATCCAGCATACATATCCTGAGGTAATAAGTTTGCAAGAAACAGAGCATCGCAATAGAAAAATGACATAACATAGACAGGAAGAAGTCAATCAATATGAAAAAAAAAACTAGCTATTGTTTTATCCTTAGTGGCAACAATACAATACATGTATTTGCCCTTATTATCACTTGGTCAGATCACTGGAAGACTGAACGCACTACAAAGCACCACTCCCTCTGAAAAAAAACCCATAAGACTTGGCCAAAGACGATAGATAGATCGGAGAAACTGAGGGGGGGGAGGGGTTAAACTATATTTCTACGGTACATGTATGCACCATGTATAGCTCCCCAACGCCCACGGCCTGCGTGCCTAAGAGCATCTCCAGCCGCGCCCCCAACAGGCCCTCCCCAGGCGTTTTTGCCGCGCCGGCGCCGAAAAAATGGCCCAGTCGCGCCCCTAGAAGCCCTTTTTCGCTGACTCGGGCCGAAACTGGTGCCGGCGGACCCAGGCCTAACCCGGCGCCCTGGGGGCGCCTGGGGCGTCGGCACAAGCGAAAAGAGCGCGTGGGTCCGCCCTGTCGGCGAGTCGAGCGCCTCTTCCCGCCGTTTCCTCCCGCTTTCCCCCCACTTCCCTCCCATTCTCTCCCTTCCTCCTGCCAATCTCCCTCCCGCTCGCCTCCCAGCCGGTCGGCCGCCATGCCACCGAAGAAGTACGTCGTCCCCCGGGCCGCGGCAACCGCGACCGCCTCCGTTGCCCAGCCGAAGCAGAGGAAGCCGAGGGACGGTGGTCGGTTTTGATGTCGAGCAGCGCCGTCAAGCTCGACCTACTCCGGACCAACGTCGCCGCGAAGAAGAGAAACACTGACCTGGCTTTCCTGCCGGGCGGGGCGAACATGCTCCAGAGCAACGACGAGGCGGTCAAGGCGTGGTACTTGGCGGAGCGTGGCCTCATCCTGAACCAGATTCCCTCAACGACGCCGCCCACGTCGACGCCCACGCCGCCGCCGCCGCCAAGCCCGAGTGATGCCGCCGAGACTCCCCGCAGCACCGAAGCCACGCCGACGCCGCCAAGCACAGAGACCCCGCCAAGCCCGCGCATGCCGACTCCGCCGACGCCGGAGGCCGACCTCGCCGTCTGATGCGCACGCGCATCCTTTCTGTTTTTTGTACGCCGAACTTTTCATTCGATCGCCGAACTTGTGGCCGCTTGATCGCCGGATTTGTGGCGTCTATTTTGTGAGCGGGAATGACTACGTTTGAATTTGCCGCGGCTGGGGACGACGCCTGGGGGCGTGGCTGGGAGATAGGTCGCCCCAGAGGCCAATCTAGCGCCGGTTCGCCCCTAGGCCGCTCTTTTTCGACGCCTTAGAGGGCTGAACGGCTGGAGATGCTCTAAACTCTCGGGCGCATTCCTCTCCCTCTTTCGTTGTACAAAAGGCAGTGTACTGTAACAGATGAATGCAACGACAGAATTATTCTCTCCAACTACTGTGTCCAATAACCAGAGTCCAATCATTTCGACCTTATAAATGCATGGTTCCCTCCTTAATTAACAAGGCCAATAATACCATGTGAGACACGCGGTACGTGCGGCCAGCAGTATTGCTACATCTGCTTCCATCTCTCCTACAGTCTTCCTCCTCGGCTCCTCCGATCCGCTCTGGAGTAGTACAAGTGTTAAGTGTACAACCACCAAAAAAATTTAGAACTCCGTCGACAGAGCACGCATCCATGGCTACAAGGGATGAGCAGCGGCAGCACCCCCTACCCCTGCACATCCTCTTCCTCCCGTTCTTCGCCCCCGGGCACCTCATTCCGGTCGTCGACATGGCCGCGATATTCTCCGCTCGCGGTGCGAGGTGCGCCATCCTCACCACGCCCGTCAACGCCGACATCATCCGTCCGGCCGTCGACCGCGCCAACGACTCCAACTGCCACGGCACCGACGCCCCTTCCCCTGCAGTCGACATCTCCGTCGTGCCTTTCCCCGACGTAGGTCTCCCACCAGGCATGGAGAACCTTATGTCCCTTACTCCAGCCCATGGAGCCGACTACAACTTCAAGTTCATCCAGGCCGCGCAGCTGCTCCGCGAGCCCTTCGACCGGTTCATGACTGCCAACCGCCCCGACGCCGTCGTGTCCGACAGCTTCTTCAGCTGGTCCCCGGACGCCGCCGCGGAGCACGGCGTCCCGCGCCTCGTGTTCCTCGGCAGCAGCGTGTTCGCCCGGTGCTGCAGCGAGACCATGCTGCGCACCAACCCACCGGAGACGACCACCAACCCCGACGACGATCCTGATGACGACGCCCGGCTCGTCTCCCTGCCGGGGCTGCCGCACCGTGTCCAGCTGAGGCAGAGCCAGATGATGGATCCCAGGAAGCGGCCGGCGATGTGGGCATTCCACAAGGAGAACGACGCCGCGGACCAGAGGAGCTTCGGCGAGGTGTTCAATAGCTTCCACGAGCTGGAGCCGGACTACGTCGAGCACTTCCGCACGACGCTCGGCCGCCGTGCGTGGCTCGTGGGGCCGGTCGTGCTCGCCAGCAAAGACATGGCTAAGAGAGGCAGCACCGACAAGGCACACGTCACCGACGACTGCCTGCGGTGGCTGGACGCAAAGCCGGCTGGCTCGGTGGTGTACGTCTCCTTCGGCACGTTCACCAGTTTCTTGCCGGCCGAGCTGCGAGAGCTCGCCCGCGGCCTCGACCTCTCGGGCAAGGACTTCGTGTGGGTCATCAGCTCAGGCACCGACGGTTCAGAGTGGATGCCTGAGGGCTTCGCCGAGCTGATGGCACGCGGCGACCGCGGCTTCATCATCCGAGGCTGGGCGCCGCAGACGCTCATCCTCAACCACCCCGCCCTCGGCGGATTCATGACGCACTGCGGCTGGAACTCGGCGCTGGAGGCCGTGAGTGCCGGCGTGGCGATGGTCACGTGGCCGCGGTATGCGGACCAGTTCTACAACGAGAAGCTCATCGTGGAGGTGCTCAGGGTGGGCGTCAGCATCGGCGCCAAGGACTACGCCTCGCCTCGGGAGACCCATGCGGTGATCGGCGGCGAGGTGATCGCTGGATGCATCGGGAGACTGATGGGCAGCAGCGAGGAGGGCGACGCCCTACGGAAGAAGGCCAAGGACCTCAGTGTGAAAGCAAGGAGCGCCATGGAGAAGGGCGGATCTTCGTACGATGACGTCGGGAGGCTGATGGATGAGCTGATGGCTCGCCGGAGCTCCGGAGAAGTCACCCGAGCGGCGAGTTTTGGTACGCCTACCGACCGACTAGTCTCATTACAGAATTATAATTACGAGTAGTTATTACAACATGAGGTGGCAACATCGATCTAGAGGCAGCCTGAACTTTCTTCCTTTTGTACGTTGGCGATCTTGGCTACGGCAGGCACCGACAACGTCGTGGCATGACTGATGAAACGCAGTGCAACGTGTGCTGCCAGAAGCATTGCTGACTGATGAAACGCCGTGGCATCTTGCTTGCAATTCAATATCGTTGTACTGTACAATTGAAATTTACAAGGAGCAGCGGCGGCTTGCCGCAAACGCCGTGGCGTCTCTCTCTCATAGACTAGTCACAATGGAGAGTAATTTAGACTAGTAACATCACATTTTACTAGGCTATGTTACTACCGCTATGGTGGGTAGTAACATATGTGTGTTGTCATGTTATGGTTCATTTATTAGTGTATAGACTCATATTGTCTTGGCATGTGTGATGTTACAGTAACTAGCTAAGTTACCACCATCACCTCTTTCATCATTAAATATGTGCCACATAAACAAAGTTATCTCGAAAAGTGTGATGTTACTAGTGATGTTACTCCCACTGTTGCCAGTCTTACATCTCTCAACAAAAATATAAAGAAAAACAGAAAACTCCAAGGGGACATAGCATACTGTCACCAGTAGAAAACAGGGCTTTGGTTCGGCCAGAAAAGAGCATTAATCCCGGTTGCATTACGAACCGGGACTAATGTGAGCATTAGTCCCGGTTCGAGCGGCTAGGGCACCGTACAGGCATTAGTCCCGGTTCAAATGAGAACTTTAGTCCCGGTTGGTGCCACGAACCGGGAATAAAGGGTGCGATGCCCATTAGTACCGGTTCGTGGCACCAACCGGTACTAAAGGTTATACCTTTAGTCCCGGTTCGAGCCACCAACCGGTACTAATGGGGTTTGAGGCATTAGTACCGGTTCATGGTACGAACCGGTACTAAAGGTCCCATTTTCAAACTCTACCCCGCCCCCTCCCCGTGGATAGCCTTTTCAGTTTTGTAAAAAGCAAAAGAAAATGATAAAAACTTCAAAAATTAAAATCCTTCCAGATGTAGTTATGTTACTACATGTACTAGTTAGGAAAATTTAAAAACTTAAATTTGGACATGTTTTGCAAGAAGTGTAGGGAAAATGTAAAACGGCTATAACTTTTGCATACGATGTTAGAAAAAAACGTATAATATATCAAAATGTTCAGCACGAAAATCTGCATCCGATTTTGACGGCCTACTGCCTATTTGCAAATTTTTAGAATCCTCAAATTATAAAAGGAAAAAAAGTTATGCTCAAATTTCTGTTTTTTTATTTTGTTAAATCTGGTCAAACTATGGTCCAACTACTTATTCAAGAAGTATTAGTGTTACTAAATAATTATTCAAGAATATTAGTGTTACTAAATAATTATTTCAATTTTTTTGAATTTTGGTCAAATCTGGTCAAACTGTGGTCAAACAATGGTCAAACTAATTATTCAAGAAATATTAGTGTTACTAAATAATTATTTCAGTTTTTTTGAATTTTGGTCAAATCTGGTCAAACTGTGGTCAAACTGTGGTCAAACTATGGTCAAACTACTTATTCAAGAAATATTAGTGTTACTAAATAATTATTGTTTTTTAGAACAATAGTTTCAAACTCAAACAGTGAAATGTGTGACTTTATGCTCAAACAGTGAAATGTCTGGGAAGTTAGATGATTTGGAATAATGAGGGGTGATTAGAGATTAGAGGTTAAATTGAGCAGTGATGAGGGGTGATTAGAGATTAGAGGTTAAAAAAATTCAGAAATTTGAAAATTAAAAAATCAAAAAATTAAGAAAAATCATAAAATTTCCTTTAGTACCGGTTGGTGTTACCAACTGGGACGAAAGGTGGACCTCCAGGCAGCGGCCACGTGGAGGGCCTTTAGTCCCGGTTCGGGTAAGAACCGGGACTAAAGGGGGAGGCTTTAGTAACGAACTAAAGGCCTTTATGAACTGGGACTAAAGGCCCTTTTTCTACTAGTGTGTCACGCCCAGTGCATAACTCATTTACCTTGGTCTACCTGCTCCCCCGTCAGATGCGGAACTCAATGCGGTGGACCATGATCCATGCATTTAGGCTAGTCATGATGGGGTAAAGGCATTTTTAAGGCGGACCCGCAAACCGCCCGCATCCGTCCAGATTGCCCTGTTCGGACCGTGAAAGTCATCCAACGCGGTCATGTATCGATCCGCGGGGTGGTCCGGGCGTGAATTCTCCCGCAAATCTATTTATATATAAAAAGTGGTTGACGGGCTCACCAGAAAAAAGAGAATTTCTTAGAAAATTCTACAAAAATCAGAAACATCCAGCCATTTATTTAATAAATTTACAGCCATTTGATGTGTTTTAAGTGAAAATAATTACCCACCATTGCCATTATGAGAAAAAACTTAACATTCACGTAACTTTAATATCAATTTTACATAGGGACGTGACATGCATAGGATTTTCCACACAAAAAAAAACTACAGGCCTGCGTGGGTGCCTGGGACTTTCCTCCAAAAAAATGAAGCTGCATGTATGACGTGGGATGAGGAAACAAGCATCCTTTTGTTATTCCATCTACCCTAACTTTTCCTCACGCTGACGCTCTCGGTGCTGCCGCCGCCGCCGCCATTCAGCCCTGCAAGGATCTTTAGCTTCATCGATGACAGGTAATGAAACATCTAAGAGCTGCACTTTCATGAAACCTCCGTGTTGCTCTCTTTTATGAGTCTGCAGTATGGCATGCACATCAGGATAAACGAGGTTGCAGTCTCACCTGATGCATGGATCCATAGATGGAGATATGTATATACTTGATGATATTTGTACGTGTGTGATGGATGACTTGCCTTGATGTTTCTTGTGTGTAGAAGCGTAGTATGGAAGGAAACGGATGCTGCCCATGGAGGCTATTGCTTGGTGAACCGGCTAATGAACCGAGAGCTTAGAATCTTCAATCTAAATTACAGATGTGTGCAGATCTAAAATTTAGATGGTTTTGTCTCCAACAAACAGATCTAATGGGATTCCCTGGAAGAATATCTTTTTACTATATTTCCGCACTGCGGCTTATCTGTCGATTGGTAACGGAGAGAGCTTTCTATCATGGCAGGATTAATCGACCAACAAGCTGTGTATGCCTAATATGGTGACGGATCTGCTCATTGTGGCTCGCTGCTCTATTCAGTGGTAAAACTAATTCATCAAGGATATTAACACTATTTATACCGCAGCTCTCAATCAGGTTCTTGGCATTCTGTAGTACGGTCATTGTCGATGCTTGATCGTGGAGCTAGGTACTTGTACGTGACAGTTATATGTTTTAAAAGCTCCATCTATTTTTTTGTACCTATGACTTCGTTGCGGTTCGGGTCCTTTGAGCCAGCCTCTGCCCCTCCCAGACTTTGGAGTGACCGGGTAGATACTGATGATGCGCTTGAGCAGTCACTACCTTTCTTGGAGTTCGAGGATGCCGGTGGGGCACTGGCTGGATGCTCGGTGCGGACATCGTCGGTGAGGACTTTGGTTGGTTCCGGGGACGGGGAGTCGGTGGTTGCTCCACCGGAGGCCGACGTTCCGGCCATAACGGCTGCGGCTGAGGTGGGGGGTCGGGGCAGGTGGCTCCCACTTCCCCCTTCACTATCCCGACATCGGCATCGCTGGTCATGACGGGACCGGCAGGTGCTGGGAGAGGAGGCCCGAGGTAGGCGGCCTCGGCTCTCTCTCCTTCGGGCGTGGCGGCGGCGGCGGCCGCGCCTTCTGTGGCGTTGGGGGAGTCGGGTTTGGGTCAGGCGGCCCTGACTCCCACTTCCCCCTTCACTATCCCGACTTCGGCATCGCTGGTCATGACGGGACCGGCAGGTGCTGGGAGAGGAGGCCCGAGGCAGGCGGCCTCGGCTCTCTCTCCTTCAGGCGTGGCGGCGGCGCCCGCGCCTTCTGTGGCGTTGGGGGAGGGGGGTTTGGGGCAGGCGGCCCTGACTCCTCCTTCCTCGTCGGCGGTCAGGAGGTCCGAGCCTCCTCCCAGCGTACCCGTTGCTATGGGTCTCGGCTTGGGGCACTTGTCCGAGGGGCATGGGAGCCCGCAGTCGCCTCCTCCGGTATCCTTGGTTGACCCTTCGCGGGTTTCAGCGCGAGGAGTTACTAGGGAGGAGGTCGTTGCTTTTGGCGGGATCCCGGACCCGGCCTCGACGGGGAGGCGGATGAGTGCTCGCATTCAGGAGCTTCCGGAGGTTGATGACATGCAGCAGAGGTGCGCTATGAGGGCGGCCAAGCTTCATGATGCTGCAATCTCTACTGGTATGTCCGTCAACATATCTAATTCTTTATTGCATTTTTCTAATGAGGAAATTATAAATAATGCAAACCAATTAGGAGTTTCACTCGGGGCTACAGATAGTGAGATTTCCAATTCGGTGAATGATTTGTTAGATTTGGAGGCGGAGCGTGCCTTAGAAACTATTCGTAATCTTGCAGCGGTTAAACCCATGAATGACAATGAGATTGATGCATTAGGGGTTAGAGTGCTCGATAATATGTGTGTGGATCTAGCACCATCCAATCATGAGTCTGAGGACGATGATATGCACATAGAGAATGCAGTTGTTTGTTCCGCTGAGCCCGGTTATGAGGATCGGGAGTCAGGGCCTAGTAAACCCAAGCGTAAGTGGAAAAGGAAAATTTACCCCGATTCTGCAGTTCGTAGGAGTGCTAGGATTCGGACTACTAAAAAATTTCATGATGAGTGATGAAAGGAATCTTTTGGAATAGCAGAGGTCTGAAAGACTTGGCTAAAAGAAGGTTTCTTGCTGAGGCATCTCTGGAGCATCGGTTAGATTTTATTGCTCTATCGGAAACTGGTAGAGACAACTTTGCACCCCAGTTCCTTTCCTCTCTTGCGGGTGGTGTTGATTTTGATTGGCATTGCCTCCCTCCGCGAGGAAGATCGGGTGGAATCTTGCTGGGTGTGAGATGCGATTCGCTTGAAGTCCGGAGTGTAGTGATGGGCGACTTCGCGGTTAAGTTTCGAGTCAGGTCTAAGGTCGATGGTTTCAACTGGGCGTTGGTGGCGGTTTATGGTGCCGCACAGCCCGAGCTTAAACCGGAATTTTTGGCGGATCTTGTTCGGATTTGTGGGTCCGAGTAGCTTCCAATCTTAGTTGGGGGTGATTTCAACATCATTAGGAGGAGAGAGGAGAAGAATAATGATAACTTTGACGGCAGGTGGTCGTTCATGTTCAATACTATTATTGAAAGCTTGGATCTGAGGGAGATAGAGCTTTCTAGTAGAAAGTTTACCTGGGCTAACTCTTTGCCCAACCCGACTTACGAAAAGCTTGATCGCGTTCTTGCGAGTGTGGAGTGGGAGCAGAAGTTCCCGCTTGTGACGGTTCAAGCTCTTTCACGGGGTTTTTCCTATCACACACCCCTGTTCGTTGACTCAGGGGAGCCGAACCACGTGGAAAACAAAAACACCTTTTCTTTTGAGATGGCCTGGTTCGAACGCGAAGGGTTCCTAGACCTGATCGCTAGGGAATGGGCGAAGGGTGTAGGCGGTAGGACCGCGGTCGAGCGTTGTCAAAATAAGATTAGGAGTTTGAGAAGCTTCTTACGGGGTTGGGCTAAGCACCTTAGTGGGGTATGTAGGAGATATGCCCTAGAGGCAATAATAAATGATATTATTTATCTCCGAGTTCATAATTATGTTTATGTTCCATGCTATAACTGCAATGATTCTCGAGTCTGCAATATCCACGAGGCTCGGAGGAAGACTCATATGCACGTGTGGAATAATAAACGGTAAGAAGTATTCCTAGTCTGGCCTCTAAGACTAGCTCAAGTGTTGCATGATGGTTCTGTTTTCCTGATCATGGGCATGTCTATGCCAGCAATTTTGAGGGCACAATGTTAAGAGAACATTTGTGTTGAATCGACCCGGATTGATGTTATGCTAAGAGATTCATTCGTCACAAGTTAATGGTTTATAACACAGAGATAGTTAATGTTTGCATAATTCCTTAGACCATGAGAGTATCGAGTTTCTTCATGCTTGCTTCATGAACTTTGGGGTTTGTTAAACGCCATCCGTAACTGGATGGCTATTACGGCGGCTTACAGGTTCATGGGAAAGTATGTTAAGTAACTTGATAGCTCAAGATTGGGATTTGCTCCTCTGACGATGGAGAGATATACTCGGGCCCACTCGGTGTTACGGTGTCCATCATCGTCTAGCCAGACACTTTGTGATTTGATCACGGGGATGCCGGAATACGAAACGAGAAAAGAGAACAAAACCGGTAACGAGGTAACTTGCATAGTGGACAAAGTGTTGGCCCACGGGGATGCAATAAATCTCACCTCAGGTGTTTGTGATATATCGTGAAGCAACAGGAATAGCTCACCTCAACTGGAGGTTCACTCGAATATTCATTCGTGTGGGTATAGGGGTCAATATGGGTGTCCACGGCTCCGATGTTGATCATTGATCAGAAGGGGTTCCAGGTCATGTCTATACTTCACCGAACCTATAGGGTCACATGCTTAAGGGTCATCTATCTGCTGAATACTAGACAGGGAGTCTGAGAGAAAATCACCAAAAAAGTTTCGGACACCGAAAAGTTTCGGACAGCGGAATCGTACCGCAGAGAGAGGTCACCGGATGAGTTTCGGTGAAACCAAAAAAGTTGTTTCGGGGTATGCCATTAAGTCAAAATGGTTTCGGCACATGCCTGATAATTCTTGGAGGGTGCCAGAATCATTCTGGAAACTTTTTGGAATTTTTAGAAATAAAAACCGAAAATGTTTCAGAGCTGCCGGTACCGCTTTGGCTGTTTTTCGCAGATGAAATTCATTAATCTGAATTTGTTTCAGAACGAATCCAAAATCATTTTAGTGGGTACTGGAATTATTCTAAGACCCACAGAAATATTTTCGGATTTAGTGGACATGAAAAATTGTCTTCATGAATAGTGAAAACGCATTCTTGTTTGCTTTTCGCAGATGAAAATCACTAAACCGAAATTGTTTCGGAACGCGTTGAAAATTATTTTAGTGGGTAATGGAAATGTTCTGAGCCCACATAAATATTTTCAGTTCGAACGGACGCTGAAAAATGTCGTCATGAATAGTGAAAGTGCTTTTTGCTTGGCTTCTTGGAGAAGCCACCTTGAGGGCCTTTTTGGTATTTCCCCCCTTGGCTTCTTGGAGAAGCCACCCTTGGGCTTGGCCTATATATAGGGGTGGAGGGGGCTGCCTAAAGGATCATCCCTTCTCACATACAAGTGCCATGCATGATCTGGCTTCTCTCTCCCTCCCAGCGAAATAGTTTCGTAGAGCTGAAAGGCTGTCTGGGTTCCGGTGGGAACTAGTTCTGGACGGCGAAGCCCTGCCGGATAGATGACACCGTATGTGTGCAACTCTGTAGAGAGATCGTAGTTTCGGTCTTAGTTCATGAGTGCTCCCGAAGGGCTGTCCGTGTGACCGTCCGAGTTTCGAAGGTCCTCCCGAAGGGCTGTCCGAGTGACCGTTCGAGTTTCGAAGGTCCTCCCGAAGGGCTGTCCGCGACACCGTCCGGGGGGCTGTTCGACCGCCTCCCGGAGGGCTGCCTGAGGAGCAGATGAGGGTATACATCCTCGCGGTTGGGAGGTTGTAAATCCTAGCTGCGGGGATCTGCACCGCCGATCGTCATCGACTCTACTTCCCGCTGCGCTACGAGTCGGTAACGAAAAAGGTCAAACCATGTATGCAGTCTCCATAGTGGTCCTGGGCTGGTGCGTAGGTCGGAATTTTTTTGTTTTCTGCTGCGTTACCCTACAGGGTATATAAGATTGAGAAGGACAGGCTCCTCTCTCTTATACAGAATCTGGACGTTAAGGCCGAATCCACGATTTTGATGCCTGCTGAGCTCCAGGTTAAAACTGAAGCAGAGAAGAGGTTGAAAGAACTTCTTCGCGAAGAAGAATTGAAGTGGGCTTTGCGGGCTAAGGTTCGCAAAGTGGTCCAAGGGGATGCGAATACTCAATTCTTTCATCTAATTGCTAATGGTAAGCACAGAAAGAAGAGAATATTCCAACTTGAACAAGATGAGGGCACTATTTTAGGACAGGATAACCTAAAAACATATATAACCGAGTATTATAGGCAGTTATTTGGACCTCCGGAGGATAATTGTGTATCTCTCGATGAGTCCAGAACTGAGGATGTGCCTCAACTTTCGGCTGCTGAAAATGATATTCTGGTTGCCTCGTTTTCGAAGAAGGAGGTGTTTGATGCTATAGCACAGTCGAAAAATAATAAGGCTCCCGGACCGGATGGATTTCCGGTGGAGTTCTACAAGAAGTGCTGGCATATTATTAAGGGGGATTTGCTACCTATGTTTCATGATCTGTTCTCTGGACAGCTTCAATTATTTCACTTGAATTTTGGAACTATCACACTGCTTCCTAAGAAGACGGATGCTGTGAGAATTGAGCAGTTCAGGCCGATCTGCCTTCTCAATGTTAGTTTTAAAATATTCACCAAGGTCGGGACTAATAGGCTCACACAGATTGCGCATTCTGTGGTGCAGCACTCCCAAACTGCTTTCATGCCGGACAGAAACATCCTTGAAGGGGTGGTCGTCCTTCATGAAACGCTCCATGAAATCCATTCCAAGAAGTTAGATGGTGTCATTTTTAAGGTGGATTTCGAGAAAGCGTACGATAAGGTTAAATGGCCATTTCTTCAACAGGCATTGCGTATGAAAGGTTTTGATGAAGCCTGGCGACGCCAGGTTGAATCATTTACGCAAAAAGGGAGTGTGGGAATTAAAGTGAATGACGATATTGGTCATTACTTCCAGACACATAAAGGCCTAAGACAAGGAGATCCGATGTCCCCTATCTTGTTTAACATTGTGGTTGATATGTTAGCCATCTTGATAGGAAGGGCTAAGGGGAATGGTCAAGTGGGTGGCTTGGTACCTCATCTGGTTGATGGAGGTGTATCCATCCTTCAGTACGCTGATGATACAATCATCTTTATGGAGCATGACCTGGCCAAGGCGAGAAATATGAAGCTGGTGTTATGCCTTTTCGAACAATTGACCGGGTTGAAGATTAACTTTCATAAGAGCGAGCTGTTCTGCTTTGGTAGAGCCAAAGACGAACAGGAGGCTTATAGGCAATTGTCTGGGTGCGACTTGGGGGATTTACCTTTCTCTTACCTAGGTATTCCAATCCACCATAGTAAGCTGACCAATAGAGAATGGAAGTGCATCGAAGACCGGTTTGAGAAGAAACTGAGTTGCTGGAAGGGCAAGCTCATGTCATATGGAGGTCGATTAATTTTGGCAGGGTGATGATCTAAAAACAAAATACAGACTTGCAAAATGGGATATCATTTGTAGACCGAAAGACCAAGGGGGTCTTGGTATTGAGAATCTTGAAGTTAAGAACAGATGCCTTCTTAGCAAGTGGCTGTGGAAGCTTTCTTTTGAGACTGATGCCATGTGGGCCCAAATCCTTCGCAGCAAGTACCTACAGACAAAGTCCTTGTCCCAGGTCACAGTCAGGCCAACTGACTCGCCTTTCTGGAAAGGCCTGATGAAAGTCAAACAATCTCTGTTTAATAGGACAAAGGTTGTTATTGGCAACGGCGCTAGTACACGCTTCTGGGAGGATACTTGGCTCGGCGAGACACCCTTGGCCATTCAATATCCGTCTTTATATCGCATTGTTCAACGACGAGGTGTTCGTTGCTACGGTGTTTCAATCCATCCCCCTTAATATTCAGTTCAGACGGTCGTTAGTGGGCAATCGTTGGGAAGATTGGCTCCGTCTAGTTCGGAGACTAATGGATGTCCATCTTTCTCAACAACCCGATGAATTACGCTGGAAACTGACTAGGTCTGGAGTATTCACGGTTAAATCAATGTATATTGATGTAATTAATTCGAGCTCCATTCCTACCTCCAAGCATGTTTGGGCTGTCAAAGTTCCTTTGAAAATAAAAGTGTTTATGTCGTTTGTCCATAAACAGGTTATTTTAACCAAGGATAACTTGATTAAGCGTAATTGGACAGGACCTACGAGGTGTAGCTTCTGTGATCGGGACAAGACGATCAAACATCTCTTTTTTGATTGCCCGTTTGCCAGAGTACTTTGGCGGACGGTTCACATTACTTTTAATATTACTCCATCGAATTCTGTCACTACGTTATTTGGGACATGGCTCACTGGGATTGAGCCTGAATTAGCGAGACATATTCGTGTTGGAGTTTGCGCTTTGTTGTGGACTATCTGGACTTGCAGAAATGATTTGGTTTTTAACAGAACATCACGTATTCACTTTTTGCAGGTTATTTTCTGAGCCACGGCCGTGATCCGTTCATGGTCGCTACTCACTCCGATGGAGGCCAGGGAGCATTTGGTTACTGGATCCATCCGCTGGGAGATGGTAGCTCGGGATATCTTCAACCGGTTTGGATGGTGGTCATGTAATAGGATAGGCAATTAGTTTACCTATCTATCTTCAGCCAGCCGGTTGTGGCGTCTTATCTTGGCTAGTCTGTGTGTCCAGCCTCTTTAGCTCTGTGTGAGCTGTCTTTTTATTACTTTTCAGTCGGAGACTTTGGAACCTTGTTGGAACCTTTTATTTCGTTAATAAGATGGCCGTATGCATCACTCTGATGCAGAGGCCGGGGAGATCACCTTTTCGAAAAAAAAATACAGCTTAAAATCTCTTGTCAGCATCGACAATGCAAAACTAGATCGAGGAAGGATATGTAGCCGGTCAGCATTGTGTCCAACTACGTGAGTAAAACCATGGATACTGTCACATGTAATGGCATGCCTTGAAGATTTTTCTTTTGTAGCATGTTTATGTGTTCAGGTTGATGCTCAGTTAACACAAGCTTTTCTTTTTTCTACGAAAATAAAGGCAAGTTGATGTCGTTCTTTTCGTGTGCTGCGTTCTCTTCTCTACAAACATTAACACTGCAGTAGTTGAATCAAACGGTGTGACAACGAGAACCTTGCTTTTATTTCATTTATCATTAGGCACTACATGCATAATATATAATTGTAAACCAGCCTAGCTTCCTCACTTAGCACAAATACATACGTCTCTGTAGGAAGTTTGGGATCTGTTCTACCTCTCTCCAGGTCAGCTTTCATATGATTTACGACAAGCTCTACCATGTCGACATAATTCAAGCAATTAGTGTTCGAGGTAGAATACTACATTTACGATTTTCTGCATATGCATAGTCAGATACATTCTCTTCATCGACGGGTGGATTTATTCTATTTGAAATTTGTGAGCTATATAATGGTTTGTGTACAAGCTATGCATCTTGACTTCAGATTTTTAGTAGATGAAGCACCAGATCCACACCGAGATGATCATTTTGATGGAATAGTGAAGAATCAGATCTATTATTCTATTACAGATATCCTTACTTGGTTAAGATTTGCTGACGGAATAAAATGAGGCCCACAAGTGTATATCACATATTGATTTATATGGTAATTAGTTCCACGTCAGCAATGGTGCTCTTCAGTAGGTAATGCATAATCACATTCAAGTTTATCACAAGTTCACAACCTTCACATTTTCACTGTTTTTGTCATACCATACGTCTCCACTACAGTGTGTGGTCATAATTTAGATCATTTATATGAGGTACAAAGTTTGTGCTATAGCCTATAGTTAGTCATCAAGGATTTTTCAAGACGAGTCTCTTCTTTGTTATAGTTCCTTATCAGGTTATAACATATAACTCACTCGGTCTAAGCCTTTTCCCATTACAACGCTCATGTCAAACTAGGACCAGCTCCTAAATCTTTTCAGTCATCATAGTATTTACTACCAGAAGAATTAATTCGTATTTATTACTAGAAGAATGAATTTACGTCGATATATAAGTGACACGTGCACTGAATTCGTATTTATTACTAGAGGAATGAATCTACATCAACCAGATATATAAGTGACATGTGTACTGAGATGTGTGAGAAACATCGCTGCACAAAGTGCCAAAGTATAGGTTGGGCCAATTACATTATTCTATTCTAATATAAATTGACCTCACTCTTTTAATATTCTTGGCTGACAATATAGCTGTAGATTAATCCACCTTATTACAAATACACTTCCTTTGTGTTAAACAGTTAAAGTAGTATGTAGCTAGGTCATTTAATGAAGGTCTGGTGGGTAAAATGGCTTATGATATTTTTTTCAAATGTTTTTATTAGTTTTGTTATAAGAAAATCACTTGAACCTCAAGATGTCCCTTTATCAAAGGAGGGAGGACTGTTCAATATCTTTCATCAAACGTAAGAAGGGGCTACACTTTAATGTACAAGTGCCATAAGTCGTAAAGGAGCACGGCTACATGAGAGAACTGGTCCAAGAGGAGTTGTTTGTGCAAAGCAAGTCTGAGAGGGGTTACAAAGATAGCTCCCTCGAACAAAATATTCCATGTCGTGAAGGAGCGATCCTGATCTTCAAAGGTAAAATGGTATCTCTCCACTTAAATATACGAGAATATATAGATGAAACCATGAAAAAAGCTAGGCCCACAAATATTTGTTTTGATGGATAGAGCATAGAATGAGTACCGATTTTTGTATGAAAATTCATTGACTTGCATAATTTTAACAATCCTTGATGTTAATGATCTATAATAACAAACCGAAATTAAACATTTTAAAAAGTTCGGCTTGCGCAAACGAATTAAAGATGTATCTCGCCCATGTGGCATTCTATTTAGCATAAATTTGCGATGTCCATAGAACTTTATTATTCCGGCCACATATAATTAAATAAGTATATCTATGCAAGCATAATTTTTTTCCAAGAACTTGCGACACACTATTTCTAGCTAAGAGAAAACCATGTTTCTAGAGGTCTTATATTTGTAAATTACATCACATTTGGTTCAAATTTTGCTAGAAAAATAAAATAATATGTTCTCACTATCGAACTTCACAAAATCTTGCCCGCGCATCGAGCGGGCCACTTTGCTAGTTGAAGAAAAAGTGGGGGAGGTTTGCAGGATTCCGGACACCCGAAATGTAGGACTCCGACACCCTAGACTCATCCAACCCCCCTCCCGGTCTCAATGGACGCACAATAGCAAACAATTAATGTAGTCATCATCAACCTGCAAGTCCAACACACACACACACACACACACACACACACACACTAACACGCACACGCACACGCACACGCACACGCAATTTTACATCATTCCGGCTTCGCTCCATGGGGCCGATAGCTGAAACATTATTCAATGTATGGGGCCATTTTTAAAATCATAATCATTTATTAAATTCAGGAAAAAATTTTATAATTATTGAACAATTTTTAATTCAAGAGAATTTTTCGAAATTAAGGAATATTTTAATTCCATGATGTATTTATAATTTATGAACATTTTTTTAATTTTGAAAAATTTACAAATTCAAGTAAGTTTCTAAATATATGGGAAAAAAGAATAGGAGAATTTTTTTGGAAAATTGAGAATATTTTTGGATCCTGTAACATTATTACAATTTGGGAAGATTTAAAAAAAATATTATTCAGTTTTAAAAGTTTTGAGAAGATTTTTTTTCAAAATCTCCTAATATTTTTATAATTCCCAAAATTTTTCCATATTCATGAAAATAAAATTAGATTCTAGAAATTTTATCATTTTTTTCTAAAAGATGAACAAGAAAAACATATACGAAAAGGAAATGAAAAAAGAACGAGAAAAAAGGAAAAAAGAAATGAATGAATTGAAAAACAATATGGTGACCCATGCCTCGCACTGGGTCAGCCCAAAGCATGAAATGGTGTGTGTGTGTGGGGGGGGGGGGGGGGGGGGGGGGGGCGCAATTGCTTGTAGGGCAGTGCGGGCAAGAAGTGGGCATTTTTTATTTTCTCCTATGCCTACTTTTTTTCAACCATTTCCGGTAGTTTTGGTATACGAGGAGGGAATTGTTAGAGCGGACGTTCCTTTTAGAAGAGCAGGATCCAAATATAGTGTTGAACAAGTAGGCGTGATGGTGGAATTCTATGGTGGCAAACTTAATCAAGAAAGTTATTCTAATCCTGCTATTGTAAGAAAATATGTGAGGCATTCTCAATAGGGGAAAATTTTGAATTAGACTGGGCTACTTTGAAATTTGATGGTGTTTTCGCAGCAGTCCAAGAGGTTGGGTCACTACGGGTCATGCTACCTTTGCTTTGCTCTTCATTTTCAGACACATTTGGTGTGGCGCTAGAACATTGTTTCGAGATGTTTTTGCTGGCATTGATCCTAGCTAATTTGGATGCTCAAGTGGAATTTGGAACATTCCAAAAAGTAGGAGATCCAACTACAAGGAAACATGGAGCATGATGCACATTGTTATGGTATCTTTGACCTCTATTTTTTCGATTTGACATAGGAAACATCTCCTAGCCTTTCTTTGAATATTTTTCTTTCTTTATATGGGAAATTATACCAAATAACAAATGAATAGGTGTGGAAGTTACAATTGTAAGTAAACCACGATCGAACATCTTAATATATTGATTAGGAAGTTTTGGTGGGCAAAAAGGATGGACAAAGAAAGCCAAGTCGTGTATCCTGAGAATTGATGACACAACCAAAAGGACTGGGTGGCCTAGGTTTTAAGGATTTTGAGCTTTTTAATCTTGCTCTCTTGGCCAGGCAGGCTTGGCGTATTTTGCAAAATCCCGAAACATTGAGCTCGAGAATCTTGAAATATGTTTACTTCCCCTCTTCATCTATATTGCAGGCAGTAGTGGGAATCCACAGATTTGGAGGGCTATATTGGAGGGAAGGGGTATACTTCAGCAGGGATGAATTAAACGGATTGGGAAACGGAGAAACAACTCAGATCTGAAAACATAACTGGCTACCTAGAATTGAAATGATATATGAGACCTTATGGATGTGTTGCTCCTAACCCGCGTCAATTTGTTTCAGAGTTGATTGATGTCACATCTTCCACTTGGAATAGAGCTCGGGTGGAGAAGGCATTTATGCCAATAGATGTTCCGGTTATACCAAGTGTACCTCTGTGTACATCAAATATGAGTGATTGTTGGGCATGGAGCTTTGAGAAGAAAGGTGCATTCACAGTTCGGTCAGCATATAAAATGATGATTGCAACCAAAATCAGATGATAAGCCTGGCTAAACGGGAGCGCTGGAACATCAAACATGGGACATGAGGAAGCTTCTTGGAAATCTTTATGTAAAACAGACGTACCGGGAAATATCATAATGTTCTTGCGGAGATTAGCCATACATTCGTTACCAAAAGAAGATGTGCGCTGTCACCGAAACAAGACAACCACAGGCACTTGATGTATATGTGTCATGGAGGATTCGTGGTGTCACTCTTTAATTGAGTGCTCTATGTCTAGGTGAATTTGGTCGCAAGTTGACGATGAATTGGCACAACATATGATATCAACCACCAAGCCAAGTGTGAAATAGTGGTTGTTTGTAATTATGAAGTCACTATCCCATGAACATTTGTTCGGCTGACAGTGACACTATGGGCAACGTGGTGGGTGGGAAGAAAGGCAATACATGAAGGAGTATTTCTGAGCCCTTTATCAACAAACTTGTTTGTCTCAAGATAGATTTTGGAGCTAGGAGATATATACCGGAAAACTACAACTCAGCGGCAACCCATGACAATGCATATGCAGGAACCTAGACGCATGGCGGCTCCATCGGCTGGGTATGCAAAAATTCATGTGGACAGGGGACTGGCGAGATCTGGAGTGGGGGGTTCAGCTGCAACGGTTTGTCGAGATTTCGTTGGTAATTATTTGGTTTCATCTACGTTGGTTATTCATGGAGTGCGAGATGTGGTGACCCTAGAAGCTATAGCATGTAGGGACTTTCATTGGCTGATGATCTTCTTCTCCACGATATTGTGATTGCCACCGATTCAAACAAGTTGCAAATGGCATACACAGAGGAAGTAGATGAAGGAAATATGCCCTAGAGGCAATAATAAAGTTATTATTTTATTTCCTTATATCATGATAAATGTTTATTATTCATGCTAGAATTGTATTAACCAGAAACTTGATACATGTGTGAATACATAGACAAAACAAAGTGTCCCTAGTATGCCTCTACTAGACTAGCTCGTTAATCAAAGATGGTTAAGTTTCTTGACCATAGACATGTGTTGTCATTTGATGAACGGGACCACATCATTACGAGAATGATGTGATCGACATGACCCGTCTATTAGCTTAGCATAATGATTTATTAGTTCCGACACCATCGACAAATATTAGAACCAAGGCTCGTGAGGCGCCTGCATGGTGGCATGCAGATCTTTGTGAAGACAAAGAGCCTACAAAGCCTAGATGAAAACCAGAAGACAAGACAACCGCAAGGCTCCTTGCCGAGGATGCCCACGAGGCCCCGGCAAAGATCCTTGCCGAAGACACCCGCAAGGCCGCGGCAAGACTCTTGCCGAGGGTGCTCACAAGGCCCCGGCAAGACCCTTGCCGGGGATATACGCAGGACCGCGGCAAGACCTTGCCGCCCCAGCTCAGCGGCCAACCCACCAACCAAGGCAAGTACCCACGTGGTAGTACGTGGCTCCTAATCCAACTAGTCAAGCACCTGCGTGGTGGCATGCGGATCTTCGTGAAGACCCTGCCACCACGCCAGCTCAGCAGCCTGCCAGCCTACATGGCGTTGCATGCCTCGTTGGCCTGGACGCGTGTCGGAACAAGGCGGAGCGGCGACGGACGGGATGGGCCTCGTTACCGTCCCCGATAAAGCAAGTGGACACCTAAGTAGCGCATGTAATGTGTTTTGTCCTGTAATGACAGACGATAAGCTTGTACTCTGTGCATACCTTACCTCCTCCTGTGTGCCACTGCGGCGACCCCTTTGACTATAAAAGGAGGCCCGAGGCGTACTGAGGAAGGATTCGGATCTTTTGGACTAGACACGCACCGTAGCTAGTTCAAGAGCTCAAGAACACTCAGATATACACAAAAGCAGGACTATGGTATTACGCATCTCCGCGGCCCGAACCTGGATAAATCTCCTTGCGCTAATGACTAGACCCGCTCTTTCCACAACCTCGCGCCCGCCAACCGTAGAAGGGATTCTTGTGATCCCATAGGTGTCGTTTCCCACTGACAAACCGCATAACAACATACATTGTTCCCTTTGTCATCGGTATGTTACTTGCCTGAGATTCGATCGTCGGTATCTCAATACCTGGTTCAATCTCGTTACTGGCAAGTCTCTTTACTCGTTCCGTAATGCATCATCCCGCAACTAACTCATTAGTCACATTGTTTGCAAGGCTTATAGTGATGTGCATTACCGAGAGGGCCCAGAGATACCTCTTCGACAATCGGAGTGACAAATCCTAATCTTGATCTATGCCAACTCAACAAGTACCATCCGAGACACCTGTAGAGCATCTTTATAATCACCCAGTTAGGTTGTGATGTTTGATAGCACACAAGGTGTTCCTCCGGTATTCGGGAGTTGCATAATCTCATAGTCGGAGGAACATGTATAAGTCATGAAGAAAGCAGTAGCAATGAAACTGTAACGATCATAATGCTAAGCTAACGAATGGGTCTTGTCCATCACATCATTCTCCTAATGATGTGATCCCGTTCATCAAATGACAACACATGCCTATGGTTTAGGAAACATAACCATCTTTGATAAACGAGCTAGTCAAGTAGAGGCATACTAGGGACACTTTGTTTTGTCTATGTATTCACACATGTACTAAGTTTCCGGTTAATACAATTCTAGCATGAATAATAAACATTTATCATGAAATAAGGAAATAAATAATAACTTTATTATTGCCTCTAGGGCATTTTTCCTTCACATTGTAGACATAGAAATTTGCGAAATACATACGGATCTGAATGTTGCAGATTCGTAGACTAAAATTTATCCCACAAGCAAAACATGATCACACTTTTGTGCTCTTGGGTGTTAATCACACAGCAACGTGAACTAGATTATTGACTCTCATAAACCATTTGAGTGTTGGTGACATGACGATGTGAACTATGGGTGTTAATCACATGGTGATGTGAACTATTGGTGTTAAATCACATGGCGATGTGAACTAGATTATTGACTCTAGTGCAAGTGGGAGACTGAAGGAAATATACCCTAGAGGCAATAATAAAGTTATTGTTTTATTTCCTTATATCATGATAAATGTTTATTATTAATGCTACAATTGTATTAACCGGAAACCAGATACATGTGTGAATACATCGACAAAACAAAGTGTCCCTATTATGCCTCTACTAGACTAGCTCGTTAATCAAAGATGGTTAAGTTTCCTGACCATAGACATGTGTTGTCATTTCATGAACGGGATCACATCATTAGGAGAATGATGTGATGGACAAGACCCATCCGTTAGCTTAGCATAATGATCATTAAGTTTTATTGCTATTGCTTTCTTCATGACTTATACATGTTCCTCTGACTATGAGATTATGCAACTCCCGAATACCGGAGGAACACCTTCTGTGCTATCAAACATCACAACGTAACTGGGTGATTATAAAGATGCTCTACAGGTGTCTCCGAAGGTGTTTGTTGCGTAGTCACTCCGTGTATCGGAGAGGTATCTCTGGGCCCTCTCGATAATGCACATCACTATAAGCCTTGCAAGCAATGTGACTAATGAGTTAGTTACGGGATGATGCATTACGGATCGAGTAAATAGACTTGCCGGTAACGAGATTGAACTAGGTATGATGATACCGACGATCGAATCTCGGGCAAGTAACATACCGATGACAAAGGAAACAATGTATGTTGTTATGCGGTTTGACCGATAAAGATCTTAATAGAATATGTAGGAGCCAATATGAGCATCCAGGTTCCGCTATTGGTTATTGACCGGAGATGTGTCTCGGTCATGTCTACATAGTTCTCGAACCCGTAGGGTCCGCACGCTTAACGTTCGATGACGATTTGTATTATGAGTTATGTGATTTGATGACCGAAGTTTTTTCGGAGTCCTAGATGAGATCACAGACATGACGAGGAGTCTCGAAATGGTCGAGAGGTAAAGATTCATATATTGGAAGGCTATATTCGGGCATCGGAATAGTTCCGAGTGATTCGGGTATTTTTCGGAGAACCGGGGAGTTACGGGAATTCACCGGGGGAAGTATTGGGCATTATTGGGGTTTAGTGGAAAGGAGAGAAGGGCCACAAGGGGAGGCAGCGCACCGCCCATGGGCTGGTCCGAATTGGACTAGGAGGGGGCGGCGCCCCCCTCTTTCCTTCTCCCTCTCCTCCTCCTTCCCTCTCTCCACCTCTTGGAAAAGGAAGGGGACTCCAACTAGGATTGGGAATCCTAGTTGGATTCCCCCTATAGGCACGCCCCTCCTAGGCCAGCCTCCTCCTCCTCCCTCCTTAATTTATATACGGAGGAGGGGGCACCCCAAAGACAGGCCAAGCATTTTCTTAGCCGTGTGTATTGCCCCCCTCCACAGTTACACACCTCGGTCATATCGTTGTAGTGCTTAGGCGAAGCCCTGCGCCGGTAACTTCATCATCACCGTCGCCACGCCATCGTGCTGACCGAACTCTCCCTCGGCCTCAACTGGATCAAGAGTACAAGGGGCGTCATCGAGCTGAACGTGTGTTGAACGCGGAGGTGCCGTACGTTCGGTGCTTGGATCGGTTGGATCGCGAAGACGTTCGACTACATCAACCGCGTTACTAAACGCTTCTGCTTTCGGTCTACGAGGGTACGTGGACACACTCTCCCCACTCATTGTTGTGCATCTCCTAGATAGATCTTGCGTGATCGTAGGAAATTTTTGAAATTACTGCGTTCCCCAACAGTAGCAGTCTGCATGGCCAGATTATTGCAGACATCAACTTAAGAGCATCAGATTTTAATTGTACTTTTGTTTTTCCGGGTCGAGCATCGAACTCCTCCTACATGCCCATTCGCTTGCCAAGTTTTCTAGTTTGTTAGATCGGGGACGCCATATGTGGCTAGGCCAACCCCACGATCCTACTTGTATCCCAAACATTGTTTTCTTTGAGTAATAAAGCTTTGGCACTTCTAAAAAAATCGAATGAGTGTCTACCATGTTCTGTTGTCTTTGTCTATTAGTTTATCAAAATTTTCAGGCCGGTTTTCTACTTCTTCTAAGTCGATTTTCTCTTGGTTTTATTTTTTCTCTTTCTTTTTATTGTTTACAAAGATTTTCCAAAAAACAAAATTAGTTTTTAAATCATTCGTAAACATTTTTATGAAATTCCTGAACATTGTTGAACTTTTTTTAATAATTCATGGATATTTCTAAAGTTTTCCAATTTTTGTAATATGGAGATATTTTTTCAATTCACATGAACCTTTTTTAGAAATCAGTGAACATTTTTAAAACTCCTCAATATTTTAAAATTTTCGCCAATCTATTTTAAATCTTGTGATAACATTTTCAAATTTTCAATTATTTGTCAAAAAACTTATGAAATAAAAAGGGTTCAAAACCATTTATGGGCCCGCCCAAGAATTGCTACCTATGTGTTTCCTCTACTACCCTGGTAACAGGGGTGGAATAGTTGGGACTCTTCTAAAAGATGTTCCTTAGATCTGCAAACTTTTTCACCATTTTCCCAGTCTTCTCGGTCACTCTGTCTGCCTATGTGTTGATATTGGGGGTTTCGATCCCAACATCTTGCATACTTCTTTTTGAATGGAGGGAAGGCCATCTTGCCAACTCCTTGTGTTGAAATCTTTGCCTGTTAAAAGGGTTTTCTAGGTTGACAGTATCTTCATATGAATATATTGCTCAAAACTATTACAAGAGCAAGTTTGGAGCTTCCTTCAAGAGGGGTGGTTGGGTAGGATAGGATTGTGTGAATATCCAATTCGGCTCCCGAGCTCATATACACCCTGTGAACAATAAATTCGAATAAAATACTAGAAAATTTCAACAAAATACAATTTTTTTGTGGTGAAAGATGGTTAAGTGTGTGATGTCCGTGCCAAGTTTCAACTCACATCTGAGTAGCTCTCAGCAAAAAAAACACAGCTCCAAACAGTGCAAAACAGTAAACTTTTTCACAAACACAAAATTTGTCTTTTTTGCTAAGAGCTCGTCAAATGTTCAAATGGGCTGAATTTTTCAATGGGCATCACGAATTTTTCAATGACCTTACAATACAGAAATTGGAGGAGGTTACAACAATGAATATACAATAAAAGGGGGGAAATAGGCTCTTGTATTTACTTGAAATAAGCCATGTTGAGCTGGTGCGACGGCCAGTTCCATACAAACAATCACCCCAAGTTGGCTTGAGGATTACCAGTCCCATCATTGAACATGGAGAAATCCATTGTGGCGGCCATGGTGGTGTGCGCTTGGTCAGTGATCGTTTGCGGCGAAGCCCAAGTCACTTGCTTAGGGAGAACTGATGACAATGAAGCCAATGTGCATCCTCGGCGTGATTTTCTTTACAATGGAGTGTGTGTGGTTTATACTATGTGTGCCTCATTAGGAAGTTGTGACGGTTTTCATCATGTAATCGCTAATTAACCGCGCAACTCTCTTCTTATTATTTAATGGATTGAGCCCTAAATCCTTGTCGAGCTAGCGTACACGATAACCATTTCTATACAAACAATCACCCCACAATGACTTGAGGAGTGTCACTGCCACCATCAAACTTTGAGTAATCCATTGTGGTGGCCACATCGACCCCCCGGTCTCCACGGGCATTAGCTCTATCCTCATGACCATCTGCGAGACGTTCCCCTAAGGGAATGGACGCAATTAGTGACATCAACGAGAGCACGACGACCAATAGCTCTGGTGACCCAACCAAAGTGTATTCTCTCAAGCTAACATAGACATCACTAATGACGTCCAGAAGGAGCCAAGTGGCCACACCAGCGCACATGGTGGTGATGGTACCCCGTCTGTGTGTCGTGCCGTCACTCCAGAGCGCATTCAGGCTATCATAGAGCACATCGAAGGCGTGTTCCTCCCACTCGTAGTGGACGTACAGATCCTCTCCCTTGACGTGAGCGATCATGTCGTGTAGACATAGGCTTCCGACTGTGATCATCATCTGAAAATTAACAAAAATTAACATGTCTATCCACACAAATTGTTACTCCCTCGGGCTTTTAAATATTTTTTTGCTTATTACAATTTAAGTTCGAGTATGTACCATAATTTGGGAAATATGGCTAGACTGGTTGTATCGGCACGAGCAGATGGTCGTACAATCCATGTCCTCTCCGGGTGACTCCTGCTTGTGGGTTTACATCAGCACCTGATCCATTTGTTTTAAAAATATATTATAAAATTTTGCTCCATAAAGGTGTTTTGGTCTAAAGTTGGGCTGTGATTATTTCGTATTCCTCTAATCATAATCTTATTTTTTGTGTTGTTTGTTATACTATTTTCATAGCTTTGTTTCCATGACATATTTCTTATATATTGTAAATTAGTTAAGCATGTAGAGTCGAGCAAATGCAAATTGGGTTTTACTTAGTTCACTCTTGAAGGTAGCTAAGCCACAACCAGCCGAAAGATATTTGAGCATCAGTTATTTATTGTAAACAATATATTTTCAATAACTGTATTTGTGTGGATAGACATGTTACTCCCTCGGGCTTTTAAATTAACATGTATTTCTGTGATCATCACCTTTTTCAAGTAGCCCTTTTTTATTCTGAATAACTGTATTTCCAAGGAGCAAAAAATAGAAAAAGGTGTGCGTACAGAAATACATGTATACTATGTGTGTGCAAAATTTCATAATAATATATTTACATACGTGACGTACACAAAATATACAAATAAGTACATCAAAGCGTTCTTATTTTTGTTTGTTTTCGGGTTGGAAATTAGCTTTTTGTGTAGCTTACGAATTAACATACTATTCAATGAAATTTACAGATATGTAGTGAACATGTTTAAGTTTTCACAGAAGAAAATCATTTTTTAGTACTCCGTAGTATCATTTTCTATTTATTTTTTCTTTCCAAAATTCTCCTCACACTCAGCAAAATAGCTAGCTAGAAGCCTTGGAATCTAGTAAAACTAGAATTTACCCCGTGCCTTGTTGTGGAAAATCTGTACAAACAATTTGAATTTGTATTGACTATAGTACATGAACTATGTTCTGAATTCTATACAAGAGAAAAGAAATTCAAAAAAATTGGTGATCATCCTTATTTAAGAAAAACAATAGTATAAACCTCTTGGTTGTCTCTATCCATGAAAAAAGGGGTTTGGACATTACAGCGGACACCAATACAATGTTAAATGGCAATTTACCTCACAGATTCCGAAAGCATAGCCCCCCCCCCCCCCCCCCCCCCCCCCCGACACACACATCCTGTGGCACCTAAAGGCATGACCTACATCAAAGAAGTGTTTGAGGGAGACGAGAAGGCATATGCAGAAAGGAGAGAAGACTCTGCATCAAAACAACCATGGTTTAAGATCTTAACTACAAATACTGGACCTGATGGCGCGACTTAAGATGATTGTAGCACAAAAAATGCTAATATATTGCAAATATGTAAGAATAGAGAATGCTCACCTGCAGTGGGCCTCTAACCTTCGGCTCATGGCATGACTCTCTCCTTTGTGCGATCGCTGGCCGGTTTGAAGCTAATGGGATTTATATATAGGGGGGCCCTGCGTGTTATGTTTGCAGATTATGAGTTTCACTTTGTCGCCGCCCGCGTGCCAGGACTTGTTTATTGGTGCTGTCAAAAAAAGGAATTGTTTGTGGTGCACTAGTTGTTTGATTAACCAATTGCGTCGACATGTACATGCAGGGCGGAACCACACTATGAACTGGTCGATTACTACTACGTGTGTGTGTGCTACACGACATGCATATCTTTATACAGTAATGTACGTAGGTACTACCGAGATGCTAGGTAGCAAGCTGGGTAGTTTTATCTTTTCTTTCTCACTAGAGTAGAAAGTGATACGGAGTAGATGGGACATGCATTATGCAAGCATGACATGTGAAGCATATCCAACGAGGAAGATAAGGACTAGGAACTACTCTGTTCCTACCGAAGGATTACACACAAATGGAAAGACCGTGAATTGCAATGACAAAATTCTTTAGCGATGTATTATTGGACAAAGATTTTATTTGCTTGGGCTTTTGGAGCTGCTTTGTTTAAAAAGGATTATTTCTATTGGACAATGACAGTAAATAAGATTATCCAATTTATCTTGACATGCAGCTATCCACCACAGAGCAAGTACAATAAGATGACATAAGCATGTCATAAGGTATTTGCTTAGTCGGAGGAGAGAGAAGGGAAACTGGTTGCAGAATAAAAGTCAAGCACGAGCCCTAAACCATTTTGTGAGATTGTAATGTGGGTCAGTTATTAATAAAGTACTAGTACATATTTAAAACTTACTATTATATATGCAGACTATTAGGTTGACTCTAAGTGACATGGCAACCTCTTATAACCAGTTGTTGGTTGTATTATTAACCATGCTCTCATCAATGTGCCACATCAGTGGCCTTCGTTCTCATGCGTCTACGTCATCCTCCTTTGCTCCTACTGCCCTAGGCGTTAAATCTGTTGTTGTCTCCCCTTCGACTCGATTTTGTTATGGGTGGATTGTACGTTTTCTCTTCCATTATTATCTTCATCTTCGCCCTCCTCCAATTCCACCCACACAACAAATCAAAAGCCATTGAGGATGGTTTCCTTCTGCCCCTTTGTCTTATCTTTGTATTGAAACAAACATGGTGTCATCGCCTACCTTAATAGGTTCCTTCGTCTTCCCTCGGTCAATATATCTCCACTGAATTTGCCTTCAAGTCTTCAAATCAAAAAAGGCCTCCTACACACCCTTGCTTCAGTGTACTTATATCCCACTAGGACGATGCCGGCTTCTGCAGTCTGCTTCAAAACATTGACCACCAAACGCCTAGGAATATCATCATCATGAGAATCATAATCATAAGTAGGTGGCTTAGGTGTTTCCTCATTATTCCCTATAGGACTATCTTCACTAGCATCATCATAACGAACTTCCTCAACAGCAGGCATGATTTTAGCAAGAGCAAGAACAACAACAAAAGGTGTTTTTGGTATTTTTGAAGGGTTTTTTAGGCAAGCTAAGATGCAAGCGAGGCAAAAGGCAAAAGTAACTAGGCAAGATAGATAACAAGTAGGTAATGTGTTGGTGTGAAGGCACCTCTTTCTGTAGTAGAAGACTCCCTGACAACGACGCCAGAAATCTCACTTGCTCCTGCAGGAGTTGTTGGGAGTTCCTCAAGTGTAAGGGTGAAGCAGAACAACATCACCACCAGCAGCAGCAACAGCACTAGCAGCATTAAGAACAACAACAAAACTGTTATCCAGCATGCATCTCGAGGTATTAAGTTCCCAAGAAACAGAGCATCGCAGTAAGCAAGATGGCATAATGTAGACAGAAGGAGTCAATGAATATGACAAAACCCTATCGTTTTATCCTTAGTGGCAACAATACAGTACGTGTAGTTGCTCTTATTGTCACTAGGTTAGAGCACCGCAAGACTGAACCCACTACAAAGCACCACTCCCTCAGAAGAAAAACCCATCAAACTTGGCCAAAGACAATAGATAGGCCAAAGAACATGAAAAGCTATTTAATTATACAAGAGGAAAGCCTCAAAAGATTCAGTTAATTTCAATGAACAATCTGATCATAAAGGGACAATTCATCATATCTTAACAAACACACTATTGATTACATCGAATTGATCCCGATCATGTGAGGCGGCTCATGGCATTGAAGATCCAAGAGAGAGAGAGAGAGAGAGAGAGAGAGAGAGAGGGAGAGAGAGAGAGAGAAAGAGAGAGAGAGAATCATCTAGATACTACTATGGACCCTGAGGTTCGAATGGAACTAATCACACATGGTCATGGAGGTAGCAAGGTTGATGAAGAAGCCTCCAGCAATGGATTCCCCCTCTGGCAGAGCTCCGGAACAGGCCTCCAGATTGGATCTTCGCAAAAGAGGAACTTGCATCCGTAAAAAAATCTTCTACAAATCTGACGGAAGGTTTCGGTATGTATAGGATTTTATGGCGGTGGAATTATTAAAAGGCGGTGCAGGTGGGACCCACACGCCCTAGTGGCGCTCCCTAGGCCTGGGTGTGCCACCTGGACGTGTGGCCCCCCTATGGCTCCTCTTGTGGCTTCCCAAAGCTTCGTGGGTCCTTCGTTTCCTGACAAAATTGTGTTAAATTGGCATTGTATTTTGGCTTTCCCAGATGTTAACTTCCCGCGAAACAAAAAACATGCAGAAAAAAAGAACTGACACTGGGCACTAAATTAATAGGTTAGTCCAGAAAAATAATATTATGTGATATAAAAAGTATATAAAAATGATAATATAATTGTTGGGAATCGTAGCATAATTTAAAATTTTCCTACGCTCACCAAGATGCATCTATGGAGTATACTAGCAACGAGGGGAAAGGAGTGCATCTACATACCCTTGTAGATCGCGAGCGGAAGCGTTCCAATGAACGTGGATGACGGAGTCGTACTCGCCGTGATCCAAATCACCGATGACCGAGTGCCGAACGGACGACACCTCCGCGTTCAACACACGTACGATGCCGCGACGTCTCCTCCTTCTTGATCCAGCAAGGGGGAAGGAGAGGTTGATGGAGATCCAGCAGCACGACGGCGTGGTGGTGGATGTAGCGGGTCTCCGGCAGGGCTTCGTCGAGCTTCTGCGAGAGAGAGAGAGAGGTGTTGCAGGGGAGGAGGGAGGCGCCCAAGGCTGTAGGTTGCTGCCCTCCCTCCCCCCTTTATATAGGCCCCCTGGGGGGGGGGCGCCAGCCCCTGGAGATGGGATCTCAAGGGGGGGCGGCGGCCAAAAGGGGTGAAGGGGTTGCCTTGGCCCCCAAGGCAAGGGGGAAGCCCCCCCACCCTAGGGTTCCCAACCCTAGGCGCATGGGGGGAGGCCCATGGGGGGGCGCCCAGCCCACTAGGGGCTGGTTCCCTTCCACTTTCAGCCCACGGGGCCCTCCGGGATAGGTGGCCCCACCCGGTGGACCCCCGGGACCCTTCCGGTGGTCCCGGTACAATACCGGTAACCCCCGAAACTTTCCCGGTGGCCGAAACTGGACTTCCTATATATAATTCTTCACCTCCGGACCATTCCGGAACCTCTCGTGACGTCCGGGATCTCATCCAGGACTCCGAACAACTTTCGGGTTTCCGCATACATATATCTCTACAACCCTAGCGTCACTAAACCTTAAGTGTGTAGACCCTACGGGTTCGGGAGACATGCAGGCATGACCGAGACGCCTCTCCGGTCAATAACCAACAGCGGGATCTGGATACCCATGTTGGCTCCCACATGTTCCACGATGATCTCATCGGATGAACCACGATGTCGAGGATTCAGTCAATCCCGTATACAATTCCCTTTCTCAATCGGTATGTTACTTGCCCGAGATTCGATCGTCGGTATCCCAATACCTTGTTCAATCTCGTTAACGGCAAGTCTCTTTACTCGTACCGCAATGCATGATCCTGTGACTAACCCCTTAGTCACATTGAGCTCATTATGATGATGCATTACCGAGTGGGCCCAGAGATACCTCTCCGTCACACGGAGTGACAAATCCCAGTCTCGATCTGTGCCAACCCAACAGACACTTTCGGAGATACCCGTAGTGCACCTTTATAGTCACCCAGTTACGTTGTGACGTTTGGCACACCCAAAGCACTCCTACGGTATCCGGGAGTTGCACGATCTCATGGTCTAAGGAAAAGATACTTGACATTGGAAAAGCTCTAGCAAACGAAACTACACGATCTTTTATGCTATGCTTAGGATTGGGTCTTGTCCATCACATCATTCTCCTAATGATGTGATCCCGTTATCAATGACATCCAATGTCCATAGCCAGGAAACCATGACTATCAGTTGATCAACGAGCTAGTCAACTAGAGGCTTACTAGGGACACGTTGTGGTCTATGTACCCACACATGTATTACGATTTCCGGACAATACAATTATAGCATGAATAATAGACAATTACCATGAACAAAGAAATATAATAATAACCATTTATTATTGCCTCTAGGGCATATTTCCAACAATAATAGCATGAAACATTAAAAAAATATAGATACGTTTGAGACATATCAGCTACTGAGGTATTGACTATGAGTTTGATGGCCTTTGACCTACCCCTAGCCTAGCCTTATAAATGGGCACAAGAGCTAGGGTTTACAAGTTTCCTAACGTCCTCACCTCTAAGTCAGTTGATGGGACCTTGGCTTGCATGCCAAGATGGTGATCATGAGGAAGTTAGGCTTCCTATCGAACAATGGGTGCCTGACTGTTGCCATGCCTCCTAGGCCTTGAGGCTAGCCCATTGACGGACCTCCCATTGATGGGCCACCCTGGTGCAGTACACCATTAGTAGCCCCTAACCATGCCTCTCTAGAGTTTTGAAATGAAGCCTTAAGGATGAAATCCAGGCGAGCTCCTCCCGTGTGAAATGGATGAATTAGTCTGGCTTCTGGTGATTTGGCTCCAAGGCTTTCGGCCTCAACATGTCTGGTTTCTGGTGATCTGGATTCGAGGCTTCTGGCCTCATCATGTTCGTCCTTAAGTGACTTGGAGAACCCCACCCGGGGTCCGGCCGGCTGACCTACACCATCTTGAAATCGTGCTTTGACGGCCGGATCACATGCATATCAAAATGTATCGAGATATAATTGGCTTGTTGTAGGAAACCGAGGCGTCCCAGCTGCGTGCGTTGGTCACGTTCCATCACTACTATCATAAACATAGGGAGAAAACGAATTGGTTCCGCTTTAACCGATGTGTCACGATGATGACCCCTAGATCCCAGTGCCCACATCTCGCGTAGTGTGAAACACCACAGAGAAAATGGGACAAATGTTTGCCTGTCAAGCCTGTCGCTTGGGTGCCCCATAGAAATATAAAGAGAAAAGAGATGGAACAATTTCCCATTGCTCCTATTCATCCCTTAGATCTTGCTTTCCCTTCTTCCTCCCTTACAAAACTGCCATTGCTGCAAGCTTTCTGCTTGCAAGCCCCCACCGCTCCTCTCCTCATCCAACCCAGCTGAGCCTCTAATGGGGCGAGGCAAGGGAAACCGCGGTCGGGGCTATGGCAAGAGTGGCCCTAGGAAAACCGCTAGCGAGGAGCGGAAGAAGAGGAAAGCGAGCACCTTCGATGGTGCGAAGAAGAGGAAAGCGAGCAACAACATGGGAAAGTGGTTCCCATCCATGACTTGTGATTCACATCTGGAAGGACTCGTCGTGGACGGCTTCCTGCCGCAGAAGGAGGTGCTCCCATGGAATATGGTGGGGTATGGGACGATCACGACACCGGCCGGCGTGGACCGTGTGATACGTCTCCAACGTATCTATAATTTTTTATTGTTCCATGCTATTATATTATCTGTTTTGGATGTTTAATGGGCTTTAATATGCTATTTTATATTATTTTTGGGACTAACATACTAACCGAAGGCCCAGTGCAAATTGCTGTTTTTTTTGCCTATTTCAGTGTTTCGCAGAAAAGGAATATCAAACGGAACGAAACCTTCGCGAGGATCTTTTTTGGAACAAACGCAATCCAGGAGACTTGGAGTGGATGTCAAGGAAGCAACGAGGCGGCCACGAGGTAGGAGGGCGCGCCCCCACCCTCATGGGCCCCTTGTAGCTCCACTGACCTACGTCTTTCACCTATATATACTCTTATACCCTGAAAACATCTGGGGGAGCCACGATACACTTTTTCCACCACCGCAACCTTCTGTACCCGCGAGATCCCATCTTGGGGCCTTTTTCGGCGCTCCGACGGAGGGGGATTCGATCACGGAGGGCTTCTACATCAACACCATAGCCTCTCCGATGATATGTGAGTAGTTTACCATAGACCTTCGGGTCCATAGTTATTAGCTAGATGGCTTCTTCTCTCTCTTTGGATCTGAATACAAAGTTCTCCTCGATTCTCTTGGAGATCTATTCGATGTAATTCTTTTTGCGGTGTGTTTGTCGAGATCCGAAGAATTGTGGGTTTATGATCAAGATTATCTATGAACAATATTTGATTCTTCTCTGAATTCTTATATGCATGATTTAATATGTTTACAAGTCTCTTTGAATTATCAGTTTGGTTTGGCCTACTAGATTGATCTTTCTTGCAATGGGAGAAGTGCTTTGCTTTGGGTTCAATCTTGTGGTGTCCTTTCCCAGTGACAGCAGGGGCAGCAAGGCATGTATTGTATTGTTGTCATCGAGGATAAAAAGATGGGGTTTATATCATATTGCTTGAGTTTATCCCTCTACATCATGTCATCTTGCCTAATTCATTACTCTGCTCTTATGAACTTAATACTCTAGATGCATACTGGATAGCGATCGATGTGTGGAGTAATAGTAGTAGATGCAGAATCGTTTCGGTCTACTTGACACAGGCGTGATGCCTATGTTCATGATCATACCTAGATATTCTCATAACTATGCGCTTTTCTATCAATTGCTTGGCAGTAATTTGTTCACCCACCGTAATATGTGCTATCTTGAGAGAAGCCACTAGTGAAACCTATGGCCCCCGGGTGTATTTTACATCATATAAGTTTCTGATCTACGAATCTAGTTTACTATCTATTTTATTTTGCAATCCTTATTTTCCAATCTATACAACAAAAATACCAAAAATATTTATCTTATTATCTTTATCAGATCTCACTTTTGCAAGTGGCCGTGAAGGGATTGACAACCCCTTTATTGCGTTGGTTGCAAGGTTCTTGATTGTTTGTGCAGGTACTAGGTGACTTGCATGTTATCTCCTACTGGATTGATACCTTGGTTCTCAAAACTGAGGGAAATACTTACTCTACTTTGCTGCATCACCCTTTCCTCTTCGAGGGAAAACCAACGCATGCTCAAGAGGTAGCAAGAAGGATTTCTGGCGCCGTTGCCAGGGAGGTTTA
Source organism: Triticum aestivum (assembly GCF_018294505.1). NCBI lineage: Eukaryota > Viridiplantae > Streptophyta > Magnoliopsida > Poales > Poaceae > Triticum > Triticum aestivum. Next base: position 50,378,332 of record NC_057811.1, on the reverse strand, counting down.
CGCCAAGTCAAGTCAAGATTTGATCTCCCGCCAATGTGTGGATTTCTGGCGCCGTTGCCGGGGAGGTTTACGCCAAGTCAAGTCAAGATTTGATCTCCCGCCAACGTGTGAATTTCTAGCGCCGTTGCCGGGGAGATCTACGCTCAAGCCAAGACATACCAAGTACCCATCACAAACTCTTCTCCCTCGCATTACAATATTTGCCATTCGGCTCTCGTTTTCCTCTCCCCCACTTCTAAAACGATTTTCGAAAACCTTTGCCTTTTCTTCGCCCTCCTTCCTTTAGATCTTGTGTTACCATGTGTCTTATTTTTGCTTGCATCTTCGCTTGCTAAAAGTTTATGGATCCTCATCCCCTTGCTAATCTTTTTAAGATATCCAATTATGATGAACCAATTTATAGTGATTTGAGTGCACTAGATTATCTTGATGAGGTTTTGCTTGAAATTCGTGAATCTAAAAATTGTGATGAAGAAATTTATGAAGAGATTCACGATAGCTCCTTGAATAAAAAGCATGGTTGCAATGATTTTACTATAAATTCTCTTGATGACAATTGTGCTAATAATATGCAAAACCCTAAGCTTGGGGATGCTAGTTTTCCTATGTCTACTACTTGTTGCAATGATCATGATTGGGGTGATTCTTCTTATGATCTTCAAAATTTATTTAAACCCCATGATGAATATGAGATTGATAATAGTGTTTGCAATAATATTGCAAGTGGGTTTGGAAGAGTGTCAACTTTAGATCCCACATATTTGGAGAATGTTCAATCTTATGGTATTTTTGATAAAAGTGGGTTTGGAGAGGTCATGACTTTAGTTAATGATAATCCCACTATTTTGGAAGAGTGTCAACTTCGCATGCTTGTGGATCGTGTTGAGAATATGTTATGTGATAGCTATTTTGTTTAATTTGCCTATGATCCTATATTTAATTATTATGAGAGAGGAAAATATGGTTGTAGAAATTTTTATCTTACTAAATTACCTCTTGTCATGTTGAGATTGCTATCGTCTCTTTCTTCTTCCTTGCATATGCTAATTTTTGCTTGCTATGATAATTTGTTTGCTTATAAAATGCCTATTCATAGGAAGTATGTTAGACTTAGATGTGTTTATCACGTGTTCTATGATGCTCTCTTTGTTCTTTAATTCTTGTCTTTGATGTCAGCATCATTAAAATTATCAATGCCTAGCTAGGGGCGTCAAACAATAGCGCTTGTTGGGAGGCAACCCAATTTTATTTTTGTTCCTTGCTTTTTGCTCCTGTTTAGTAATAAATAATTCATCTAGCCTATGTTTAGATGTGTTTTTATGTTTTAATTAGTGTTTGTGCCAAGTAGAACCTTTGGGAAGACTTGGGTGAAGTCTTTGCTATCTTGCTGTAAGAAACAGAAACTTTAGCGCTCACGAGATTAGATGCCATTTTTTACTGCAGAGTGATTTTAGGTTCATTATTTTGCAGATGATTAATAGAAAAATTGCTCATGTCCACCAATTTATGTCAGAATTTTTGGAGTTACAGAAGTATTTATTTGATACAGATTACTACAGACTGTTCTGTTTTTGACAGATTCTGTTTTTCGTGTGTTGTTTGCTTATTTTGATGAATCTATGGCTAGTATCGGGGGGTATGAACCATAGAGAAGTTGGAATACAGTAGGTTTAACACCAATATAAATAAAGAATTAGTTCATTACAATACCTTAAAGTGGTGATTTGTTTTCTTATACTAACGGAGCTCATGAGATTTTCTGTTGAGTTTTGTGTTGTGAAGTTTTCAAGTTTTGTGTAAAGATTTGATGGATTTTGGTACAAGGAGTGGCAAGATCATATGCTTGGGGATTCCCAAGGCACCCCAAGGTATAATTCAAGGACAACCAAAAGCCTAAGCTTGGGGATGCCTCGGAAGGCATCCCCTCTTTCGTCTTCGTCTATCGGTAAGTTTACTTGAGGCTATATTTTTATTCACCACATGATATGTGTTTTGCTTGGAGCATCTTGTATGATTTGAGTCTTTGCTTTTTATTTTACCACAATCATCCTTGCTGCACACACCTTTTGTAGAGACACACATGAATCGGAATTTATTAGAATACTCTATATGCTTCACTTATATCTTTTGAGCTAGATAATTTTGCTCTAGTGCTTCACTTATATCTTTTTAGAGCACGGTGGTGGTTTTATTTTATAGAAGTAATTGATCTCTCATTCTTCACTTATATTCTTTTGAGAGTCTTTTAGAACAGCTTGGTAATTTGCTTTGGTTATAAAACTAGTCCTAATATGATAGGCATCCAAGATGGGTATAATAAAAACTTCCATATAGAGTGCATTGAATACTATGAGAAGTTTGATACTTGATGATTGTTTTGAGATATGAAGATGGTAATATTAGAGTCGTGCTAGTTGAGTAATTGTGGAATTGAGAAATACTTATGTTGAGGTTTGCAAGTCCCGTAGCATGCACGTATGGTAAACATTGTGCAACAAATTTGAAGCATGAGGTGTTTCTTTGATTGTCCTCCTTATGAGTGGCGGTCGGGGACGAGCGATGGTCTTTTCCTACCAATCTATCCCCCTAGGAGCATGCGTGTAGTGCTTGGTTTTGATGACTTGTAGATTTTTGCAATAAGTATGTGAGTTCATTATGACTAATGTTGAGTCCATGGATTATACGCACTCTCACCCTTCCGTCATTGCTAGCCTCTTCGGTATCGTGCATTGCCCTTTCTCACCTTGAGAGTTGGTGCAAACTTCGCCGGTACATCCAAACCCCATGATATGATACGCTCTATCACACATAAGCCTCCTTATATCTTCCTCAAAACAGCCACCATACCTACCTATTATGGCAGTTCCATAGCCATTCTGAGATATATTGCCATGCAACTTTCCACCGTTCCGTTTATCATGACACGCTTCGTCATTGTCATATTGCCTTGCATGATCATGTAGTTGACATCGTATTTGTGGCAAGGCCACCATGCATAATTTTTCATACATGTCACTCTTGATTCATTGCCCATCCCGGTACACCGCCGGAGGCAGTCATATAGAGTCATATTTTGTTCTAGTATCGAGTTGTAATCATTGAGTTGTAAATAAATAGAAGTGTGATGATCATCATTATTAGAGCATTGTCCCAATAAAAAAAGAGAGAAAGGCCAAATAAAAAAAAGAAGAAAAAAGATAGAAGGGACAATGCTACTATTCTTTTTCCACACTTGTGCTTCAAAGTAGCACCATGATCTTCATGATAGAGAGTCTCTTATTTTGTCACTTTCATATACTAGTGGGAATTTTTCATTATAGAACTTGGCTTGTATATTCCAACAATGGGCTTCCTCAAAGGCCCTAGGTCTTCATGAGCAAGCAAGTTGGATGCACACCCACTTAGTTTCTTTTGTTGAGCTTTCATACATTTATAGCTCTAGTGCATCCGTTGCATGGCAATCCCTACTCCTCGCATTGACATCAATTGATGGGCATCTCCCTAGCCCGTTGATCAGCCGCGTCAATGTGAGACTTTCTCCTTTTTTGTGTTTTCCACACAACCCCCATCATCATACTCTATTCCACCCATAGTACTATGTCCATGGCTCACGCTCATATATTGCGTAAAAGATGAAAAAAGTTTGAGAATACTAAAGTATGAAACAATTGGTTGGCTTGTTATCGGGGTTGTGCATGATGAGAGCATTTTGTGTGACGAAAATTAAGCATGGCCAAACTATCTGATTTTGTAGGGATGAGCTTTCATTGGCTATGTTATTTTGATAAGACATAATTGCTTGGATAGTATTCTTGAAGTATTATTATTTTTATGTCAATATTAAATTTTTGTCTTGAATCTTTCGGATCTGAACATTCATGCCACAATAAAGAAAATTACACTGAAAATTATGTTAGGTAGCACTCCACATGAAATATTCTGTTTTTATCATTGACCTACTCGAGGACGAGCAGGAATTAAGCTTGGGGATGCTTCATACGTCTCCAACGTATCTATAATTTTTTATTGTTCCATGCTATTATATTATCTGTTTTGGATGTTTAATGGGCTTTAATATGCTCTTTTATATTATTTTTGGGACTAACCTATTAACCGAAGGCCCAGTGCAAATTGCTGTTTTTTTTGCCTATTTCAGTGTTTCGCAGAAAAGGAATATCAAACGGAATCCACACGGAAGGAAACCTTCGCGAGGATCTTTTTTGGAACAAACGCAATCCAGGAGACTTGGAGTGGACGTCATGGAAGCAACGAGGCGGCCACTAGGTAGGAGGGCGCGCCCAGGGGGTAGGCGTGACCCCCCACCCTCGTGGGCCCCTCGTGGCTCCACCGACCTACTTCTTTCGCCTATATATACTCTTATACCCTGAAAACATCCGGGGGAGCCACGAAACACTTTTTCCACCGCCGCAACCTTCTGTACCCGTGAGATCCCATCTTGGGGCCTTTTCCGGCGCTCCGCCGGAGGGGGATTCGATCACGAAGGGCTTCTACATCAACACCATAGCCTCTCCGATGATGTGTGAGTAGTTTACCATAGACCTTCGCGTCCATAGTTATTAGCTAGATGGCTTCTTCTCTCTCTTTGGATCTCAATACAAAGTTCTCCTCGATTCTCTTGGAGATATATTCGATGTAATTCTTTTTGTGGTGTGTTTGTCGAGATCCGATGAATTGTGGGTTTATGATCAAGATTATCTATGAACAATATTTGATTCTTCTCTAAATTATTATATGCATGATTTAATATCTTAGCAAGTCCCTTCGAATTATCAGTTTGGTTTGGCCTACTAGATTGATCTTTCTTGCAATGGGAGAAGTGCTTAGCTTTGGGTTCAATCTTGCGGTGTCCTTTCCCAGTGACAGCAGGGGCAGCAAGGCACGTATTGTATTGTTGCCATCAAGGATAAAAAGATGGGGTTTATATCATATTGCTTGAGTTTATCCCTCTACATCACGACATCTTGCCTAATGCGTTACTCTGTTCTTATGAACTTAATACTCAAGATGCATGCTCGATAGCGGTCGATGTGTGGAGTAATAGTAGTAGATGTAGAATCGTTTCGGTCTACTTGACATGGACGTGATGCCTATGTTCATGATCATGCCTAGATATTCTCATAACTATGAGCTTTTCTATCAATTGCTCGACAGTAATTTGTTCACCCACCGTAATATATGCTATCTTGAGAGAAGCCACTAGTGAAACCTATGGCCCCCGGGTCTATTTTACATCATATAGGTTTCCGATCTACGAATCTAGTTTACTATCTATTTTATTTTGCAATCCTTATTTTCCAATCTATACAACAAAAGTTCCAAAAATATTTATCTTATTATCTTTATCAGATCTCACTTTTGCAAGTGGCCGTGAAGGGATTGACAACCCCTTTATCGTGTTGGTTGCAAGGTTCTTGATTGTTTGTGCAGGTTCTAGGTGACTTGCGTGTTATCTCCTACTGGATTGATACCTTGGTTCTAAAAACTGAGGGAAATACTTATGCTACTTTGCTGCATCACCTTTTCCTCTTCAAGGGAAAACCAACGCATGCTCAAGAGGTAGCACCGTGTGATACACCAACAGTTCATCTACAGAGTTTTGAGGTAAGGCCTTGCAACCCCTATGTACTTTTGCACTTGATCGATGGATCAATTTGCTCTGTTGATGTTATTTGTATGTGTGATTCGCCATGGAGTTGTCTTTTCTCTTCTTCTCGTTCTAAGTCCTCTCAGGTACCCAGGATCCCATAGAGTAATCAAGGAGGAGGTAAGAAGCGCGGATGCGGGAACGCTATTCCGAAAACAAGTGACAGAAGGATTAGTACAATAGCGAACCAATTCCTTGGGGATATATGAGGTGTACTCATTAAACGCCTAATGCTCTTGTCTAGAGAAATCCTTAATAATCCTGAATGACGGTAAGGTCCATCAATTGAATAATTCACTCTTGATGCAGCTCGCGCCAGGTCATGACATACTTTGGACACATCCCACACTCCATCATGTTATGAGCACATTGTAACGCGTGTCTACCAAGACCATGTTTAATGTCAAGACGATATCTCATGCACGCGTAGAAGGTTGTGAGTGTAAGTCCTCATACCCATGTCTATTTCCACATTATTATTTACATCCAAAAGGTTGATAAAATGCGGTTAGAAACTCTAACATTTTGCAGGAATGGTAACTTGTTTGACTCTTTGTCATAGAGTACATCCTCCTATGGGTTCGATACCTAGGTCACTCCTTAGGGAAAAGTCAAGGGGACTTTCTACAATCTGAAACCAGATCATTAAGGGTCATCAACCATCGAAGTGGTGGTTGCGGTGCCTTATGTTATAGGTGGAGTTGTGTGGACTGGTGCGAACTAGGTGTGGTGGATATAGCCGAGTAGGATGACAAGGGCGGCAAGGTGGCAGAAACACAGAGGACATCCATTGTTGATCTGACAGTCAAAAGAGTAGTGATTTTCCCTTTTTTTCCTAGAGTAAACTTACAATCCAAAAAAAATAAAAAGATTATGTATATAACATGGATGGCAATGCACTTAAGTACATTGTGGCATTGGTCCAGGCTTTGAATACTAAGGCCGCCATTTATTTCCAATTTTTAATGTTAATCTATTTTTTATGCTTTCTACTAAATCTTGAGATATTTTTATATTGTGAACTACTATGGCTTCCCGAAGGATCTAGCTGCTAAGAGGGTCCGAGCCATAACAGATTGAGGTGACCGTAGCAGCGACTGGAATCAATCTGAATGAGGCAGTTATGGGACTTATCTTATATAACAATATATATGGAGGACGGATTCAAAACAGGTGGGGGTCAAGGTGTATAATTTTATTAGAAATTAATGATAGAGTACATGATCATGGACTCTAGCATTGATTTTGTGCATATCAACTAACATGCAAAAGGGAAAAGGATTATTCACTGCAAACCTCATGGATTCACTTGCGCATAACACACATGTGGATGTACATATTTTGTACAACCAAATATTTCCCAAATCACGTGAGACTTTGTCACCTACCTCGTGTACCCATATGCTACGTTATGTTGAAGTTTAACTTTTGTTGACAATATTGAGGTTGGTTATATTTTATTTGTTGAAAATCAACAAGATTCATAAAGAACATAAGAAAAGGCTAGTGATGTGTAAACATGACATGACCCCATGCCAAACTATATCTACTGCTTATGAATGTTCTAGTGAGCGATTTTGGGTTACACTCATGGGCCACTTCCTTGCGGTTCGGATCATACACTGGTACGGGTCGGTGCTATATACAAGCAGTTTTTAACCCCTTCCCGCGACGGCATTTGGGACCGTTGCCAAGTGAGTGTGTGCGATAGGGTGTCCTTACTACACGACCCAGAAACCGTCGGGGATATGGAGCAGTGATCCAGAGGCCTTCCAAAATGTAATCATGTGCGATGCAGCACACACTAAATTCTTTCGCACATGTGGTATCGGTGATTAAGCGTTTTTAATGACGCGGTGAAACGATACGGTCTGTCGTAACGTACCATTTGGGAAACAGTATGTAAGGCACACGGGCCAACATATGAACTGTGTGCGATTTGTGCCCCATCACACACGAGTTTTCTGTGTAACCCGTCTGCCATGCTAGACTCCATCGCACACATTTGCCAACAATTACCGTCTGCAATAATGTTCTATCACAAACGGTTCAGGAGCCCCTTCACACACATACAAGTGATGCAGACCGTTTGTGATTTGTTGGGTATCTGACGGTTGCCGCAAGAGTGACGTGTGCTTTTCGTTTGGGATCCCACACGTTTCCTGAAAAAATTACGACTAGGATTGTATTTTGCATTGGGCACGGTTTACCCCCAGTCTCGTGTGCGATGCGATATCACAAATGGTTCCGGAGACCCTACGGACACGTAGTAGCGCTGCAAATCGTTTGCGATCTGCTGTGTATCACCAACGGTTCCACTACGATTGACGTATGCTTTTTGTTGTGGATCGCACACACTCATTTAGTTGAATTGTGTGCGGAGCAATTGCCAGGTTAAAACAAAAATATCTCATTTTGAATCGGCATCCAAAAAGCAAATTCGCCACTATATTCAATTAAAAAAATAAACAAAAATATCACATTTTGAATCGGCACGTAAAAAGCAAATTCACCACAATATTCAATTGAACAAAGAGTGTCCGGAGGAAGAACATTCATCAGATTTCGCAACAATTACAATTGAACATATGGTAGCTAAATTCCAATGATTTGTCCACACATATATGCATTACATAATTAATCATAGTGTACGAAATATGAAGACCTCATCAGATGGAAAACAATGGATCCATGCGTTATATGTTTAGCGGCTAACTCTTACTCAATGTTTCAGGAGAATGCATGCTGAAATCTTCATTATCACTAGTGGAAATGATGTAGTGATCTAGGAAGAAGTGGCTGATAAATCTCTGAACCATCAGCTATTCACCAGCCAGGAGCGGTTCAGGGGTCCTCGGTTTTAAGATGAGCTACAGTATTTTGAAGATCAGAATGTGCCATATGAGTGGAGTAGAAGATATTAATTAAGATAGACTTACTGGTACTAATTCGCGAGGATTGTCACAACTATCAACGGATTTGCATATGGAGATCATGTGTCTGCAAACATAGTATCCACAAAGGTTGGTCCCTGCTTCTTGCTGAGGACACTAATTATTTTTTTACAGAATTAGTCATGTATTTGTCCTGTTAGGAACAACCTAACCGGTGTTAGATGTATTATTTTTTCTTTGGACAAAATAGAAAGAGGTTTATTTAGAATCTTGAACATTCGACTAGCGTAAGGAAAGGTATTTGTAGACTATTGGATAAATTTTCTGAAAATAACAGATTTCGGTGTGTTACCGGAGAAACGGTCTCGTACTGCAGAGGTTGTTCCATCTTGAACAGGTTCCCTGGTTTAGTTTTCCACAATGTGAGCACACTGCAAATGATCATGAATTTTGACAACATCAATTATTGAACCAGATATGAATGCAAATTAATTTCAACATCATAGAATTCAATACCTATCCAAGAATTGTTGAATATGCGTCAGATCCTGAGCGTTTGTTGACTCTCTGAGAGAATCGATGTAGTAAACTGTGTTCTTGTTTGGAACAATGAATACCAATATCTAGTGATCACTACATATTAAGAAAGCCATGAACTTACGAATGATGTCGAAATCTGAAAGACAATCATTGTATGCGTGGTTGTTTACTTGACTTACCGTTCATGATATGGCTAGAGAAATGATTCTGCATGGGACGTGTTTTCGAAGATACGGACGACCGTGTTAACGGCCCAGCCCCGTCGGTCCTTACCATCTAATGTTGTGGCATTTGCTAATGCGGGATCTATGAAATACGCACTCTCCCTTTTTCTTCTCTGCGCGTTCAATCCCCTGAGAGGAATAAAATGCAGTTAGCTGTTTATCATTTACAGCCTTGTATGGAGAAGTTGATCAGAGTTTGTTAAGTGCTTACAAAATCAGGCATCTAACAAGAGTGGCATCGAGCACGTTGAAGTTGAAGAAGATATGTAAGTCCTCGAAACTCACATTGATGGAACCAACATCGTGTCGGAAATGATCTCTGTTGTAGTGGGCTAGTAAACCATGATGACCTTCTGACATTTGATCCATGCAATATTCATGTAACTCGCGGCAACTGGAGCTGCACTCATCAAAGTATTCACCAACAAAAAATGGATGGCCATGGACGTACTTGCGTGCTTGAAGTATGTCTGCTTTAATTTTAGCAACCAACAAATCTACTTCTTCATCATCCATGGCGTCAGAAATAATATTACTCCCCGATTCGAACAAACTACTGTTAATTTGGTTCTGGGCGATGAGTGCTTTAAAGAGGCAACCGTTCTCTTTCCTCTTCACTCTCCCGATGCGCTTCCTCGTGGGTTTAGCCTTTTTGGCCACTTCCTTCTTGGTACTTGAAGCATTTCTGGCAGAACGTCTGGTTGCTCCAAGGTAGACTGCCGAGTAGACGGTGAAGCTTGGACGGACTGCTTAGCAGACGGTTTATCTATGCCAGACCGCTGAGCTGGTGGTGCTGCTGTGATGGACTGTTGGGCTGTAGGAGCAGAGGCATGGGACTGCTGACCATGCGTTGAAGCTATGTTAGGTTTCTGCGCAGGTGGTGCCAACTTGTCGGTGTGCTGAGGAGGCTGTGCCAACGCGTTGGTTTATTGAGCAGGAAGTGCTGGCGCATTGGTATGTTGATCACGCGCCTACGGACCGACGGATTGATGAGCAGTCGATTCTGGACCTACAGACTGCTTAGCAGGCGGTTCCGAAGCATCAGACTGCTTAGAAGTCCGTTCCACCAGGTTGGTCTGCTGAGCATGTGCTGCAGCTGGGTCTCCCCCCGCTGCTTCAGCGGCTGGCATCTGAACCGGTGGTGCGTCTTCAGCAGTTGTAGGCCTTGCCACTGGCTGCTTTGGGGCGGAGGGTGACATGGCATGGATGATGCATCAGCCCGCGAGAGCTGCTGCGGCAAGGAGAGCATCACCGATTGAGGGGCGACAGTGGTTGCTCTTGGCGGGGCTTCAGGAATCTCATCGATGAACCCTATTTCTTTTCGTGGCCACTGGATGTGATGTAACAGTGTCTCTCCCAAGGTCCTTTGCTCATCAAAGTCGCCTAGGACATTCTTCAGGGCAAATTCATTGAATCCAGGCTGTACTTCAGTCACGTAGCACTTCACACAGCCCAGCTTCAATGGCACATTGTCCAAGAAGAGGCCATCTTCCAAGAAGGGTAGGCAAACCCAGGCTATTGCACATTTTAATGTACCTTCATAATGTGTAAGCACGCCCTTAAGTCTATCTTTTATTCCAGATAGATCAGATATAGCATCATCACAAGCAGCTGTAGTCTCAGTGTCGCTGGGGTCAGCTGATGCACACCTACTCTTGTGTAGTGTTGTCACGCAATAAGCAGCACCATCCATGCCCGCCTCCCCTCCCATCTGCTGGCTATCTGTCAGTGTTAGAGTCTTCTGCATCATCATTGACTCCTCAACATCCTTTCGAACAGCCGGATAAATCTCCTTCTTCAACTTTTCAAACAATGCATTCTGCTTCATTTCGCTCCTTGCTTTTTTCATGCCGAGCCTCTCTTCTTTGTTGAGTGTGAAAGCCCTCTTGTGCGGGACATTAACACCTATACCCCTTGCACGGCCAGGGGGCTCTTTTTTGTCCAGAGCTATGGACAGAATGTGACATGGCCGTGAGTTCCTGTAGAACCTTCCAGGGATCTTGGAAGCCTCTACCACCACTTCATATAGGTTGGCATCACGTGCGTTTTCAAAGTAATAAGTTCCGTCATCAGGCCTCTTTGCACGTGCCTGCAAGTAGTCTCTGGTGCGTTCGCCCCTGATTTCACTAAAGGCTGGATTCCCACCCGCCGCTACTTCTTCTTTGTCCTCCTGTTCCCATATCAGTTTCATGCCGTAGTATCCTGCCACACCCATACGGTGGGGGTGCATGTTATTCTTCGGAAGTTCCGATTGCTTGAAACTCTTCTCCGCAAACTCTGGAGTTGCCTTGACCCTTTTGAATTCTGCCCAGTCTGCCTTTGTAATTTGGGGGTATGCGGGGATTGGGTCCTTGCCATTACTCAAGTACTTCTCGTACAGCACGTGCTTCCAGTTTCTCCAAGCATCCCTGGCCTCTTCAGTGCAGCGTGTTCCACTTGCATTCTCCAATGCTTTGGAATGTTGAAGTGATCCATGATCTCCCGGACTATCCTTCGCCGTGTTTCTGTGTCAGCCTTCCGAAATCCCAGCAGATTAATGTTGAGCCTTGCCCTACCAACAAATCCACACACACTCCTGAACCTCATGCGTGCTTTATCCGGTTTAGTTGGAGCCCAAGACTTTAAATCAATCTCGGCTACTTCATATACACCTTTAGGTTGGTGTGTGGAGCGTTCCTCCGTGTCCTGACCGGAAGGGTAATTGCTGCAACTCTATCCCGTTCAAGACTACTTGATCGCTCACAATGTGCTCAAGACCTAGGGTTGTCCGAATCAGATGAAGATACATGGCCTGAATGAGTGTTGTCGCTGCTACTCGGCAGCTACAGAGAACACATGAGAAACTCAGGAAAGGAGGATAAGCATAAAACTAACAACTTGGTATCAAGCTTTCTAAACATGCCATGCAATAATTTAGAAAATCTACGGCTAATTTGTTAAGTTTGTGTGACTCGGGCGCCCGCGATCTGTAAATAGGCAATAACTTATTGGAACAAATACAGCTTATATGTAGTAAGGAAGGTAGATAATGAATATATATACGCTCTCCGTTATTTTATAGCCAATTTGGGAACATACGGAATGAAATTGGAAGAGGGTTTGCGAGGAAATATGCCTCACCGCGATCGAGAGCAGGAACTAAGAGGCTTCTTAATGCAAACCCGGCCGGACCACAGGAGAGGCGAGGGTTACTGCATCGATATGCTCGAGGGTGCCTGGCGAGCAAACAAAGACGGCGAGGTGCGGGCCGCCGCGTGTTGGGAACGGCAGTGGAGGTAGGCTTGACGCTGAAGAACGGGCACACGGCCGGGGTGAGCACGGCGGCGTCAGAGAGGGTTCTGCTGTGGATCTGGGGGAGGGGGGAGCTGGTGAAGGAGATTGGGTGGACTAGTTGAGTGAAACGCGAGCGGACGGTGGGGGTGTTGGGGACTCCGGGTGTTGGCGTCCTAGGTGAAAAGGGTGAAAAATATCCCCGGTCGCCGCGCGCGCGGAAAGGCCTATGCAAACAGTTGCCTCTAAGCGCTCGTGTGCACAAACAGAATAATTTTGTTTGAAATGAAGACGTGAGTTCATCGTTTCGCCTCTAAATTTTTCGCACGTAAACCAATCACAATCTTTCCACAGGTTTGATTTGCTGGCGCATTTCAGGTCTCGTGTGCTATATGTAAGACATTTTTTGTCATTCACCGTGCATGTTGTCATATAAATCAATTCCTATCCAGACTGAATTTCATATTGAAAGGGATGAGGATTGCCGTTCGATCTAGGAGCATCCAACGGTGCAGACGTACGATCCGTGGGGTTTAGGTTCTGGCCAACCAGAATGCACGCCTCAGATCGCGCGCGCAGCAAGGGGGGCATCGGCCATAGTTTGGTAGGCACACGGCTTTCGTGTGTGAACCGTGTGCTGTTTGAAAACATTTTTTGTGGAGGGGCTATTTGAAAACATTTACATGTGTTGTCAAAAGGGGTGAGGATCGTCGTTCGATCAAGGAGAATCCAATGGTGCAGACGTACGATCCGTGGGGTTTGGGTTTGGGCCAATCAGAACGCACGACTCAGATCGTGCGCGTGCCAGAAGGGTGCGGGTGCATCGGCCGTGGTTTAGTGGACACACGGTTTTCGTGAGTGACCCATGTGCTCATTGAAAACGTTTACATTACCTAACATCATATTTTTGTTCGAATAAAAACATGAGTTCATCGTTTCTCCTCCAATTTTTTTCCATTGTAAGAAATCACGAGTATAGTGGAGAGTGTCATATACTAGTATCATGAATATACAGTATATATGATACTAGTGTATGATACTACCTTTAATTAATTATAGCGCATAGTATAATACATAGAGTATTGGGGCTTTGCCTCACAGTAAATATTCAAAAAAAAAATACATAGAGTATAGTATCATATATAGATCATATTTGTTGCCTTGCACTGGTGCGCGTTAGTCCTAAACAAACGGTTTTTAAACCCTTTCTGCGACGGCATTTGGAACCGTCGCCAAGTGAGTGTGTGCGATAGGGTGTCCTTCCCACATGACCCAGAAACCGTCGGGGATATGGAACAGTGATCCAGAGGCCTTCCAAAATTTAATCGTGTGCGATGCACCACACACTAAATTCTTTCGCACATGTGGTATCGGTGATTAAGCGTTTCTAATGACGCGGTGAAACCATACGGTATGTCGTAACGAACCATTTGGGAAACAGTATGTAACGCACGCGGGCCAACATACGAACTGTGTGCGATTTGTGCCCCATCGCACACGAGTTTTTTGCGTAACCCTTCTGCCATACTAGACTCCATTGCACACGTTTTCCAACAATTACCGTCTGCGATAATGTTCTATCACAAACGATTCAGGAGCCCCTTCGCACACATACAAGTGGTGCAGACCGTTTGTGATTTGTTGGGTATCACCGACGGTTGCCGCAAGAGTGACGTGTGCTTTTCGTTTGGGATCCCACACGTTTCCTGAAATGATTACGACTGGTATTGTATTTTGCATTGGGCATGGTTTACACCCAGTTCTTGTGTGTGATAACGTGATATCACAAACGGTTCCGGAGAACCTACGCACACGTAGTAGCGCTGCAAATCGTTTGCGATCTGCTGTGTATCACCGACGGTTCCGCTACGATTGACGTATACTTTCCGATGTGGATCGCACACACTCATTTAGTTGAACTGTGTGCGGAGCAATTACCAGGTTAAAACAAAAATATCCCATTTTGAATCGGCACGCAAAAAGAAAATTTGCCACAATATTCAATTGAACAAATAAAAAAATCCCATTTTGAATTGGCACGCAAAAAGCAAATTCGCCATGATATTCAATTAAATAAATAGTGTCCACATGAAGAACATTCATCAGATTTCGCAACAACTGCAATTGAACATATGGTAGCTAAATTCCAATGATTTGTACACACATATATGCATTACATAATTAATCATAGTGTACGAAATACGATGACCTCAACAGATGGAAAACAATGGATCCATGCGTTATATGTTTAGCGGCTAACTCTTACTCAATGTTTTAGGAGAACGCATGCTGAAATCTTCATTATCACCAGTGGGATTGATGTAGTGATCCAGCAAGAAGTCGCTGATAAATCTCCGAACCATTAGCAATTCACCAGCCGGGAGCGGTTCAGGGGTCCTTGGTTTTAAGATGAGCTGCAGTATTTTTAAGATCAGAATGTGCCATATGAGTGGAGTAGAAGATATTAATTAAGATAGACTTACTGGTACTAATTCGCGAGGATCATCACAACTATCAGCAGATTTGTAGATGGAGATCATGTGTGTGCAAATATAGTATCCACAAAGGTTGGTCCCTGATTCTTGCTGAGGACACTGAAATTTTTTGTACAAAATTAGTCATGTATTTGTCCTGTTAGGAACGACCTAACCGGTGTTAGATGTATTATTTTTTCTTCGGACAAAATAGAAAGAGGTTTATTTAGAAGCTTGAACATTTGACTAGTGTAAGGAAAGGTATTTGCAGACTGTTGGATAAATTTTCCGAAAATAACGGATTTCGGTGTGTTACCGGAGAAACGATCTCGTGCTGCACAGGTTGTTCCATCTTGAACAGGTTCCCTGGTTTAGTTTTCCACAATGAGAGCACACTCCAAATGATGATGAATTTTGACAACGTCAATTATTGAACCAGATATGAATGCAAATTAATTTCAACATCATAGAATTCAATACCTATCCAAGAATTGCTGAACATGCGTCAGATCCTGAGCATTTGTTGACTCTCTGGGAGAATCGATGTAGTAAACTATGTTCTTGTTTGGAACAATGAATACCAATATCTAGTGATCGCTACATATTAAGAAAGCCATGAACTTACGAATGATGTCGAAATCTGAAAGACAATCAGTGTATGTGTGGTTGTTTACTTGACTTACAGTTCATGATATGGCCAGAGAAATGATTCTGCATGGGACGTGTTTTCGAAGATACGGACGACCGTGTTAACGGCCCAGTCCCGTCGGTCCTTACCATCTAATGTTGTGCCATTTGCTAATGCAGGATCTATGAAATATACACTCTCCATTTTTCTTCTCTGCGTGTTCAATCCCCTGAGAGGAATAAAATGCAGTTAGCTATTTATCATTTACAGCTTTGTATGGAGAAGTTGATCAGAGTTTGTTAAGTACTTACAAAAGCAAGCATCTAACAAGAGTGGCATCGAGCATGTTGAAGTCGAAGAAGAGATGTATGTCATCGAAACTCACATTGATGGAACCAGCATCGTGTCGGAAATGATCTCTATTGTAGTGGACTAGCAAAGCATGATGACCTGCTAACATTTGATCCATGTAGTATTCATGTAACTCGCAGCAACTGGAGCTGCACTCATCAAAGTATTCGCCAACAAGAAATGATTGGCCATGGACGTAATTGCGTGCTTCAAGTACGTCTGCTTTTCTTTTGGCAAGCAACAATTCTACTTCTTGATCACCCATGGCGTCAGAAATAATATTACTCCCCGATTCGAACAAGCTGCTGTTAATTTGGTTCTGGGCGACGAGTGCTTTAAGTAAGAGGCAATCGTTCTATTTCCTCTTCACTTTCCCGCTACGCTTCCTCGTGGTCGTGGGTGTAGCCTTTTTGGCCACTTCCTTCTTGGTACTTGAAGCATTTCTGGCAGAACATCTGGTTGCTTGCAAGGTAGACTACCGAGCAGACGGTGAAGCTTGGACGAACTTATTAGAAGACGGTTTATCTATGCTGGACCGCTGAGCTGGCGGTGCTGCTGTGACGGACTGCTGGGCTGTTGCAGCAGAGGCATCGGAATGCTGACCATGCGTTGAAGCTATGTCGGGTTTCTGCACAGGTGGTGCCACCTTGTCGGTGTGCTGAGGAGGTCGTGCCAACGCGTTGGTTTGCTGAGTAGGAAGTGCTGACGCATTGGTATGCTGATCACGTGCATGCGGACCGACGGACTGATGAGCAGTCGGTTCTGGACCTACAGACTGCTTAGCAGGCGGTTCCCAAGCATCAGACTGACTAGCAGTCTGTTCCACCAGGTTGGTCTGCTGAGCATGTGTTGCAGCTGGTTCTCCCCCCGCTGCTTCAGCAGTCGGCATCTGAACGGGTGGTGCGTCATCAGCAGTTGTAGGCCTTGCCACTGGCTGCTTTGGGGCAGAGGATGACATGGCCCGTACGCCACAAAGTCGGTCCGGCTGATCACAGGTTGATGCATCAGCCCGCGAGAGCTGCTGTGGCAAGGAGAGCGTCACCGGTTGAGGGGCGACAGTGGTTGCTCTTGGCGGGGCTTCAGGAATCTCATTGATGAACTATATTTCCTTTCGTGGCCACTGGATGTGATGTAACAGTGTTTCTCCCAAGGTCCTTTGCTCATCAAAGTCTCCTAGGACATTCTTCAGGGAAAATTCATTGAATCCAGGCTTTACTTCAGTCACGTAGCACTTCACACAGCCCGGCATCAATGGCACATTGTCCAAGAAGAGGCCATCTTCCAAGAAGGGTAGGCAAACCCAGGCTATTGCACATTTTAATGTACCTTCATAATGTGTAAGCACGCCCTTAAGTCTATCTTTTATTATAGATAGATCAGATATAGCAGCATCACGAGCAGCTGTAGTCTCAGTGTCGCTGGGGTCAGCTGATGCACACCTACTCTTGTACAGTGTTGTCACGCAATAAGCAGCACCATCCATGCCCGCCTCCCCTCCCATCTGCTGGCTATCTATCAGTGTTAGAGTCTTCTGCATCATCATTGACTCCTCAACATCCTTTCGAACAGCCGGATAAATCTCCTTCTTCAACTTTTCAAACAATGCATTCTGCTTCATTTCACTCCTTGGTTTTTTCATGCTGAGCCTCTCTTCTTTGTTGAGTGTGAAAGCCCTCTTCTGCGGGATATTAACACCTATACCCCTTGCACGGCCAGGGGCTCTTTTGTGTCTAGAGCAATGGACAGAATGTCACATGGCCCTGAGTTCCTGTAGAACCTTCCAAGGATCTTGGAAGCCTCTACCATCACTTCATATAGTTTGGCGTCACGTGCGTTTTCAAAGTAATAAGTTCCGTCATCAGGCCTCTTTGCACGTGCCCGCAAGTAGTCTCTAGCGCGTTCGCCCCTGATTTCACTAAAGGCTGGATTCCCACCCGCCACACCCATACGGTGGGGGTGTATGTTCTTCTTCGGAAGTTCCGATTGCTTGAAACTCTTCTCAGCAAACTCTGGAGTTGCCTTGACCCTTTTGAATTCTACCCAGTCTGCCTTTGTAATTTGGGGGTATGCGGGGATTGGGTCCTTGCCTTCACTCAAGTACTTCTCGTACAGCACGTGCTTCCAGTTTCTCCAAGCATCCCTAGCCTTCTTCTGTGCAGCATGTTCCACCTGCATTCTCCAATGCTCTGGACCGTTGAAGTGATCCATGATCTCCCGGACTATCCTTCGCCGTGTTTCTGTGTCAACCTTCCGAAACCCCGGCAGATTAATGTTGAGCCTTGCCCTGCCAACAAATCCACACACACTCCTGAACCTCATGCGTGCTTTATCTAGTTTAGTTGGAGCCCAGAACTTTAAATCAATCTCGGTTACTTCATATACACCTTTAGGCTGGTGTGTGGCCTTCCTTGGAGCGTTCCTCCGTGTCCTGACCAGAAGGGTAATTGCTGTAGCTCTATCCCGTTCAAGACTACTTGATCCCTCACAATCTGTTGAAGACCTAGGGTTGTCCGAATTAGATGAAGGTACATGGCCTGAATGAGTGTTGTCGCTGCTACTCGGCATCTACAGAGAACACATGTGAAACTCAAGAAAGGAGGATAAGCATAAAACTAACAACTTGGTATCAAGCTTTCCAAACATTCCATGCAATAATTTAGAAAATTTACGGCTAATTTGTTAAGTTTGTGTGACTCGGGCGGCCGCGATATGTAAATAGGCAGTAACTTATTGGAACAAATACTACTTATATGTAGTAAGGAAGGTAGCTACTTTATAGCCAAATTGGGAACATATATACGCTCTCCATTACTTTATAGCCAAATTGGGAACATACAGAACGAAATTGGAAGAGGGATTGCGAGGAAATATGCCTCACCGCGATGGAGAGCAGTAACTAACAGGCTTCTTAATGCAAACCTGGCCGGACCACAGGAGAGGCGAGGGTTACTACATCGATATGCTCAAGGGTGGCTGGTGAGCAACAAAGACGGCGAGGCGCGGGCCTCCGCGTGTTGGGAACGGCAGTCGAGGTAGGCTTGATGCCGAAGAGTGATACGTCTCCGTCGTATCTACTTTTCCAAACACTTTTGCCCTTGTTTTGGACTCTAACTAGCATGATTTGTATGGAACTAACCCGGACTGACGCTGTTTTCAGCAGAATTGCCATGGTGTTATTTATGTGCAGAAACAAAAGCTCTCGAAATGACCTGAAACTCCACGGAGATTATTGTTGGAAATAATAAAAAATACTGGCGAAAGAATCAAGGCCAGGGGGCCCACACCCTTGCCACGAGGGTGGGGGCGCGCCCCCTGCCTCGTGGGCCCCCTGGAGCTCCACTGACCTCAACTCCAACTCCATATATTCGTGCTCAGGGAGAAAAAATCAAAGAGAAAGATTCATCGCGTTTTACCATACGAAGCCGCCGCCAAGCCCTAAACTCTCTCGGGAAGGTTGATCTGGAGTCTGTTCGGGGCTCCGGAGAGGGGAATCCGTCGCCATCGTCATCATCAACCATCCTCCATCACCAATTTTATGATGCTCACCATCGTGCGTGAGTAATTCCATCGTAGGCTTGCTGGACGGTGATGGGTTGGATGAGATTTATCATGTAATCGAGTTAGTTTTGTTAGGGTTTGATCCCTAGTATCCACTATGTTCTGAGATTGATGTTGCTATGACTTTGCTATGCTTAATGCTTGTCACTAGGGCCCGAGTGCCATAATTTCAGATCTGAACCTATTATGTTTTCATGAATATATGTGAGTTCTTGTTCCTATCTTGCAAGTCTATAGTCACCTACTATGTGTTATGATCCACCAACCCCGAAGTGACAATAATCGGGTCCACTCTCGGTGATGACCATAGTTTGAGGAGTTCGTGTATTCACTATGTGTTAGTGCTTTGGTCCGGTACTCTATTAAAAGGAGGCCTTAATATCCCTTAGTTTCCATTAGGACCCCGCTTCCACGGGAGGGTAGGACAAAACATGTCATGCAAGTTCTTTTCCATAAGCACGTATGACTATATTCGGAATACATGCCTACATTACATTGATGAATTAGAGCTAGTTCTGTGTCACCCTATGTTATAACTGTTACATGAATAATCGCATCCTCCGGCATAATTCTCCATCACCAATCCAATGCCTACGAGCTTTTCACATATTGTTCTTCGCTTATTTACTTTTCCGTTGCTACTGTTACAATCACTACAAAACTCAAAAATATTACTTTTGCTACCGTTACCGTTACTTCCATATTACTTTGCTACTAAATACTTTGCTGCAGATACTAAGTTATCCAGGTGTGGCTGAATTGACAACTCAGTTGCTAACACTTGAGGATATTCTTTGGCTCCCTTGTGTCGAATCAATAAAGTTGGGTTGAATACTCTACCCTCGAAAACTGTTGCGATCCCCTATACTTGTGGGTTATCAAGACTATTTTCTGGTGCCGTTGCCGGGGAGCATAGCTCTATTCTTTGAGGTGGGATTTATATCTGCTGGTCACTATGAAGAACTTGAAAGACGAAAAAACAAAAAATTATCCCTCAACTACGAGGGGAGGTAAGGAACTGCCATCTAGCTCTGCACTCGATTCACCTTCTGTTTTGATTAAGCTTGCGACACCTAAACCTGCTTCTGCTATTAATTCTGATATGTCGCATGTTATTGATGATGCCACTTCTGCTATGCATGATACTTATGATGAAACTACTTCTATGCTTGATACTACTGTGCCACTTGGTGAATTTCTTGATGAACAACATGCTAGGGCTAGAGAGAATGAAATTATTGAAACTGATAATATTGATGAAAGTGATGATGAAGATTCTCCTAATAAATATGAATTGCCTGTTGTGCCTGAGGGCTATGTTATGAATGAAGAAACTGCTAGAGACTTTCTTGCTTGCAATGATAGAAGTGATCTTAAGAAATTATTAGCTAAGCTTAAACAAAAAACTCTGAATGCTAGAATGAAATATGATCCTGCTTATGCTACTTCACCTATCTTTGTTACTGATATGGATTATGAATTCTCTATTGATCCTGATATAATTACTTTGGTTGAGTCTGATCCTTTCTATGGCTATGAATCTGAAACTGTTGTGGCACATCTTACTAAATTAAATGATATAGCCACCCTATTCACTAATGATGAGAGAACTCGCTCCTTTTATATCCTTAAAATATTTCCGTTCTCATTAAAAGGTGATGCTAAGATATGGTTTAATTCTGTTGATCCTGGTTGTGTGCGTAGTCCCCAGGATATGATTTATTACTTCTCTGTTAAATATTTCCCTACTCATAAGAAACAAGCTGCTTTAAGGGAAATATATAATTTTGTGCAAATTGAAGAGGAGAGTCTCCCACAAGCTTGGGGGAGGCTTCTCCAATTACTTAATGCTTTGCTTGATCATCCTCTTAAGAAAAATGAAATACTTGATATCTTTTATAATGGACTAACCGATGCTTCCAGAGACCACCTGGATAGTTGTGCTGGTTCTGTTTTCAGGGAAAGAACACTGGATGAAGCTGAAATTCTATTGAATAATATGTTGACCAATGAAAATAATTGGACACTTCCTGAGCCAATTCCTAAACCAACTCCGAAGAAGAGGGGTGTTCTATTTCTCAGTCCTGAAGATATGCAAGAAGCGAAGAAATCTACGAAAGAAAAGGGTATTAAAGCTGAAGATGTTAAGAATTTACCTCCTATTGAAGAAATACATGATCTTAATTTACCGCCTGTTGAAGAAATATATGATCTTAATTCATCACCTATTGAAGAAACTCATGGTCTTGATAACCCGACACAGGTAGTAAAGGTAAATTCTCTCTATAGATTTGATGAAGGTGATATTCCTCACTATAAGTCTGCTAGACAATGCTTAGATGAGTTTGACAATTTTATTCTTAAACAAGAAAATTTTAATGCTTATTTCAGTAGACAATAAAACAAAATGCTTATATGATTGAGCACTTGGGTGATTATATGTTTAGAGTTAAAGGTGAACTTAAACTCATTAGTAAACATGCTTCTATGGTCACCACTCAAGTAGAACAAGTACTTAAAGCTCAGAATGATTTGCTCAATGAATTGAATATTAAGAATAATGACTTTGCTGCTAGAGTGGCTACTAGAACTGGTAAAATGACTCAGGAACCTTTGTATCCTGAGGGGCACCCTAAGAGAATTGAGCAAGATTCTCAGAGAAATAATTTAGATGCACCTAGTCCTTCTAAGAAGAAGAAAAAGAAAAATGATAGGACTTTGCATGCTTCTAGTGAACCTATTCCCGAACCACCTGAGAATCCAAATGATATTTCTATTTCAGATGCTGAAACACAATCTGGTAATGAACATGAACCTAGTGATAATGTTAATGATGATGTTCATGTTGATGCTCAACCTAGCAATGATAATGATGTAGAAATTGAACCTGCTGTTGATCTTGATAACCTACAATCAAAGAATCAACGTTATGATAAGAGAGACTTTGTTGCTAGGAAGCACGGTAAAGAAAGAGAACCATGGGTTCAGAAACCCATGCCTTTTCCTCCCAAACCATCCAAGAAAAAGGATGATGAGGATTTTGAGCGCTTTGCTGAAATGATTAGACCTATCTTCTTGCGTATGCGTTTAACTGATATGCTCAAAATGAATCCTTATGCTAAGTATATGAAAGATATTGTTACAAATAAAAGAAAGATACCGAAAGCTGAAATTTCCACCATGCTTGCTAATTATACTTTTAAGGGTGGAATACCAGAGAAACTTGGAGATCTAGGAGTACCTACTATACCATGCTCCATTAAAAGAAATTATGTTAGAACTGCTTTATGTGATCTTGGAGTCGGTGTTAGTGTTATGCCTCTCTCTTTATATCATAGACTTGATTTGAATAAGTTGACACCTACTGAAATATCTTTGCAAATGGCTGATAAATCAACTGCTATACCTGTCGGTATTTGTGAGGATGTGCCTGTTGTGGTTGCAAACGTTACTATTTTAACGGACTTTGTTATTCTTGATATTCCCGAGGACGATAGTATGTCTATTACTCTTGGAAGGCCCTTTTTGAATACTGCAGGGGCTGTTATTGATTGCAACAAAGGCAATGTCACTTTTCATGTTAATGGTAATGAGCATACGGTACACTTTCCGAGGAAACAACCTCAAGTCCACAGTATCAATTCTATTGGAAAAATTCCATCGATTATTTTTGGAGGTTTTGGATTTCCTCTTCCTACTGTCAAGAAGAAATATGATATTCTTATTATTGGGGACGTGCATATCCCCATTGAGGTAACATAGTGTTATTCGAAATTTCTCCGGTTCCATGTTATTCGGAATGAGCTTGTTAACAAGACTTGATGAACCTTGTTAGTGGATTCCTTTTGATGAGGATGAGATGGATGAAGTTAGAAGGCACAACCTTCTGTACCCTCCTTTTACTTTTTGTTATTTAGTCGAAATAAAGTAAAAATAGTATTTTCCTATCTGTTTTCTGAATTATCCGTGCAATATAAAAATACCCCGAAAATAAATGTTCTCCAAATGCCCTGATAATTTAATATGATTTTTTCTGGAATATTTGAGAATATTTGGCACTGAGAACACAGCAGGGGGAGCTGGCACCTGGCCACGAGGGTCCAGGGCGCCCCCACCCCCCTAGGCGCGCCCCCTGCCTCGTGGGCCCATGGTGGCTCCCCTCCACTTCCTGCACCCACACACTTCTTCTTCCTCCCAAAAAAATCACCATCCATCTCAAGCACGAGTTCTAGCTCATTTTGCTGCGATTTTCGATCTCCTTGCTCAAAGCACCTCTCACAAAACTGCTTTGGGGGGTTGTTCCTTGGTATGTGACTCCTCCATTGGTCCAATTAGTTTTTTCTCTAGTGCTTTATTCATTCCAAATTTGTGCTGCCTAGGTGACCATGTTCTTGAGCTTGCATGTCAAATTTCTATGGTTCCAAGTAGTTCTAATGCATGATATAGTCTCTAGGCACCTATATGAGTAGTTGCTATCAATTTTGTTGAGCTTGGTTCACTTTTATTTGAAGTTACTAAAAATTTCAGAAATTTTCAGAAAATGATGAAGAGATTTTTGAGGGGCTCATCGAGCCGAAGCTCAAAGGAAAAACAAAGTGAAGAGAAGAGAGGCCCAAATATAATCTGCCTCATACCGCGGAGGATCGGCCGTGTGAATGGCCTTGTGATGATTTCTTGAGAGCAGCCGGGATTTGTGATGCTTTTTATGAATTGGCTGAGAATGCAGGCCTCACCGACTTCCTCTGCGACCAACGCGAACAGTATCTCTTACTCACCAATACTTTTGTGCAAAACTTCTACTATTACCCTAAGGAATCACCTCCTTCAGTAGAGTTTCATTTATATGATGTGGTTAAGAAGATATCACTATATGAATTTTGCAGGGTTTGCAAAATACCTTTCAAGGGTAGCTTAGAGGAACCACATCGTAGAGATGTGGATGGGTTTATTGATACTATTACTGTAGGGGAAACTAGGAAGGTTTCCGATGCAAGAATCACTAGCATACACTTTCCTGTTTTACGCTACTTTGCAGTATTTGCTAGTCGTTGCTTAATTGGTCGCGGAAACTTTGGAAACCTTAGTGTTCCTGATATTATTATTTTGTACCATGCTTTATTCCATGATGACTCTGTTAGTATGGGCGCTATTATTGCCAAACGGTTATGTCTGAACCGTACAAAGGGCCCCATCTTTGGAGGTGTCTATGCTTCGCGCCTCGCTGTATACTATAACATACCTATTAGGCACTATGAGAAAGAAGAAAAATTGCTGCCTACTATTTATTTAGATTATAAGAGTATGGTACCGCATGACTTTATTGTTAAGAATAGGGAAGGGGCGCTTAAATACAAACTGTTATTTGATAAACATCACCCTGAGACTATTACCTTGCCTGCTCCTTCCTTGTTTGATTTATCTACAGGCCAGTATCTCGTTCCGCTAGCGACCGTCCAGGCATACCGGAACCCTACATCAGCCACAGGGCCAGAGCTGGAACCACAATCTGATCCTCCATGACAGTCTAATTACCAGTGGGATCCGGAGGCAATTGCCAACCAGTGGCAATTCGAGGCTTCTTCTCAGTACGACCCCAACTACAACTATGGATATCTGCCAGGCCAGCCGTGGCAATAGACCAACTTAGGCCAAAAGCCTAAGCTTGGGGGAGTACGTATTTCTCACCGACATTACATTCATGTTCACACACTCATTGCTAGTTGTCGGTGCTCATAATTTTTCACTTTACTATCCATGCTAGTTTATTTTCTTTTTCCTGCTTTCTTCTTGTGTGTTTGATAAACCTTAAGAAAAACAAAAACAATTAGTTGTAGCTTTTAGCTAGTTTACTTTCTTGCTGTAGTAGTAATAATTAAAAATAAAACCCAAAAACATTTCATGTTCTTCTTTTGCTTGTTGGGAGCTTTCCCGTGTAAATAGTTTTAGTTCTTTTCTTTGGGGGTCGATAGGAGAAGACCATGATTAAATTGTTGAAGTGACTCTTATATGCATTATTTTTGATTTAACCAAGAGCCCATATTACCTTGTCTTCTCTTGTTTATTGAATGGTCGCAGATTCCAGCTTAGTCCAATGCACGTGCACTATTATTATTATTCACATCGTTCGGTCGTGCAAGTGAAAGGCAATTATGACGATATATGATGGACTGACTGAGATGAGAGAAGCTGGTATGAACTCGACCTCTCTTGTTTTTGTAAATATGGTTAGTTCACCGTTCTTGATTCAGCCTATTATGAATAAACATGTTTGCAATGACAATTAGAGATTATAGTTACTTATGCCATGCTTAATTAGCTAGGAGTTTATAATGGTTTACCTTGCGTGCCAACATGCTATTAAAATGGTTGTGATGTGGTATGATGGGGTGGTATCCTCCTTTTAATGATTCAAGTGACTTGACTTGCCACATGTTCACACATGTAGTTGAAACAAAATCAACATAGCCTCCACGATATTTATGTTCATGCTGGATTATATCCTACTCATGCTTGCACTCAATGTTTATTAATTTTAATGCATGTTCATGACTGTTGTCGCTCTCTAGTTGGTCGCTTCCCAGTCTTTTGCTAGCCTTCACTTGTACTAAGCGGGAATACTGCTTGTGCATCCAATCCCTTAAACCCCAAAGTTATTCCATATGAGTCCACCATACCTTCCTATATGCGATATCTACCTGCCGTTCCAAGTAAATTTGTATGTGCCAAACTCTAAACCTTCAAACGAAATTATGTTTTGTATGCTCGAATATCTCATGTATCAACTAGGGCTGTCTGTATCTTCCATGCTAGGCGGGTTATTCTCAAGAGGAGTGGACTCTGCTCCTCACTCACGAGAGAATGGCTGGTCACCAGGATGCCCAGTCCCATGCTTTATGCAAATCAAATCAAAATAATTGCAAACAAAACTCCCCAGGGACTGTTGTTAGTTGGAGGCACTCGTTGTTTCGAGCAAGCCATGGATTGATGCTTGTTGGTGGAGGGGGAGTAAAAACTTTACCATTCTGGTTGGGAACCGCCTATAATGTGTGTAGCATGGAAGATATTGCCATCTCTTGGTTGTTATGTTGACAATGAAAGTATACCACTCAAAATATTACTTATCTCTATTTCAAAATTGAGCTCTGGCACCTTTACAAATCCCTGCTTCCCTCTGCGAAGTGCCTATCTATTTACTTTTATGTTGATTCATCACCCTCTTATTAAAAAGCACCAGCTGGAGAGCACCGCTGTCATTTGCATCCATTACTCTTAATTTATATTGGGTATTACTATGACTGGATCTCTTTTACCATGAATTACAATGTCTAGTCAGTCCTTGATCTTTAAAGGTGCTCCGCATTTATGTTTTGCGGTCTCAGGAAGGGCTAGCGAGATACCATCTTGTTATATCATATCATGATTGTTTTGAGAAAGTGTTGTCATCCGAGATTTATTATTATTGCTCGCTGGTTGATTATGCCATTGACATGAGTAAACATGAGACCTAAGTGTTATTGTGAATATGGTTAGTTCATAATCTTTGCTGAAAACTTGAATGTTGGCTTTACATATTTACAACAACAAGAGCAAACAGAGTTTGTAAAAGTTTTTCTTTATCACTTTCAGTTTATCAACTGAATTGCTTGAGGACAAGCAAAGGTTTAAGCTTGGGGGAGTTGATACGTCTCTGTCGTATCTACTTTTCCAAACACTTTTGCCCTTGTTTTGGACTCTAACTTGCATGATTTGAATGGAACTAACCCGGACTGACGTTGTTTTCAGCAGAATTGCCATGGTGTTATTTATGTGCAGAAACAAAAGTTCTCGGAATGACCTGAAACTCCACGGAGATTATTTTTGGAAATAATAAAAAATATTGGCGAAAGAATCAAGGCCAGGGGGCCCACACCCTTGACACGAGGGTGGGGGCGCGCCTGCCCCCCCTGGGCGCGCCCCATGCCTCGTGGGCCCCCTGGAGCTCCACCGACCTCAACTCCAACTCCATATATTCGTGTTCGGGGAGAAAAAAATCAAAGAGAAAGATTCATCGCGTTTTACGATACGGAGCCGCCGCCAAGCCCTAAACTCTCTCGGGAGGGCTGATCTGGAGTCCGTTCGGGGCTCCGGAGAGGGGAATCCGTCGCCATCGTCATCATCACCATCCTCCATCACCAATTTCATGATGCTCACCGCCGTGCGTGAGTAATTCCATCATAGGCTTGCTGGACAGTGATGGGTTGGATGAGATTTATCATGTAATCGAGTTAGTTTTGTTAGGGTTTGATCCCTAGTATCCACTATGTTCTGAGATTGATGTTGCTATGACTTTTCTATGCTTAATGCTTGTCACTAGGGCCCGAGTGCCATGATTTCAGATCTGAACCTATTATGTTTTCGTGAATATATGTGAGTTTTTGATCCTATCTTGCAAGTCTGTAGTCACCTACTATGTGTTATGATCCGGCAACCCCGAAGTGACGATAATCGGGACCACTCCCGGTGATGACCATAGTTTGAGGAGTTCATGTATTCACTATGTGGTAATGCTTTGGTCCGGTACTCTATTAAAAGGAGGCCTTAATATCCCTTAGTTTCCATTAGGACCCCGCTGCCACGGGAGGGTAGGACAAAAGATGTCATGCAAGTTCTTTTCCAGAAGCACGTATGACTATATTCGGAATACATGCCTACATTACATTAATGAATTGGAGCTAGTTCTGTGTCACCCTATTTTATAACTGTTACATGAATAATCGCATCTAGCATAATTCTCCATCACCGATCCAATGCCTACGAGCTTTTCACATATTGTTCTTCGCTTATTTTACTTTTCCGTTGCTACTGTTACAATCACTACAAAACTCAAAAATATTACTTTTGCTACCGTTACCGTTACTTCCATATTACTTTGCTACTAAATACTTTGCTGCAGTTACTAAGTTATCCAGGTGTGGCTGAATTGACAACTCAGTTGCTAACACTTGAGAATATTCTTTGGCTCCCCTTGTGTCGAATCAATAAATTTGGGTTGAATACTCTAGCCTTGAAAACTGTTGCTATCCCCTATACTTGTGGGTTATCAAAGAGCGGGCACACGGCTGGGGTGAGCACGGCGGCGCCGGAGAGGGTTCTGATGTGGATATGGTAGGAGGGGGAGATGGCGAAGGAGATTGGGTGGACTAGTTGAGTGACACGCAGGCGGACGGTGGGTGGGTGTTGGGGACTCTGGGTGTTGCCGGCCTAGGTGAAAAGGGTGAAAAATATCCCCGGTCGCCGCGCGCGCGGAAAGGCCTATGCGAACGGTTGCCTCTAAGCACTCGTGTGCACAAACAGAATAATTTCATTTGAAATGAAAACGTGAGTTCATCATTTCGCCTCTAAATTTTTCCCACGTAAACCAATCACAATTTTTCCGCGGGTTTGATTTGCTGGTGCATTTCAGGTCTTGTGTGCTATATGTAAGACATTTTTTGGCATTTACTGTGCATGTTGTCATATAAATCAATTCCTAGCTGTTCTGCATTTCCTGTCGAAAGGGATGAGGATTGTCGTTCGATCTGGGAGCATCCAATGGTGCAGACGTACGATCCGTGGGGTTTAGGTTCTGGCCAATCAGAACGCATGACTCAGATCGCGCGCACAGCGAGGGGGGGCATCAGCCATGGTTTGGTAGGCACACGGCTTTCGTGTGTGAACCGTGTGCTATTTGAAAACTTTTTTTGGGAGGGGCTATTTGAAAACATGTACATGTGTTGTCGAAAGAGATGAGGATCGCCGCTCGATCAAGGAGAATCCAACGATGCAGACGTGCGATCCGTTAGGTTTGGGTTCTGGCCAACCAAAAAGCATGACCCAGATCGCGCGCGCGACATAGGAGGGGGGTGCATCGACCACGGTTTAGTGGACACACGGCTTTCGTGAGTGAACCGTGTGCTCTTTGAAAACATTTACATTACCTAATATCATATTTTGTTCGAATGAAAACATCAGTTCATCGTTTCGCCTCCAATTTTTTTCCACGGTAAGAAATCACGAGTATAGTGGAGAGTGTCATATACTAGTATCATGAATATATAGTATATATGATACTAGTGTATGATACTACCTTTAATTAATTATAGCGCATAGTATAATACATAGAGTATTGTATCATATATAGATCATATTTATTGCCATGCATGACACAAATTAGCATCGCATTTAACATGATACGGTATCTACCTATATGTTACTCTAACCCTCTTTATATATATTTAATTCTTTTCCACATCAGCATACTAGCTATTTCCGAGTGCATGACATCGTCGGCTATGATACCACCACTATGGCCAGCCATATATAGTTGAGAGTGTCATATATATATATAGATATATATATATATATATATATATATATATATATATATATATATATAGTATCATGCATATGATACTACGTACGTACCTTCATAGTGCATATATACTATGATAGAGTAGTACATATCATAGATGACCGTATTTATGGCCATGCATGACACAAAGTAGTATAGCATTTATTATATATAGATATATATGTTACGGTATCTACATATGTTACTGCTTCTTTGCCACATCATCATGTTTTCTATTCCCGAGTGCATGATACCGGCTAGGATACCCCCACTATGGCCACCCTAATAAGGTTGGTCGTAATATGGGAGTATCAAGCGATACGATGCATGCCAACTAGACTTTTTGGATGACGTGGCACACAGTTGAATGATGAAAGAGAGGGTGTGGTATCATATCATAATACCGTATCATATTAAATGTTGTACTACTTTGTGTCATGCATGACAATTAATAAGGAACCTAAGATACTAACTTATGATACTATGCATGCGCGCATTATGAAGGTATTGCCGATCATATACTAGTATCATGCATATATACTCCTCCTTTCCGGTTTATAGGCTTATCTCAAAATTATAGGCTTATCATAAGTTAGCATCTTAGGTTGCCCTACTAATTGTTATGCATCACAGAAAGTAGCAGTACAACATTTAATATGATACGGTATCATGATATGATACCACATCCTCTGTTTCCTCATTTAATTGTGTGCCACATCATACTAGCTAGTCGTCTATAATATACTAGCTACCTCACTAAGAGCATGGTTAATAATATAGCCAAGGGTCAGCTATAAGAAGTTGCCATGTCATATACAGCCAACCTCTTAGCGGGCATGGACAATTATAAGTTTTATATGTACTAGTTTATCAATAGTTGGCCCACCTTACATCCTCACTAAGTGTCTTGGGTCTCATGTTGCAGCTGGCTCTACTAACCAAGAGCCCGCTTCTCTTCTCTTTCCTCCAACTAATAAGGACATATATATTATTCTGTTCCTTATAGCCTGCTTAGACTACCCATAGTGGGAGTAACATAGGTAGTAACATCACACGTATCTAGATAAAATAGATGTTGTGGGAAGCAATAAATGAAGAAAGAGATTTCCTCTTTGTACTTTCAGCCAAATTCAAGAACTCTGTCACGACATTGATAAAATCTGCGGTTTTCCGATTCTTCATCCATCGAGATCGTTCCATCTGCAGCACACGAATGGTAATTAAAAACAAAACAACAACATTAATACATGGATTAACTGCTGCCCAAAGATGCGTGCATAAATCACAAGGTTTTATTCTAATAATTAATGAGGGCGTTCCATGTTGTTATCCAGACATGCTATGACAAAAATTAATGGCCAGTCAACTTACACGCAGAGTACTAGTACAACACTACACTTAGGAATTGAATAACTTAATTTAGCCATTGACGAAAAGAATACCTTAATTAAGCCGCACGGCGACCTCCACCCAGCAGACAGACAAGCGCGATGCGGCGGCACGCCGAGACAGCAAGGTCGAGGAGCAAAGCTTAGTGCGGCTGCCGCCTGAAGTTCGACCTCCACTATCCCGCGATCGACCGCGATGGATGTGCTCGAATCACGCCGCCGCCGACCTTGATGGTTGAGCTCCTCCTATGTCCCGCCGCAGACCGAGGATTGACCTCTTATGACGCCGCCGCTCACCGACCGAGGATTGACCTCCTCTCCGGTAGCCGCTGCCTAGGCTGCCGCCGCCATCTCTGTATGCAGAGCGGCTGTCTTTTTACGGATATCCACGGAGCGGCTGTTTACACGGTATCTCACCGTAACTCAATTATATGGACAGGGTAGTACATCACATACGGTTATGTAACGGCAACCGTGTCTAACCTACATTGTCTTCTCACATGGTTTGGTGCGGAAATCGTGCGTGATGTTGTAATACCTAACACAAACGACATGTACAAACAGTGTGCCGTATACAACATATATATAGTGCCATTAGTAGTTCCTGACCGTTAGCTTATCTCCATAGTTTCCCCATTTCCCCCAAATCCCCACATAGCCTCCAAATTCCCTCGCGTGGCGCTGACATTGGGGGAATGCAGGCGAGTGGTGCTGATGGTTTCGGTGTGGCTGCTCCTGCTCGTATCGCCGCCATGACGGCGGTCGCCGCCGAGCACTTGCCTAAGGTCATCAGAAGGCAGGTGTACTACGGTTCCGAATCGTCCCGTCAGGTTCCAATCTATCCCGATCCTTTTTAGCATGTCCAAAGTATGGCTCCTTGCTGAATCCGTCCTGGATGACCCCCTGCCCCCCCAGGAAAGCAATCTGCCACCGGATCCGGAGCTTGACTCCAGACTCCCGCAACACGATTTCGACTCCAAGTTTTGTGCCACCGAGAAGTACCAAAAGCTGAGTTGTGTGCACGGGCACACTCCCACTTGACGTGTATGCACGGAGGGATTCGACATTGGCAGGTAGTTTCTCAGTTGCCCCTTAGAGGTTAGTGCTAATTAAGTTTATCATTTTACTTCAGTTAATGCCACCGCTCATCCAGAATACTATTTAACATTGGCAGGGATATGAAGCTTGTGCCTTTGTTAACTGGCTGGATGAAGAATGGCATGGCAGGGCTCGGAGTGTTATCACCAAGCTCGCAGAAGATAACGTAAAGCTGAAGAAGAAACTGGCTGATCTGGAATGTACAATCAGTACGATGAAGCAAGAAAGAATCAATCACAGGCAACAGATGAATGCAAGAGACAAGAAGGAACTAGCATGTGTAGTTGTAGTTGTCTCATTAGCCATGTTTTATGCGGTGTTTGCAATGATGATTAGGGGTTTTGTTTGACAGTATTGCTAAAGCACATCTAGATCTGCACTAAGTAATGCACATCTAGGTCCTATGCCATCGATGTTACGCGAAGATTCGTGTAGATATTTTTCTTTGTCTTTTTTCTTTTCCTTTCTAGTTTGATCATTACTGGCTTTATCAATAAGAAGAGCTCAATGTATTGCTTGCCAACTGTCCTACTCCATTCGTACCGGTACCGATGCATAATCCCAAAACTCGTTCCTTGTTTTTGTCCTGAAAAAGGAAACCAGCCAAATAGCCAATAGGAGTCCTGCGCAACCCCGGGAATTTGGAGAGACTGGGTACAAATAATTGCGGTTGATTATATCAGCGGTTAGATAATACGTCAACCCCCGCTTCAATCCCCGCTTCAATTGGCAGTTCCTCTTCTTTGCAAACCCCGCTTAAGTGTCCACCATCTTCATCATCCCCGGTAGGCCACGCTACACACTGGCACACACTCTGCAGCCATGTCGAGCGATAGCGAGGACGACAGTTCGGCCAGCAGTCTGGCGCCCGATGATAGGTCAACATGGGAGTCATCCTGCTCGTCTTCCATGAGTCCGGCGTCGAGCCCAGACCTCGATTATATCCGGTTCATGGAAGGGACGCCGCCTCCGGAGTCGTCAGATGACAACCAGACGGACGAGGAGCCATCGGCGGACGAAGAAGAGGACGGCGATGATGATGAGGAGGAATGGTCGAACAAGGAGGAGGACGATGATGACAGCAACGACGATGATGACGGCGGCGGCGATGAAAAGCCAACGGTCAGCGGCAAGAAGCGTCCTTACCAAGACGATGTCGCGGGGCCATCCAACAAGAACAACAACAAGAAGCAGGACTAAAGTAAGCAGACTATATATATCTCTGTTTATCCTGTCAATCGCATCGCCGACGATTAGTAATATGTATTCGACAGAGATCTTTTACATTATCGCCAACAGGTTGGTTTGTCGAACTGTGTGCCCTGACAAGCACACAATTCACAAAAAAAGTCCGTGTGGGCTAAATATAATGATCGCACACAATTCTGATTACCGACCTATTTGCCGGGTATCGCACACAATTCAACCGTATGCCCTTCATCGCACACGCAACTAAAACCTGAACCGTGTTTGATGCATCCGTCATCGCAAATGTTTTATACATTTCTGACGGTTTTCATACAACACCGTTTGTGATTATTGCATCGCACACAGTTTCTCAAAGGGTCTCTGATGGTAGTGTCGCGTTAGGAGCATCCTGCAGTAGTGATGCATGACACAAATTAGCATCGCATTTAACATGATACGGTATCTACCTATATGTTACTCTAACCCTCATTATATATATTTAATTCTTTGCCACATCAACATACTTGCTATTTCCGAGTGCATGACATCGTCGGCTATGATACAACCACTATGGACAGCCTTATATAGTGGGGAGTATCATATACTATATATATATATATAGTATCATGCATATGATACTAGTGTATGATACTACGTACGTACCTTCATAGTGCATATATAGTATCATAGAGTAGTATATATATCATAGATGACCGTATTTATGGGCATGCATGACACAAAATAGTATAGAATTTATTATATATATATATATATGTTACGGTATCTACCTATGTCACTGCTTCTTTGCCACATCATCATATTTTCTATTCCCGAGTGCATGATACCTGCTATGATACCCCCACTATGGCCACCGTAATAAGGTTGGTCGTAATATGGGAGTATCAACCGGTATGATTCATGCCAACTAGACTTTTTGGATAATGTGGCACACAGTTAAATGAGGAAAGAGAGGGTGTGGTATCATATCATGATACCGTATCATATTAAATGTTGTACTACTTTGTGTCATGCATGGCAATTAATAAGGCAACCTAAGTTACTAACTTATGATACTATGCATGCGCGCATTACGGAGGTATTGCTGATCATATACTAGTATCATGCATATATACTCCCTCATTTATGGTTTATAGGCTTATCTCAAAATTTTAGTTTTTCCATTTTATAAGGCTCAATTTGGTTGTTCCCCATCACATGTTCAGATTCCAAGGTGCATTACATTATTGCATGCAAGTATTAAGAGAAAGTTGACCAATGCATACACTTTATGCATGCAAGTATTGCAATTAATACATTAGAAAACATAATTTTTTTGAGGAAAACAAAAGCATTAATTGGGTGTTTTTGCAAACTACAAAAGTATTCCACCACTCAGCATCTCCCTTGGTTGGTGAGATTTTTGAATTGAGCGGCTGGTTGTAATATGGGGAGTATCATATACTAGTATCATGCATATGATAGTGTATGATACTACTTCCGTAATGCATAGTATCATAAGTTAGTATCTTAGGTTGCCTTATTAATTGTCATGCATCACACAAAGTAGTACAACATTTAATATGACACGGTATCATGATATGATACCACATCCTCTCTTTCCTCATTTAATTGTGTGCCACATCATCCAGAAAGTCTAGTTGGCATGCATGATACCGCTTATGATACTACCATTAAAACCAGCCTAAACCGGAAAGGAGGGAGTATGAGACTAGCCACAATGGAGAGTAACATACACTAGTAACATACACATATCCCTAGACTATGTTACTACCTTCATAGTGGGTAGTAACATAAGTGTAGTGTCATGCAAAGCTTCATTTATTAGGTTATAGACTCATATTGCATTGGGACATGTGATGCTACTGTAACTAGCTAAGTTACTGAGACTATCTCTCTCCTCATTAACTTAGGCTAGCCATAGTGGGGTAACTTAGGTAGTAACTTAACACATCCCAAGACAATTTTGCTTATGTGGCAAGTATTTAATGAGGAAAGAGGTGCTTGTGGTAACATAATATGTTACTGTAACATAGCGCTTTCCGAGGCAAAATGAGTCTATGAGTTAATAAATGATGCAACCTATGACACTACTACTATGTTAATTTGCACTATGGAGGTAGTAACTTAGACTAGTGTCATATGCATGACACTAGTATAAGTTACTCCCCACTATGACCAGCCTTATTGCCACATAAGCAAGTTTGCTGAGTTGGAGTCGATGTTACTGCTGAAGTTACTCCCACTATGGCTAGTCTGATACTAGCTAGTCGTCTATGACATACTAGCTACCTCACTAAGAGCATGGTTAATAATACAGCCAAGGGTAGGCTATAAGAAGTTGCTATGTTACATACAACCAACATCTTAGCGGGCATGTACAATAATAAGTTTTAAATACATACTAGTTTATCAATAGTTGGCCCACCTTACATCCTCACAAAGTGTCTTGGGTCTCGTGTTTCAGCTGGCTCTACTAACCAAGAACTCGCTTCTCTTCTCTCTCCTCTTCTCTTTCCTCCAACTAATAAGCACATATATATTATTCTATTCCTTATAGCCTGCTTAGACTACCCACAGTGGGAGTAACATAGGTAGTAACATCACACGTATCTAGATAAAATAGATGATGTGGCAAGCAATAAATGAAGAAATAGAGAAAAGTGGTACACTACAGAAAAAATACACTTCCGTGATGATACGTGTTTGTCACAGTAGGTCGCGTTTTTTGTCATGCATGTACATCCATGTCAAATTTATGATAGAATCAAGATAGTCATACATGTGCTGTCGTAGAAGTGTTCCATGACATTACCAAAATTATCATCACGGAAGTGTCCACTTCCATGATGATAAATCGCGCGTCACAGAAGTGCTTTCGTCAAGGGTGACCGACACATGGCATCCACCGTAACGGAACGATGCTAAGCTATCGGGTCGGATTTTGGATCCGATAACCCGTTAACAGCCCTGACCAATGGGTAATTTCCACGTGTAAAATTCTGATTGGCCGAAGGGAACACCTGTCAGCTCGTCAGTGGGCCAGATGCCGCCCGTCCATTGGAGGAGACATGCCTATGATACGTCGACACGTGGCTGCGCCCAACAGAGGCCCATATAGGTTAAAAAGAACGGCCAAGTCAAAGGCCCGTAGAACTTTTTTTTTGAGGGTCAGGCCCGTAGAACTTAATCAGGTAATAGTGGGCCAGCCCAATAACGGCCTGCTTAATAAAGGCCAATTTACGGCCCGAAGCCAGATCTGGCCCGTTAATTGTTCGCCCAATATTTTGGCCCATTTACGGCCCGAAGCCAGATCTGGCCCGTTAATTGTTCACCCAATATTTGGGCCCATTTGCGGCCCGAAGCCAGATCTGGCCCGTTAATTGTTCGCCGAATATTTGGGCCCAACTACAGCCCAGTGACTTTCGGCCTGTTAGAGGCCTGATGTAGACATGGGCCCATTTTAGCCCGATGTGACTTTCGGCCTGGGAATGGCCCGTGCTGCCCATGGGCCATATATGGTCCGACGGGACATCGGGCCCACTAACGGCCCGTGCTAAAGGTGGCAACAGTTAAGCCCAACGTGAGTTTGGGCCTGTTAAAGGCTTGTCGCCTAATTCGGCCCGCTGATGCCTGTGCTAAGCTTTCGGCCTCTTAAAGCCCCATGATATCAGTGGGCCAACTAAGGCCCGAGATATGTTTCGGCCTGGTAACGGCCCGTGAGCTAACTGGGCCCAAAACGGCCCGGTCTACATTTTGGCCTGCTGAAGGCCCGTCGACGACTAGTGAAAATTGAGGCCCAACATGCATTTTGGCCTGCTAAAGGCCCGTGGTTTCATCTCGGCCATAACAGGCCAGTACAATATTCAGCCTGTTAATGGCCCAACACTACCTGGGCCAAACTAAGCGCTGGGTCGACAAAAGGCCCAACTAAAATATAGGCCAGTGTAAGTGTGGGCCTGGCGCAATGTGTGAAGGCCCGAATCATTCGGGCCCAAGAAAGACGCGGGCCGGCCCAATTGTGGCCCGCTAAAAACCTGGCCCGTTAGTGTTGAATGTTTCGGTCCGATCGACTACATCTGATTTTTTTCAAAGAGCGAATGATGGCAGTAACTAGTAGGAATTAAGAACAAACCTACTCTATACAATAAAGAAATTACGGCATAGTAACTAAGAATAAACCTACACTATACAATAAAGGATTTAAGGTATATTACATCCACTGGGCATCGAAGTTCGCCACCAGTGATCATAAGCGCAACGAAGAATCAGATTACAAAAACTGGGCACCATTGCAGCGTAACAAAATAATACTGAATTGAGACCACTTCCAAGACAGTTCAAGAAAGGTTAGCCTTGCAGGGGAACTGCTGCGCAAGCTGCTGAGCAAGGGTGTGAGACCGGCCTAGCATGTCGGTCATAGCTTCCGGGTGTAGATGTTTAGCGATGAGGTTCTCATTGGTGTTCTCTGCAATATTTCTTAGAGATAGGACTTCAAGTCGAAGTTGAGTTGCAGAATGCCTTTCTGCTAGAACTTGGGACTGAAGAAGTCGAACTAATTCAGACAACGAATTCTGTGAGCTTGTCTGACTGTTAGTCTCAAGTAACTTGAACACTGCATCAAGACAAGACTTTGGGGTTGTCTCGCTATCTTCAAGATGTTTTGCCTTCTTTGCTGCAATATATGTTGGGTTTGTCTCACAGCCTTCAGCAGACTTGTGCATGCCATCAGGCATATCACCCTGAAACAAAGCAGAGAGATGACAGGTTTTGCACGTGTATAAACAAAGATGATAACTGTTCTGTCAATTCTATCCAATTTCAAATTAGAAAATAAAGAGTAAGTTCAAAATATCAATAGCATAATTTGGCATTTTTCATAATGCGGGGGGAGCTTCACCACACTACTGGATTACCATGTCAACATAACAAGCATAGATGATGGGCAAAGAAAATCATTGTATCTATTTTGGATAATGTGCATGGCATGTTGTTCATATCATCAGCCACATCAGTAAGATAAAACAGGAGATGACAAGGTGCAAACGTGGGCCGCTTCACCACATACTGGATTATAGATCCCCAAAAACAAGCATACATATAGGGAGTATTAAGTAATGTGCATGGTATGAATAAGGAATTTGGTTTTACAAGTAAAACTTAGAACTTACGGTTCTTACGAACATGCATTTTGGTAGAAACAGCAAACTAAACAGCAGTAAACGATAGGGAGTATGAGCAAATTAAACAGCAGTTGAGGATAAAGGCTTTAGAAGGACTGACTTACATTAACAGTTAACACCGGCTTTATAATGCCCTTATCCATGTCAAGGGAAGGATCACTCAAGAATTTCAGCACAGAATCTTCTTCATAAGCGTTGCCTGTACTCTACATTTTGTAGAGAGTAATTATAGATATGATAATACTGGAAGGGATAGAGGATAATGAAGATAAGATGCAGATTGATGCTACATAATCAACTACCAATCCCTGGAAGTACAAGTGTTACAGGACAAAATGTACTGACAAGAGAAATGGGCTACACTTCTGCACTGGCATTGTCTGCGTATTCTACTTGTTGGTAAGATTAAATATAGATCTGATCTTTTTTAGTAAATGGTGGGCGAGGGAGATAAGATGCAGAATGCTACAAAATGAACCAATCCCTCTTCCCATAATACAAGAGTGTTTTGAACACTGGTGTACTGTACAAAACGTTCTTATATTATGGGACGGAGGGAGTAGCTGTTAATGTAAGTACAGTGATAGACCACGTTCAGTCCTTACAAGAGGACTGCAGAGCTAAACCTCTTCAAAAGCATTGGGTTGATTCTAAATTTATGTAAGAGTCCATACAGATCTTATAATGTCCACCAAATGGATGATTACGAGGCTAACATGTGCAGTGATGTTACATAATCAAACAACTATGAAAGTAAGTATGGTCATACAGGGCAGGAGGTACTCACAAGAGCAATGCAGTGTGCAGTATAGTTGCGAGATTCTGTGGTCCCTTGAGAACGAATGTTCTTCTGCTAACAGTTTTCGTACAAGTGAGACATTAAGGCAAATGCAGAAATGTAGTTCAAATTGTGATGTGATATCATAGACAGTACCTTACGCTGCAGCCGAGACCAATGTGTAACAAGATTATTCCAGTCACCGTCGGATAAATGTAGCACCGGAGACTTTACAGAAATTTTATTCAGAGGCTTTCCATCGAAGTGCGCTTGCCTCAGGTAGGAACGATACTTCATCAACGTGTGCTTGAAAAGCGCAACCAACCCTTGCTCGTCATCACAATCCAGTTTGCTCCTCGCCTATTTAAAAGAATGAAATCTTGTGTCTTCTGTCAGCAGAAACATATGTAGTAATGACCATGAATAACATTAGTACATTACTTACGCGTAAGTTGCGGAGGAAGACTGGAAATTGTTCTGTGTCTGCGGTATAATCTTTCCATGAAGGAAAGATGCGCACAAAGTTCCTGACAACAACATAAGCTTCGTCTTCTAAACTGGGAAGAAATGGAACAGGGGTCCTATTTGCTGCAATTGGGGCTCTCTCTGGTTCGAAAAGGGATTTGGCAACTGGATTTGGTGTACTCTTTGCTGGAATGGGGGTTTTGCGTCGTACAGCTGGTGCTATGTCAACTGGCATAATCATACTGTTTGCTGCACTGCTGAGTTGGGGCATCAGAAATGACCAGTGTAGTAGGGCTAGAGTCTGCTAGAGTTGGGGTATTTTGTGGGTCAGGTGATATTGCAACTACACCTAATGGGCTATTTGATTTATCAGGTGCCACTACCTTTTCCAAATACTTTGCTTGTGCTCCTCCATGATCAGCAATCGCCCTCTTCCTTTTGAACGTCTGATACACAAGAACAGCATTTGAATGGATAAATATGGTATGATGACAGATGGAATATGTACTGAAAATGGATAGGCAGGGCGTATTCACATACACAATGTGTAAACTAAGCTAATGGCAGTTCAAAAAAGTAGAAGCAATGCAAAGCATCAGTTGCAAGATATGTGCGAGCAATGTAACCTTGGAAAGTTAGAGCAAGTACCTTGATGGGTGAATAAGATAGGGCATATTCCTCTGACTCCTCCACTAGAGAGCTACATTGACTTAGGTCTCCCTGTAGCTCAGAATCACTGTTAGGATCATATTCTGAGCATGAATCTATAGGTGGAGAGCGTTTGCATTGCATTGCATCCAGACTTGATTTCAGTCCCTTAATGCCAAGTTTGACAGCCATGGCATTGTTCTGCTTTATTCTTTTCATGCGCGCAAGCTCATAATCATTATGATGCTGTTCAGAATCTGAGATTCATGAAAACATAAAAAGTAGTCAGATTATCTATGGTATGCATTGCGGATTCAACTCGGAGAGTGTCTCCCTATAAACCCCTGCATATGCAAAGTTCACCTCCCCAACCGTGCTGACCAGACCACACACAGAAATACAAACCCCTTATGTCTCTATAACAGCCAGGCACACATTTCAAAACTGAAGTAGGAACATTAGAATCATATGAAATTCGTATTTGAACAAATAAACTAAGCAATTATGAGTGGCGTAATGTTTAGCTTCAAGGGTGGAGTGTTGGTAGTGCGACACAAAGCAAGTCGGCAGATTGTATTCCATGTAAAAGATCGAAACCTATGTAAATGCTAGAAATGACACTTTCTTTCTATACAATGCAGTGTTCGTTACCCACACATGATGGAAGAGATCACATAGAGAAATACTATTCACTCATGTCTACGGTTCCAGTATTTAGAAACAGGGTGGTCCACCCTAAAAGAATATTGACAACAAATATGACAAGGCAAGCATAGATGTAGTGAATCAATCATTTACTTGTGAGCTTACTAGGACAAGTGTGCAGAATTGTAACTGCAGTAGGAGACCGTCCAAAATCTGAATGAAGAAGTTTGTCTAGCACTTATTGTTTGCAACTAATCGACGTGAATA
Organism: Triticum aestivum; assembly: GCF_018294505.1. NCBI lineage: Eukaryota > Viridiplantae > Streptophyta > Magnoliopsida > Poales > Poaceae > Triticum > Triticum aestivum. The sequence goes on along the minus strand of NC_057811.1, from coordinate 50,336,681 downwards.
ATTGGATATTATATCGAATGAGTAAGAAAGACAAGTAAAATTGTCAACAAACCTGGCTTGCAGTAGTAATTTGGGTCAATGTCACTACGACCAACAATCCAAAATGACTAATTTCTGTTCCGAGGGCCGGAATTTTTAAAACCATGTGAACTTTAGAGGTACTAAAGATTACCGAAATACATCTGAACCATTAAGTGTAGGTAGCACTGAGCACACAACAAACCCTAATGACAGTCCTGCCTAACGAGTAATGAGTCAATTAGAAAATGGGTGATGAGGAGTGGCTGCTGAGTGTTGAGGATGTATCTCGGGATAAATCGGGTTGGCTTGGTGGGTGCTGCACGCCTGAGCCCTGAATGGACTAGGAAGGTAGGCACGGCGGCGCGCCCGGGCAGCGGTGACGCTGTTGGGCGAGCGGCTCCTGGCCTCCTGTTAGTCCGGTGTCTCCTCCGAGAGTCATGCCGTCAGGGGACGGCAAGTCGCAGGCGAGGCAGGCGGCTGGGGGAGAGTAGAGATCGGAAGTGCGCAACAGAACAGAGGGGAATCGGGGCCTGAGACGACCCAAAATCCCAGGGTGGGCTGGCCCACCGTGGGCACCCTGTAGAGATACACACCCGAGCGGCGAACATGCATTTTCGAAACTAATTTAGGAACATTTAGCTGACCGATTAAACAACTCTGTTTTAATAATACCAGATTCGTATTTGAACAACTAAGCTTGTTTAGCTTGATGGGTGGAGCAGTGTTATTATGACACGAAGCACGTATTCTGATCGTATAGTGATCATAAAAGGGGGAAACTCTAAGCATATATTTTTTAGCAAAAGAGGGTTTCCCCTCCGATTTCTATTAAAGAAACCACCACGGAACCAACATGATCAATTAAACCCTAAGCATGATCAATTAAACCGTATTATGGCTGTGCCATGGTAGATTTGAAGCTGCAAACCTGAGAAATGGTATTTAGCATCCATTGTTTGCTTCGAACTAATAACTAAATTCTAAGAGCTGAAAAGAAAGTAGAGTAACCAAGTTAAGATCTATTTTCTGGTTGAGATCAAAAAGTTGAGGAGATATGAAGTACCACCTCTCTTGCGGCGCCGTGTAGGCATCGGGGGTGCGATGGCTATCGGTGGCGTTGAAGCAGATCTGCGACGGTAGACGGGTGCATCAGGGGATAAGTCCCGTTGCGGTGGAAGAGAAGGTCGTGTGAGCGGCCCCGGCAAAGAGGACGGCAGCACCGATGAAGCGAGAGGACGCGATGCAAGGCTATTGGTCCGTCGCCGTGGATGAGAAATTTCCATCTCTAGCAGTGGATGACGCGGTCTTGGTAGGCGCTCCGGCATGGTGGAGGACGGTGGCGATGGATGTGGTGGAGGACGGCGGCGATGGATGGGGTGGCGGACGGAGGCTGGTGTGGGGATGGGGTGTTCTAGCGTGGACGGTGTATGAATGGGAAAATGGAGTGAGATGTACGGGGAACCATGTTTTTGGGACGCGCGTGTCTGAAATATGGGAAAGTTACGAACTTAGCCCCCATTTAAAATTTGGACGTCTCGTCGGTTGGGGATAGGACGGTAATCTCGCATCTCGCCAATATTTGCCCAGAGTGATTTCGGGCGAGGAGAGGGTGGTTGGCGCCCATGGTTGGCGCCCACGGTGTATGAACGGGGCTGACATGTAGGGCAGTTGTGTCACGTCTGAGTGAAGTTACAAACCTGCCCCTATTGAAAATACTTGCCTACATCGATTTCGGCCGAGTCGAGTTCGTTTTGCCGCCCACCGTGTATGAATGGGGAATGGAGGGAGAAACAGAGGTCTTTCGGACGAGCTTGAATGAAATGAGTTTTGCCGCCCATGTTTGACGCCCACCGTGTCGGAATGGGCTCAGAGGCGGTCGTGTCACGTCTAATTGAAGTTACTAACCTACCCCTATTTAGAGCAGTGGAAATCGGGCCGATGGATTGTCCGTGTAATGGGTAGACAGTAATTTCCATCTCCCAAACACTTGGCTTCGGGCAGCCGACGTGGGAGTGGACATTTTGCTGCTTCTTTCGAATTTTGGGACAAAAAGCATCCACGTTTAATGTGTACTAAATTCTATGTGTTTTTATATATCTTCAAAAGGACGACAAAGATGTATTCCACTGTCATATATGAATATGGTTTACAAATGTCGATACTCAAATTCAGAAACTATAATCCAATTTAAGGTGAATTCGAATATTTGGAACACTTCATGTCCAACTTAAATGTCACACGGAGCATAATGTGTACTCCCATTTAGATATGTACACAAGCGATGTATCAAGATTCAAATACCGAGTCAATCAACCAAGAATGTACAGAACTAACAGACATATAAACACTTATAGAGTATATGGATCAATAATATCAACTAACATACATAAGCCAGGCCGCTGTACTTTTTTTTGGCTACAACAACATCCTTTTTTTAGCCAGCATCTTGGCCCTTTCCGATGCGTGCCACTTATGGTCCATCTATACTACTACTATTGCTCAATGCACATTCAGCCCGATTGGCATATTTGTAGGTCTGGCACAGCAATCCAAATGAAATGTCTCTGAGTCTTATCAATTAATATAGACTTGTGCTCAAATAAAATTACAAACCAAAAAACAAAAAAAATTATTACATGATCTCTAAAACAAATGGTTTGATTGATACATGAACAGACAACACAAAGGTTATTCAACTATGGAAAGAACATTTCACCTATGATTTACCAAGTAGGAATTTAATTTCCTTTTTTCCTTCAGGACCTTAACAATCTGGTCAGTCTTAGCTTGCTTCTTTTTGAAATCCACCAAATATTTAATGGTTGTCTTGAGTACTGCTTGTGATTGTGCTATTTGCTTCCTCAACATGTCAACTTCATCTCTAAGTGCAGAAGCAGAATCTCTTTCTACCACTAGATTAGCCTCTAGAGCATCAGCAGTTGGCAATTCATAATGCACGATTGGGCCGGTGCCACTGCTGTGGGATGATGCAACGTCCATGGGGACCTCGCTCTTTGATCTTGGGCTAACCTGTTTTGCCATTAAAGTTCCGATTGGATTCAGAAAAGTTGAAGTTAGCAAAACATCTCAACTGGGAGTTATAACAGCAAACCAGTTAAACAAACAAGGAATTAAAGAGTTTCAATTGGATGCTGAAAAGTAGTTATTAACATCATTGTAACCCGCTGTTGCAGCAGCAAAGCAGTTAAACAAACAAGTAGATATTTAAGTTAAGGCAAAGAGGTAATTCTTAACAGTAAGTATCAAGTCTACAATATGATTAACAGGCTGTGCCATTATGTAATCAGTGGCAAACTAAATTAAGCCAAGTAACGTAATTGAACAATTTTGCAATAAGTGGCTAACTAAAATTCCGAGAAGCAGGTAACTGAACTTACGCTAGTTCTTCGTACAGGCACACTGCAACTTCTTTTTCGCTTACAAGGTTGTACGAAGGAGTCCATGGCCTCAATTGCTTCGATATGCAGTCCCAATACTTCTTTCTTCCCACACTGAATGGGTAAGTCGAATGGTTAATCTGGTAAGATGGTGCGTCCTTGATATGTTATATGAGGACGTGTAGTCAGACTAGTTGTAGCCAAACACATCACACTGGCTTTTATTGTATATTTCATGCGATTACTTTTGGCATATCGAGATCTAAGCAATCTACAATAGGATGAAAAGACTGGCATCCTTCACTTTATTGGCGAACTCAGTTCATAGAAACAAGCAATTCAACCATTCTGTGGGTAAATCAAAAATGCCACTGGAATATTTTTCACTATCCAATCATACACGCAAAAAGGGGCGACGCCACAATAGGGGCTGGTATGGGCAGCCACCTCAGGTGGCTGGAAAGTGTGCACCTAGTTTGAGTCGTCCAGGTTGGCCCACGCTAGTTTTGTTCGTCCCAACGCACGAGCAGGCAATGTAAAAAATGAAGAAAAATGTTTCAATTTGGATGGGCCAATAACATAAGTGCAAGGCAGGCGCTATAGTAGGCTCGCGGCCCAAATGAGCGCCTCCCATATCGATCGACGGCAGGAAAAATCCCAATTCATTCGCTCCAGCCTCCAGTCTGGTTTGCTCCTAACCTAGCCGCCGCTGGACAGACCGACACAGCACTTCCTCGCGCCCTCGTTGGAGGGCGGTCGCCGGGCTTCAAGCAAACGGAAGGACAAGAAGATGAAGATCCAACCCTGGGTGTAGCCTGCGTGGGAGGCAGCGGCGGCAGCACGGGAATGGCATCGAGCTTGCGCAAATAGATAGTCGCAGCTTGCAAGAGTAGCATGCGCAACGAGCAGGTACATCACATCCCTGATTATATCTAATTCAACTCTTCAATTTCTGGCCAATAGTTAAACCTGACGGTGTTGTAAAACTGCTTGTATATAGGGAATCTATGAGAAAATGAAACCAATTTCTACTTATTTTATAACTCCCCCAATCAATACTGAACTGACTGAATCTGATGTATCTAATCAAGGTTCCAGTGCAAACATACAAGCTCATGTTGTTCTTGAGCCTGAAGTGTCTAATGAACAGACTGCTAATGAAGGATTTGATGCAAACATTTTACATGCTCCTAGTGAAGAACATATAGTGTCTAATGAGGGATATAATGCAAGCATTTTGCAAGCTCATTGAAGGATTTAGTGTCTAATGATGATCTAGTATGTTGAGAGAGACAGAGATTTGCAGGCATTGATGACAAGCAAATTATAGTGCATTTTCATAGCTTGAGGAAACGTCGAGGCCATCTACCACAAAGTCCCCGTATCATGACAACATAGCATAAATACTTTTCTAATCTGTTGTTTGAAACTGTTGGCATACTTGTGCAGGATAGATATATTGATATGCAGTTTGCGCACTGGCTATACGTGCAATTACACTTCGATATTTTCAGCCAGAGAACGAATAATTCAAGCAGGTACAGACCATGTTTGTAGTCCTTGTACACCATGTTGCATTTTGTGTGTTTTTGGTGCTTGCATCATTTAGTGTTTATAATCTGAACTACTTTGCATCATTAGCTGGTTTTCAAAGTGCATGTAGCTTCACATTTCTCAAGTTATGTTGATTTCCGAAGTACAAGTGCCTTCGTATTTTTTAAGTTAAATGTTCGCCCCTGGTAACTTGAATTCGTGGATCAGCCACTGCACACAAATCATACACGAATGCCAGTACGAATTAAATGAAATGCAGGGACTTACGCTAGCTCGTTGTACAGGCTCACTACAGCTCTGCTTGCGCTTGGTATGTTCCATGTACAAGTCCATGTTACCACTTGCTTGGATGTGCAGGCCTTGTGCCCCTTGCATCCCCCTCTGCATTTTTGACACGACGAATGGTTGATCAAATAACAAGAATCGACCTTGATGTTGTACCGGAGGACAGATACTTACAAGGTTATACGGGTGTGCAGGATGTGTACCAGATCCCGTAGCGCCGTCATGCTTCGCTAAAAAATGGATTTGCTTGTTTCAGATGATATCTCCAAAAGAAATAAGAGTTAAAGTCAGAGTTGCATAGGCGTGTAAGCTAAGAGAGCAGTGAAAGGATATCCAAACATCGTCGGAACAATGCACAAGGGAGTGATGTGTGGATACCTAGTTCCGGCCGGCGTTTGGGCATGCTCGCCTAGCTAGAGTGCGGGTCACTTCAGAGCCATTGAGGGTGATGCGCTGGCGTTGGCTGGCGGAGCGCTACGATGCGGTGGACGAGACCGTTGGTGAAGCCCCAACGGCCTCGGGGGGCGGAGGTGTGACTATGTGCTCGGTGAAGTAGCCCCGGTGAGCTGGGAGACGGCGTCGGTGAAGCACACATGATGCGGTGGAACTCGGTGTCTGTGAGGCACGTCGGTTGTGGCGGCCGACATTGTCGGTGGACCACCCGGTGCGGTGGACGAGGGCGTAGATGAGGTAGCTCCGGTGCGGTGGTGAAGCGCGACCGTCGTCTTCGTCGTTGTCGTCTAGCACAGAGGTGGGGAATGGTGGGGAAAGAGACGAGACGAGGGGCGATTCGAGGGTTGGCGGCGAATTAGGGATTTGAGCAATCTGGGCGCAGAAGGGGACGGTGCAGAAGAGAGATTTTGCAGGGCTGGAATTGGGGCCGCCAGATATTTCAATCCGAAATGTGGAAGCGCGAACTTATATTATCGTCGTCCTTTTTTTGGTGGGGAGGGGGGCGGGTGGCTGGGTGCTACGCGTCCGTCCGACACACGCCACCACCCCGACAGGACTATGCTTGGTGCCTTAAGGCACCTGCCTTTGTGTCCATGACATGTGGGCCCAACAGGTGGCTGGCCCACATGTCAGTGACCCAAAGGCAGTTGCCTTTAAGGCACCGAAGCAGCGTCCACCCCGACACGACCCTGGTCTGCCTGGTGCGCCTACATTTGAGAATGCAAACGAATCTTCTTTCATTTGCAAACAAATCTGTAAGTATTACCATGCCCGTGTTTTCCTTGCAATAATTAGTCATTCGAAACGAGATACTCCATCCGTTCACTTTTGTAAGTCGTTTCAGACAACTTAAAATGAACTGTTTTGCACATTGTCTGAAATGTCTTCAAGGTCTTATAAAAGTGAACAGAGGGAGTACTATAAATTAATTAATGAGGAGTTATTTGAAAAAAATCGAAACGGTACCCACGCTAACGTGGATTAGAGTGTGTCACATAATTAGTTATTTGAATTAGAGTGTGTGTCACGTAGTTAGTTATTTGAATTAGAGTGTGTGTCACGTAGCGATCTCCAATTCTAACGTGGATTTCGCATTTCACTGTATCCATGCTACTTTTTTAATACAAATTCATATGTATATGATGAACACCATGGTAGTGAGAAAACTTTTGGATGGATTCAAACATATGACCTACAAAATAGCACAACAAACTGAGTCAATGTCAACTTTTCGAAACTTAGTATGGCACGAATTCGAAATAATTACCCGTATGCCTGGTCCTCAGTTCAAATCTTACAATGTACACCGAATTGAAACATCGATATTAAGTCTCGTACTATGTACATTCAAATGTTGTTTTTAGCCCCCCCCCCCCGCACAAACGCTACATACTTCCTGTATCGGTCAATCTTCCTCTCCTAACCACCTTAGGAAGCTATCGGTTTCCAACACACGTTCATTCTTTCTCTCCATGTTTCGATCTCTAAGTCTCTCAACTACACAACCCCTTTTTCCACTCTGTTACCAAATGTATTTACCTCACACACCCGCCATTGCACCCCATGCCGAGCTCTCTCTCTCCCCCCTCTCCCTCTCACCCTCTCGCGCTAAATACATGCATTGCCTATCTAGCCCCCCAACCTCTCGTGCGCACGCACGCACGCACGTTGTATATCTAGGTCACTCCCTCGAGACTGTCTCACTCTTTCTTCCGCACGGCGGGCCACACTCGCTCAATCTCGCTCTCTTTATCTGAGTCTTGTTTAACCTCGTTTTCTTTCACACACAAATGATATATCTCCCTGTTCGGGCCTCGATCGACACACTCTATACTCTCTCACGCAGATTGTCTATCTAGGTCAGTCCATCCAAGCCGCCGCCACTCTTTCGACCTCATGGTGGGCCACGCTCACTCAATCTCTCTCTCTCTCTCTCCGTATGTCTCGATTGACCTCGCTCTTTCTCGGACAAAAACGATATATCACCATGTTTGAGCCCAATTCGACCTATTCACATTGTATACTCTCTCACGCACATCGTCTATCTAGGTCACTCTCTCCAACCCGTCTCACTCTTTCGATCGCACGGCGACCCTATGTGATCGGTTGACCTTGCTTCCTCCCACGCACAAAATATATCTACACGTCTGTGACTGGATCATCTCTCAAGCTCTATCTTACAGCCCTCACCCTTGCCAAAAAGCTCAATCGGACAATATCTCTCCAGAGCATATATATTTGTTCAATGAATGTCGGACCACACTCACTTTGTCTCTCTATCTATATGTCTCTCGATTGACCTCGCTTTCTCACACCGTATCTTCCACGCGTTGAAGCTACTACCTCTCCATCCCTCGCAAAGCCGGAGCTATTTACATTGCGAGGGGCACTCCAACCTTGGATTAATTTGTGTAGGCATTTATTCCGGTCGGTTTAGATTATATTTTCGTAGCATTCGGCCCACAACTACTCCAAACACCGTTGCAACCCACGCAACTCCCCTAGTTGATTTCCCTCTGGCTCGGTCATCGCTCTCTCGCACGTCCTTTCTCGCCTTCAACGTCGCACCATGGTATTATTGAAAAAACTATGTTGTTCTCTTTAATTATTATAAATAAGCTACAAAACTACACACCGATAGTCCACTTGGAATGGAACAAATTTCGACCCACAAATTAAAGTGCTACAAACTACACACCGAGGGGCCCACATGTCATGAAACAAATTTGGACCCATATACAAATTAAAAAATAAAGGACGAGGATCGAACATGCGACCGGGCCTTCAAGCCGCACGTCAATAGGCAACATACGTAGAATAGCAATGTTTGTTGTACCCCCTTTGTTCACATAATGTTTTTATATTACCACAGCCTAATTAATGGATAACATGTAATATTATTTTTAGTACTATTCGCCTTCACTTACTGGTGGGTTCCATGTGTGCTCTCTCTCTCTCCTCCCCTTCTGCGTTTAGACGCACGGGCAAACAGGAAGAACTCGCGGGCGATGTTGCCGTTGACCATATCTGGACGCGTTCACAAGTCACGGCACCGGTTTCACGTACTAGCAGCACTAGTCAGTGTGTACGTGCAATGCACGTTAATTTGGAAGTATATTAAGTGCATGCGAATATTAACTACTAGGATATTATTTGCGTGTTGTCATGTGATTAGCACTATTTTTGGCATGAAATTAACTGCACGCTAAACGTGTTGAGCGCTCGACATTGAAGCAGTCTAGGTCATTGGATGACAAGGAATACATGTGGCTTGATGACATTTTATATTTAATTTGATACGGCTCTAGCAGAACATTCAATCGATTAAACCATACATTTTGTTCAGTCTGACTCCGACTTTAAATTATACGATGATCGATATAAAATAAACGGAAATGATAAACGTTCGGATTTTAAGCATGGCAATCCGAACGTGTTTCATGGCAAATTTAGATTACACGGCGGCGGCGGGGGCGTCTCGCAGTGGGAAGCGGCTCCTCTGCCGTGCTTTGTGTGTCGTCGAGCCAATAACCGACGGCGACTGCGGCGTCTTGCGCCGTTGTTGGCGTACTCCTGGACGTTGGCCTAGCTTCAAGGAAGGCCAAAATGTTCTGGACTTCGGAGAGAGTCAACTGGCGGGAGGAGGCGACTGGCGTTGGTGCAAGGAAGCGGTGGACGGCGGCCATCCATGCCGCTGAGGGGGGCACTGGCACCCGCGCGGGGACAGGCGCTGTCAACGGCGCGGCGGAGACATTCATGTGCACGGGCACCGGCACGGGCGCGCACGTTAGTGCACGCGCAGGCGCATGCGCTGGCAGGTGCACGGGTGCGTGAAAGTCAGCGGGGACATCATGGAACGCCGTGGGATCAAGCTCGGCGACAATGTGCGGCTCCCAGCCCATCAATGCCACGGGGATGGGCGTTGGCGCAGTCGGAGCGACGGGAGCCGGAACGGGAGCGTGGACAGGCGCAGCGTCTTCCCGCAAGGCCCGTTCAAGCTCATCCCAAAGCGCCTTATGTTCTGGTGACTCCTACAGGGTGTCTTCCTCAAGAAACTGGAACACTAAGGGTAGACCATCGTGATGCGGCATGGCGTACGTTTAGGTCAGGCTAGTTGGAGGTAGACGATAGGAGAATCGGAGAGGAAGAGAGAGGATTGTAGTGATACCGGGTAGTGCGGGGTTGATTTTAAACTGCGGCACCGGCGACATTAAAAGTGGGAGCAGTTGGGACGACGGTGGGCGGTGGAGCCTGGTCAAAGGGCTCGCCTCCCGGTGAGCCTGCACAGTGGTCTGCTCGCACGCCTCCCTGACAGTCGGCGCAGCGGTCTGCTCACACGCCTCCCGTCGACTCACACGCTTTCTCGGACGGCACCTGCCGATGAGAAGCGGGGACTCGTGGCGGCACGTAAACGCCCACGGTTTCAATAGTGAAAGCGTTCGCCTTAACGTGACAGGTCTTTGTTCCAAAATACCTTGGCTCTTCATTTGTGCAACTTGTCATAAGTAGCTTGTCTCAAATTGAAGAAAAAACTTACGAAGTAATATTTGTGCCATATCACGTGACCATGCTTAGTTTCAAGAATTTATGCTCACTTTTGGATTTTCTGAAATTTAAGATCCAGGATTCGAAACAATATCATAACCTGCATCATGCAATAAATTTTCAAGCCGTACATCTGTCCTGTTGTATTTCTTAAGAAAGGATTTGGTCAAACATTTTGCTTAGTTAGACTTCAGACAAGTTATATATGCAGAGTAAAAGGATAATCCCTCCGTACCAGTGCATTGCCTGATATATTAACTGAAGTACTAGGCACGAACAAACGGTCTCAATTCTGTGCTCATCCTGGTGTAGTAGTAGTAGTACTAGGCAATGCAGTTGACGGGTGACCTTGACGAGCAGCGACCGAGGGAATTGAACCGTCCTCGGCACGGTAGGTAACGTTGTCTAGTTACTAAAGCATCCCTCCATTGTTCATCAGTAGTCATTATGGACCGGGGACATGAGGGGAATTTCCTAGGGCTGGAATTCGGGCCGCCAGATATTTCGACTTGAAACGCTGAGGCTCGACTGGTTGGGGTTGCCTAATGTGCATACCACGCACCCCACCAAAGGACACGAGCCCAGTTTTTTGTAGGATCAACATGAGCCAAGGTCTGGCTGGTATGCCGTTGGGTCCTACCATTCGAGAATACGAAAGGAACCTTTTAAATTGCTGAACGAATCTATGTGTACTACAATATACGTATTTTCCTTGCAAATACTAATCTCAACGTGGTAATTGATTTATGACGAGTTGTTGAATTAGAGTGAGTTTGTGATATAGTGATCTCAACATGGATTTCACATTTCATGGTATCCCTAGTAAGTTTTCCAATGCAAATTCAAATTTAAAAGATGAACAATATGGAGGTGAGAAAACTTTGTATGTATCAAGCATATGACCACACACACACACACACACAGAGACACACACGCACGAACACAACAACAATCCAATAAGTATAGTGCATCTATTTTTCCAAACCATGCATGTATGACACGAATTCAAAAATACTCCTTCTATTCCTAAATATTAGTCTTTTAGAGAGTTCAACAAGTGACTACGCGGAGCAAAATGAGTGAATCTAGACTCTAAAATATGTCTATATACATCTGTATGTGCCAGTCCATTTGAAGCCTCTAAAAAGAGTGATATTTAGGAACAAAGGGAGTAAAATGTAAGACATCCATGGTCCTCAGTTCAATATTTAAAATGAACATGAAACTGAAACATGAATATTAAGTCTAGTACTATAGTACATGCAAATGTTGTGTTTAGGCGGAGCTATGATTGTCGGGGGTCAACCCCTCGACCTTAGATAAAATTGTGGAGCTCTGTTTAGGGTTGTTTAGATTATATTTGTCCCCACCATCCCAACCACCGATTGGTTGTGCACCCCCACCCCTCCTCCCTGGGAGAATATCATGTGCCCCCATACCTTAGATGCTATATGCCGATACGAGTTGCTTGGAGCTTGTAGATCTGAGATACAGCAGCTCACATGATGTGTCTTAATATTTTTGCAGGAAACCTTGATGAGTTTGAGAATTGCACACAATTTGTACAAAAACTACTTGGATGCCCTTTGATCCCGTATCCAACGAGCTCGAAGCTCGTATCACCATAGCATCTAAGATGAAGGAGGACATCATATTCTCCTGTATGTAAGAATATCATGTGCTACCACACCTTAGATGCTTTGGTGCTACAAGCTCTTCGGAGGCGTTGGATTTGTGACCCAACACCTCCTCGGTGGTTCGAATGGTTTTTTGCAGAAAAGCCCCAAAAGAGTTCGGCCACTGCTTACAAGCACAAAGACTGCTCAGATGCCATTGGATCTCAGATCAAACAACCTCCAAGCTCGTATCACCGTAGCATCCAAGCTGCGATAGCACCTTATGTTTTCTCGCACAGGAGAGTATGAGGTGCTCATGCACCATAGATTCTATGGTGATACGAGTTCACTGAGATCTAACGGCCCACAGTAGGAGGTTTGAATGTCTTTGCAATATACGGCTGATAGAGCTTGGGAAACGCGCAGAAAGTACAAGTACTACGCATGTGCCATCTGATCACTGATCATACGGCCTAGATGCTCATATCACCGTAGCGGGTTATTAAGCTACGGGGAGCACCTAATGTGAGCACCAAGGAGCCGTTGGATCGAAGATGCAGCGGCACACACGAGGCCTGAATGTTTTATTTGCAAAAAAAAACCTTTGGAGAGTTTGGAAATTGCGCATAATTACAAAGACTACTCCCAAGCCATTGGATCTCACTTCCAACGGTGTAAAAACTCGTATCACCATAGTATCTAAGCTGCGGGGTGGATGTGATATTCTATGCCGCTGTCATTTTTGTTCGTAAACTTGCAAAATACATGTAACTCGTGTCGTTTCTTGTCTAACCGCGCAAAGTGTTTGTTCAAAAAAACCATCCTACACTGAAATATCGGAACAACACATGGGGGTCCCACTTCTCATTAATCTAATTTGGACCTAAAACTAACAAATCTGAAAGACGAGATTCGAACTGGCAACCTGGACTACAAAGCGTAAGTCGATAGCCTGAAAAAACGAACGGTTGTTGGCTTTGTCCCATAACTTGATTTTATACAGTACTTGCGTTGAGTAGAGTAGAGGGAGTGCCTCGTCAACACGTGCATGACCGTTGTCTCACTTACTGGTGGGTCCCAGGTCTGCGATCTCAATCTCTCTTCTCTCCATCGTCTAACCTTTCCACGGGCACACACGAAGAGCGGCGCTAGCTTGCCGTGGTGTTATTATAACTAAAAAAAAGCTTGGAAAATAGAAGAATCGCCTAGAACAAGAGACGTTGTGGCTGGTCGAGACGGAGCTTACCACATCTATCCTCCGTGCCACGTTTGCATGATGAAGCTGTGTGGCTAGTGGGGTGTTTTCGACCGACTGGCTGGGTCCCGAGGTCGAACCATAGGTACTACGTCTGATACAGTATATTTTTACACGCACATTTTTCCTCCGTGCCGAGACGTGGCACACCCTACCGCGCGGTTTCGGGGTCCTCCCGGGTGGTGCACGCATATATTCTTCCTGACGTGGGACGCCCTACCACGCATTTTCTGGGTCCTCCTCGGTTGTAGCTCCGAAGCAAGTAAATGAGTCATCAAATCATGAAAGACCACCTTTCCCGCCGAGTACATCAGTGAAGCACAGTGGCTAGCTAGTTTGGCTAGTTCGACCGATTAGCTAGGCCGCCGCCACATTTGTTTTTTCACCCCTTTTTTATCTACTTGCCGGCAGGTAAATTTAAATATCCACCGCAGCGTTGCTCTGGTGTTTGGGTGCGGCAGGATTTTTAATTTTTTGATTGACGGGAGCAGGAGCGGCAGGATTTTTACTTTTTTGATTGACAGGAGCAGGCACGGCAGCAATTAGTCACGATGACTCTGCCTGTAAAAACCCACTGCTCCCTGATGTGAGAAGTCGTCGACTGGTGTTTTACCGTCGTGAAAACCAAAAGATTCCCCGCTACCTCCGCCTTCCCGTAGATTGCATTGCCTTTCAGCCATTTCGCCCCCTTTGCTTCCTTTCCCCATTGCTTCTACCTGGTGCCATGGCGGCACAGCAGATCACGGAGTCCGAGCTGAGGCGCCTGACACAGGAGCTCCATGCCAAGGATGCGGAGCTCAGGGCCAAGGACGTGGAGCTCCGTGAGCTCAAGAAGGAGAGGAGTGCCATGCTCCTCCATTATGTGCGGGAGTTCATGGAGGTTCAAAAGCGGCAGGCGTCCACCACAAAGATGCTCGAGGCATCGGCAACGTTGCTGCAGAAAGCGGGAGATACGATAGGCCACCAGGGGAGCCGGCTGGAGCACGAGCGGGCCGATCGTGACGAGGTCCAGGATCGCCTCAGCCACTTGGTGAACCAAGTTGCCACGCACGTGTTGCGGCTGCGCGATGCCTACCGTCGTGCCAGCGCGACGATGTTGGCCGTCAGGCTAAACCCGTTCGACCACCCGGTCGACATCAATGAGTTGTGGCTTCCTGACCTGGTCTCCTTCTTCACCTATATCTCCGAGGAGCTGAGCCATCTCCGCGCGATGGTGGGGGCTGAGCTGGACAAGGAGGGGTTGCGGGTTGCCGTCGCCGTTGCCGGGCGAATCCTTTCAGGGCCTCGTCACCGGAATCCATTCGTGCCATTGGACGCCGTCTTTGACGAGCTGGCTCCCGTCGACCGGGAGCGGGCTCTGTGGGCGGTTGCACCCTGCATCAACAACGTCGTGCGCCTCGAGAAGCAGAGGGACTTCGGTGGTGTTTAGGCGCCCTCTGCATGGGCATGTCCATGTCTCGGCGCAACATGACCGTTGGATCAAACTCAGACGGTGCAGATCAGTCACTGTAGCACAAAGCGTGTGGGTGTGTTTGGTTGCATTCTCATCTCAATATAGTTGTTTCCTCTTCGTGTATTTTTGTCAACCTACTAGTGTGGACTCATGCACCCTTCATGCACTCTGCCAAACACCCAAAAGTGGGTCGAGAAGGGAACTTTTGCTCCCATCCCGTGCACCCTTCATACACCCTGCCTAACACTATTCGTGCTTCATATGGTTCATGTTTCGTGGAGTACTGTAGCACCGTACTCTCCGTGCGCTGTGGACCTAGTTCTGTTAACATTGATCTCACCGTTCATTCTTGACCGGACAGTCGAAAAAGTGGTACTATGTTAGATATAGGAGTAGTTGACATGCGCACAACATCATTTGTTATCGTCATATCTTACTACACTAGCAACAAGATTGTGTAGTACTGACGTATGAACCACTGCACATTCCTAGTAGTAGGAGCACTGTGTATGTTCAAGTGGCTGCCATGTCTCGCACTCCTCCGTCGTAAGAGTCGAAATGCTTGCTGTAATCATTTTTTTTCTTCAGAAAAACAGTGGACACGCTCTACCGTGCGTATCCTCCTCCAGCCATGCACTAAATTACTCACTTTCGCTGACGTGTGGGACAGCCAGCACCTGGGTCCACCAGACATGCACTAAATTACTCCGTAGTAGAGTGACGGTAGACTACCCCGACGAACCGCCGCAGTAATGCCCAATGAGCCGTCAAATCACAAAACCCCGTCCTTTCCAGCAGTAAGTTGGACCGACGAAGCAACCATCATTTCACTCTTCTCTCTCAGCTTCCTCTCTTGAAGAAAACCCCCACTCGCTTCGCTTCTCCTTCATCTCCTTCCTCCTTTCACTCTTCTCTCTCAGCTTCCTCTCTTGGATGGACGCCGGAGCACCGGCCGACGTGATGTCTATGGCTCTGGCCAAAACCGTCGAGGCTCATGGTACGAAGAAGCGCGAGACTACCGCAGACAAGCTCAAAGCCATCGCCCTGTCCAAGCCCCCCTCTCCAGGATCCCTCATTAAGCAAGTGCAGGTAATGTCTCTTGTTGACGATATTTTTCTCGATCTTGATCGTGTTTTTTCACCTAACACGCAGTACTAGTACTGGAAGTACAACTTTCTTGGTGATCTTGCATGTGATTTTAGTGTGCCAAATGACGGTTCTAAATTCCTCTTTTGACCAAAACATGCGAGAGGTTGACACTGATTTCTTATAGATTACTTTCAACTACTCCCTCTGTCCCAAATTTCTTGTCTTAGATTTTTTAGATACGGAAGTATCTAATACTAAAATGTGACTTGATACATCCGTATCTAGACAAATCTAAGACAAGAATTTTGGGACGGAGGGAGTACTTTATGAACATCAATGCTACCTTTTAAGAGGGTATATTTGCCTTAGTAACTTGTGTTATGGATATTGCATGTAATCCCTCTGCTCTCATGCCTTTGAAGACATGTTCTAGTGTCTTTGTTCACTCATTTCTGTGCGTATATGTAGTCATATATGGAGTATAATATCGAAAATCATCTTATATTTCTGAACGGAGGTAGTAATAAAATATGGTTTTTGTTTGAATTAGAACCAGGTCCGCGGTGGAGATGAAGTTCTCAAAGACATGCCATGTGAACTGGAAGACCTGATGATGAGTTCTACTGCTGAACTATCCAGCTGCTGTGTCCTTGTCGCCACGTGTCCTAAACTAGTGTTTTCCTGTAGCATTGTTGTCAGGCGTGTTCTCGAGGCTATACTTGACCACAACAATTTCCTGGCTGTGCCTTCGATTACGAAGGGTGTGGTTCTTGTAAAGCTTCCCAACAAATCTGATGCGGCCTGTATTCATCATCATGTTTATGAGTGGAAAGACCACTCTTTTAGGTTCTCCAAGGTTGACAAGATGGTGATGGTGCATGTAGACATCTCACACGAAGTCCATGGCCTAGTCAGTTATGCGGGGTTCATCCCGTATGTCGGTGGCAAGAAATAGTCTGCAGAGTTTAGTTGGTGCAACTTTGCTTGTCTGTAGTAAGTACTATTGGTCAGTACTTGATTTGTGTTTGTGAACCCTGTATTGTTTATTAGTACTGCCGCTTTTGGTGTGCGAACGGTCTATGTTAATGTCTATGTTAATGTCTGTCCACTCAATTCAGTCTGTATATTTTGAAGTATCCAAATCATATTTTTCGTGAGGACGGTTTACCAATTATGGTTACACTCCAATATCTGTATGCATTGCAGGGTTTATCGCACCCACCAGGATTTCCAGTCCCATGGATGTTCGGTCCATACGATTTGTCACGACCTTTGGACTGTCCTGCTTGTGGGAGTAGGCGGGGCCCCTGCATGCCACGCGTACTTGGACGATCAATCTTCTGTTTAGTACTTCAACATAGTGATTTCCTGGTAAGGATTCACTCGTGTGACATCAAGTAAATCTTATTGATTTACTGTCTAAATCTTATTGATTTAATGTCATGTTTTCTTTCTTTTCCTGCAATTTTACGATGCAGGTTTTGCCATGTGACATTCATCACAGAATAAACCGTTTGGTTTGCTCTACAATGGCTCTTTTTGCAGGTTTCACTTCTTATGTCGTGACAGTAACGAAGGCACTGTCCATCACTTATATTACTGGAAAAAATTGGATCAGTCTGTTGTCTGAGTACAAGTTGAACCCCTATGATGAACTGCAGTTTGGTTTAAGAAAAACGCCACAATTAGTCCTTCCCGCGTTTAAAAGAAATGAAGAAAAAAACTGGATCACAGTCACGGATCCTAGTCAAGTTAGAAAGCTGATCATAGCAGACCAGACACGATCGCCGCTGTCTCGCATAGATCAAGCACCGGTAGTTGCTCTAGCAGTGACAGTGGCAGCAGCTCAGTCTGATCTAGCTGAAGATTGGGCACCGACCGCGTCAGCGGATCAGTCTGATCTACCGGAGGATCGAGCATCGACACCGGCACCTGCTCCGACACCGGCACCAGCTCTACAAGGAGCACCATCTCCGGCAGCAGCAGCGGCTTCGGCACCTGCACCAACACTTGCACTTGCATCTGCTCCGGCCCGTGCAGTTGCACCAGCAACAGACTGGGCTGCAGTTCGCACTTCATATACCAAAGTCCTTACAAAAACCGACATGTCCACCTTCTTGGTAAGCATTGGCCGCCCAAGTGCTTCGTTCTTTTTTCTTTCCATGTTGTTTCACAAGATTCACTGTGTTGATCTAACTGTTTGGGTATGTCTTCTTGTTTGCAAACAGATAATTCCTAGAGCAACGAGGGAGTCGTTCAACAATCCGGGCGACCGCGGCCTAGTTTCTCTTACCATGCGCAGCCTTGGTGTGAATGAACCTGCTCAATATACCATAAGTACAAAGGATGGTCGCATGATGATTGATGCTAAAGGATGGTCAAGGTTCAAATCTAAATCATATCTTGCGGTAGGGGATGATGTCAAAATCGAACTTTCTCGGCAAGGAGAGCTGGTCCAAATCAACTTTGAAATTCTTCAGTAGCAGCACGCAACTGCCGAACTGACCTATCCTCCGAGAGATTTTGATGTAATTATCTGGCATGGTGAAACAAGTGTCCTGTGTGTATACGTAGTACAACAGTATTATTTATCACATGGTATATCGTTGATAGAATTGCAACTCTGATTGCTGGTTAGGAACTGTCGTTCGATTTCATTCCAACAGCTGCCGTGCTTTATTCAATTTTATGTATTCGCCTTGCGACAGCATCTAAAACCAGCGTCGTACCGATCGCTTGCAATATGAAAAGCACTGAGGTAGAACACATGGGCCCCCAAACATGCAGGGTCGGCCTGCGGCCCAAAGTCCAGAACCGTGAGCCTATCTGAGTATTATATTCTCAGCTGAACCCCCATAATGCCCGTGCGTTGCAGAGGGAGTATATTTCTCGGCAAGGTGAGCCTGTGATATAAAAGATTTGTATATTTCTTTACAGAGGGAGTATCTCTCTGTCAAAAAATATATTTATGTGTAACTAGTTACTCCTGTCTTTGTACTTCCTTTCGCTGATATGTGGGGCAACCGGCAATGGGGTCCACATGCCATATGCACAAATTAGAGTGCACAACTTCACGGTAGACACACCCCGGTCGTAGCGCCGCAGTAATGCCCAATGAGCCGTCAAATCACACCCCCCCTTTCCAGCTTTAGCAGTAAGCTGGATGGACGAAGCGGCAATATTTCACTGGGCCTGAATCCCCTTCTCCCTCGTCTGCTTGTTCAGAGAATACCCCCTCTCGGCGACTGCATAGGGTTTTCTCATGGAGAACCAAGTACGAATTCTTCATCCATCCCCGATAAATCCAAGTCCCTTGGTCGCATGTAATCCTAGGATGGCAGCCGCCGCCGTTCATGCATTTTTCTTCCTACTGAATCTAGTGTGTTTCATTTGTAGTGCCCAAAGTGCGAGTACCCTACAGGTTTCTGCGCCCTCGGCAAGACGCCACACTTGTTCCTTCTCATCCTAACACAGCATTTTGAAACGCGCACAGTATGTTCCTAGAATCCTCTTTTCTATCCGGGAGGGTGGGGGTTTTTTGAACATGCTGTGTTCTCATATTATTTTTCCTACAGTGTATTATTTGCTCTGCAAGAACACATGTACTCAAGATGCTCGGCCTTGCCATAACTGAATACACTAGTTTAATGGTCACAGTGAAGACAAGCCATGGATATAAGTTCCGAGTTGGGTTCATGAACCAAGAAGATCGCTGCTTTTTTTATGGCCGGACTTGGATAAACTTTCTCAAGTGTTACGGACTGAAAGTTGGCGCACGAATGTTGATGGAAATAGCAGAACCTGGTCTCATCTTCACTGCGATCTTCCACCCCGACGTCGTTCCAATTGTTCATCCATGTTAGTTTTGTATCTGGTTCTTGCTTGTTGCCTCGATTACTTCTTAATCCACCTATTCTGTCTAACTAATCACAATTTAACTTTAGAAGTAGCAACGAATCTCTCACGAAGATGCTACTTCTAACTAATATTTTCTTATAATTGGTGGCACGTGTAGGTTTTTTCAGAGTTAAGCAGTCTGCTCGTTTGTTACTCTGTAATAACTCGGCTGTTACTAATGGCACTGAAGTTGACTGGATCGACATCCACAAGTTCCTACACTTTATTGATCATCTTGAGGTCCTTGTGGGGCGTTTCAATGGTGGAAGGCCACGTGGGATATGTGTGCCACTGCCGCACTCGTTGAACAGGTCCAACTGTGTCGAGAAACTTATGGTACGAGCTGTTTTCTGTTATATATGTTGTCCATAAACTATTGCTGATACACAGTTTTACAGTTGTGATCTTCTTGAAACAGGAACTACCAAGTTCTATTGTTCCTATATAGATGCCTGACCATGGTCGGGTCAGACTTGCGCTTGGTCACAACATGATGTTTAGGTCAACCTACTCAATTCCCCTTGGTGGTGAAAAGATACTTATTCATGGGTGGTCTCAAATAATGAAGGCCCGTCCATCTTGGAGAATATGACAGAAGATTATTTTCATGCTTTTCCATGGCTCTAAAGCGAGTATCCTGTTTATTGACCACGTTGCAAGATGAAGTCGCTTTCAGAAGGTTGTGGATGCGCGGGGTGGCGCCTGGGCCTTGTCCTGGGTCTTTGCGGCCTCACCCTTGGTTAACTGTAGGCAAAGTAGCACTGTTCGAGGCGTGCTTTGTATGGTTGAACCAATATAAGTACTCATACTGCTTTCATCTTTGGTTGTTAAGTGCCCCTGCTGGTTTCAGTTAAGGTTGTTAAGTATTCCTGCTGCTTTTACAGCCTGTCATGTTTCTTCAGTCCTGTCTTCCTCCAGCCGCCAAAACCAAACCAGCGCCGGCGGGGCCGCCTGCTTCTGCCCCCCATGGCTGGCTGCGCCTCAGCACATGCATCGCCGCCCCACCGTCTCCTAAATCATTAACGCCGACGTCCTCTGCGCGCTTTGGTGCGCTCGCCGCGGCGCCGCCCTATCGTGTTGTCAACATGGTCAACAAACAACAGGAATCGGTAGAAGTACGTGGAGAGGATGACAGTAGGGGCCCACCACGTCAGCGTATGGAAAAATAAAATGCTTCCTCCTAGTGTTTTCCTGACATCTGGGACCCACGACATTGTGAGCGTATATAGTCAATAGACAAGAGAACAACACAAGATCGGCTGACACCTGGGACGTAGCTACTCGAGCAATATTTGTTTTGTTTGGTATTGTTGAGACGGACCAGGGTTTGAACTGGGCTGTGGCCAGTCTAGCCCAGACTTATATTTTATGTTCACCATGTGACCAGCCCAGCTATTTTTTCTTTGTGAAAATGAGCCCAGTTTATTTTTTCTGAGAATACCCAATCCAGTCCTACTTATTTTTCTACGCCCTGATGGCTGCAACTCTTTCAAGACGCTTGCAAATCTTAAAAGTAATATGAAATGGGTTGTAAATATAAAAACAGATGACAAATTGGCAATTACTTTATAATTTCTGAATTTTTTCACATTTTCATATTCCTATTTCACTGGGCATTAACCTAATTTAAATATATCTTCAAAGTACTTTAAATCTGGCTCGACATTTCGGTACAAAAAATAGTTTGGTACCCACAGAAATATGCGAAATTGGCCCTCGCCAACCAAAAAAATACTGTAATAAATTGCTTTAGAAGTTGCCATGAGCTATATATAAATTATAAAAAAAAAAAGAGTGAGTGGTCTGACTTGTGGGCCTGTTTAGTTGACGCGTATGCAAGATTTTTTTAGTTATTATATACGTCAACAGATGATTCTAACAGACGTAACCGTTGGATTAACAGCCGTCGTGTTTCTTCAATCTCTGATCTTCTTGCTCCAGCCGCCAAAGCAGCGCGGGCGGGACCGCCTACTCCCGCCTCCCGTGGCCGGCTGTGCTGCCGCGCAGGCCCCAGCGCCCCCTACTACTCCCACCGCTGGCCAGGGCATCCCTCTACTCACCCACACCCCCTGTTATCCTGCGGCGACGGCAGCCTCACACCGCAGCCGAACCGGTGAACCCTCGTACTTCCCCGGCTCCGCGTCGTCCCCTTCCTAGGCCTCGCCGTCGTCCACCACCGTGGTGCTCTCGGCGCGGCGTGGTCAATGTGGTCAACGACTGACATCCATCGGAAGAGTACTGTACGTGGAGAGGCTGATAGTTGGGTCCACGACAGCCGCAAGGAAGTGCCTCCTTATTACGCGGAAAATAATTATTCCTCCACCTGACAGCAGGGACCCACCGGACAGGCCACCAGTATTTCGCGAAAAAAAACGTTTCCCCCTGACTGTTGCGACCCACAGGACAGGCCACCGTATTTCGCAAAAAAAACGTTCCCCCCGCTGTCAGCTCGGACCCACTGGAAGTGCCTCCTTATTACGCACAAAAAAATGAATACCCCCTGCTAGCTGGGACCCACCTTGGTGGGAGGCTGACTTGTGGGCCTACTAAGTTGACTGGGACGGAGGCCTTTGTCAACTTTAGTCAATATATGAACGATTCTAGCTCCAGTGACCGTACGATGTCCATCCAACGGCCGTAGTGCTTCTTCAACCTCTGGTCTTCTTGCTCCAGCCGCCCAAAGCAGCGCCGGTAGTGCCGCCTGCTCCTGCCGCCCGTGGCCAGCTGTGATGCCGCGAAGGCCTCACCGCCCCCTACTACTCCCACCGCTGGCCAGGCCATCCCTCTACGCACCCACACCCCCTGTTATTCTGCGGCGACGGCAGCCTCACACCACAGCCGAACGAGTGAACCCTCATACTCCTCTACGCGTGGGCATCCACTGCCGCATCTTCCCCGGCTTCGCGTCGTCCCCTTCCTAGGCCTCGCCGTCATCCACCGCCCTGGTGCTCTCGGCGCGGCGTGGTCAACGTGGTCAAGGAATGGCTTCCATTGGACATGGACTGTACGTGGAGAGGCTGACAGCTGGGTCCACGGCCGCAGCAAGGAAGTGCCTTCTTATTACGCGCAAAATAATTATTCCTCCACCTAACAGCGGGGACCCACCGGACGGGCCACCGTATTTCGTGAAAAAAATGTTTCCCCCTGACTGCTGGGACCCACCAGCTACATCTTCGCATGCAAGGAAGTGCGTCCGAAAAAAAAACGATTCGCCCCCCTGACTGCTGGGACCCAGCAGCTACACCTTCGCAAGCAAGGAAGTGCGTTCGGGCAAAAAAAACGAGTCGCCCCCCTGACTGCTGGGACCCACCAGCTACATCTTCGCAGGCAAGGAAGTGCGTGACAGTCGGGAATCACCTGGTCGAAGCGTACGTAGCGTTGTCATTCTGGTCGCGAACGTGTACGTACATATATACTAGTCGATGTAGAGGCGCGCACGTGTCATAGTAGAGGCGCGTACGTGTCGTAGTAGAGGCGCGCACCTAGCATGTACACGTACGTACAGTGGCCAGGGTGCGAGAAAGAAAATACGGCCACGTATGTACATACGGGCAGGGTCTCGAACGCCTACTCGCGCATACGTACGGCCAGGGCTCGTGTACATGGCTGGGTCGGAACGGAGAAACAGTGTCATCATCGTGTTCATGGGGAGGCAACGGAATGCGTCGTGTTCATCGGGAGGCAACGGAACGCGTGAGAGCCAACCGGCTGGGTCGGAACGGAATGCGTGGTCGTGTTCATCGGGAGGGCTTGGACGGAACAGGCGATGGAAACGAGGCCTGGCGTACCACAAAATGGAGGAAACGGCCTTGTGTTCGACCGGCCACGTTCGAAATGGGATCCTATTCATCGGGAGGGGTCTAGCGTATCACAAAACGGAGGAGACGGACCTCCTACGGTCGAAACGGGGGTCCTGTTGATCGGGAGGGGTGTGGCGTACCACAAAACGGACGAAACGGACCCCCTGCGGTCGAAACGGGGGTCCTGTTGATCGGGAGGGGTGTGGCGTACCGCAAAACGGACGAAACAGACCTCCTACGGTCGAAACGGGGGTCCTGTTCATCGGGAGGGGTGTGGCGTACCGCAAAACGGGACTCCACGGGATACTATTCATCTCCACCGTCGACCTCCTCCACCCTCCACGGGCTCCTGTTCATCCAGCCTCCACCGCGCGCTACTCCACCGGCTACTGTTCAACCACCCCTCCACGGGCACCCCTCCACCATCTACTATTCATCCAGCCCTCCACACCACGGGGTCCTGTTCAACCACCCCTCCACGGGCACCCCTCCACCGTCTACTGTTCATCCAGCCCTCCACACCACGGGGTCCTGTTCATCCAGAGGCAACGCCACCGCTCACTGTTCATCCAACCCCCCCCCATAACGCTCACTGTTCATCCAATCGATCGGCTTCAGTTTGCAGGAGTAGCCTGCAGTGCAATCGATCGGCTTCAGGAATCGCTCGATCAGGTTCAGTTAATAGCCATCGATCGATTGCTCGGGTTCAGTAACGTGTAGCCTGCAGTGCAATCGCTCGGGTTCAGTTAGAGCCCAACGCCTCGCTCGGGTTCAGTTAGAGCCAACGCCTCGCACACACGCGCGTACGTGTACAAGAGAAACGCGCATCGCTCGGCCCCCGAACTCCCCGAAATTTTCCTCCCCCTCGCTTCTACCACGGTTTTTTCCGTCATGGGCGGCCCAAAGAATGTCATGCAGCTGCGTCTCCGGCCCGCCCAGGACGAAAAGCCCATTTTCTGTCATGATTTTTTGTCATAGAAGTAGGAGCCCACCACATCTATGATGATTCCGGGTTTTGTCACAATTATCATCATAGAAGTGTCATATGTATGACAGAAAAAAAATTCGTTCGGCCCAAAATGTCACGGATGTGTCTTTTTTTGTAGTGGTAACATAGCTAGTTACCAGGAGTATGAGTAACATCACACATCTCAAGGCAAGATGAGTCTATAGCCTAATAAATGAAGTGTTGCATGTTACTCCCCACTATAGAGGTAGTAACATAGACTAGTAACATTCTATGTTACTACCCATTGTGGCTAGTCTTATGTCACTCTATTGTACTTCCTCTAATGCATAGTATCATAGAGTATCTAGTATCATATGTAGTACTTTATTTATATTGTCATGCATGACATATAGTAGCATAGCATTTATTATGATATGGTTTCATGATATGATACTTAACCCTCTCTTTCTTCATTTAATTAATTCTATGACAACTCATCAAAATTGCCTAGTTGGCATGCATGATACTAGCTATGATACCCCCTTACTATCAGCCTAGCAAAGAAGGTGTACAGATCATTTGTGCATCGCTTTGTGAGTTTTCATCCGTTTGTTCGAGAAGCGGGAGAAGTTTCAAACATTTCGGCCGCGAGGTGCGGCCACTGGCGTAGGTCTAGTTGGTATCTTAATTATAGGAAATTCAGATGGAGTTCGGACATCATCAAAATCGATGTGTGCCCGTGGCGTGCTCTCACGACCCCGTGGAAAAAATTGGTAAAGTTTGGCACAAGTTTTGTTGACCGCTCCTTCCAAACGGAGCATCTCACATGAAGGATCATGGTTTTCCAAAAGGAGACGTGCCAATTCAAACTCCTGTGGCCAGTGACTTCATTGTTTGGCCTCATAAGAAATTTCCACGGTACGCAATCACCATTATACCACAGGTTTAATTTTTTGGCACATTTCAGGTATCGTTAGCTATATTTAAGACATTTTTTGAGATTAACGTGCATTTTGTGCATAAAAATAAAATTACAACCAGAACTGTATGTGCTGTCGAAAGGGATGAGAATCGTCGTTCGATCTGGGTGCATCCAACGGTGCAGACATACGATCCGTGGGGTTTGGGTTCTGCCCAATCAGAAAGCACGACTCAGATCATGGGCGGGGTGGCGGGGTTTGGTCGGCACACGGCTTTCATCAATGAACCGTGTGCTATTCGCAAACCAGATTGCATATTTTTGTTCACACATACTGTAGTGAGATCAATTGGGTGTGCTACCTCTATGATATAATAATAATAGTAGTAGTAATAATAATAATAGTAATAATAATAAACAGTTCATATTCATTGCCTGAGCTGACAGCATATCAGGGTCAACATATTAACGGTTCTTACATCAACAGAAAACTGGGCATAACGAAAGACGGTTCTAAATTGAACGAATTAAGTTGCAGGGTAGACATAAAGACTAGTCTTACGGCTTAATTCCCATGTACATGGGGGAACTGGGATCATTAAGTTGACCACGAATGAACTTGGGGTTTTTGATGATTTTACGCTTCTCTGTTACACGGGTGCGTGATCCCTTGGCTAGCAACTCATCAAATTTACCGTACTCATCCTGATCAGCAACATCATCGACACCCAGTACCCTTCTCTTCCCATGCATCGCTAAATGGCAGTTCTTATGCAAGGGGTCTTCCACAATGAAAATCTGGGTAGCATCGCTGGCAGGAATGAATGGGTCCGCGTGATATGCCATCGTTGTCCTGTTAACATAGGTCTTCCTGTACTCATCAATCCTTACCTGACCAAGAGGGATCCATGCGCACCTGAATAATGCCACCTTAACTTTCACATAGTCAAGCTCCCAAATCTCTTTGATGGTTCCATAGTATACCCTTTTATCAGCTTCATTTACAGTCATGCATTCTATTCGAACAGAGCAGTTCTGATACGAGGTCTTCTGATCACGTTCCTCACTGTAGAACGTGTATCCATTTGGTACGTCAACACCGTAGGTGATGGCTTTTGTGCCAACCACGTAGCAATGTCATCGATGGATCCTTGTGCCAAACGATTCTTCAGCCATTCGGCGTAGTTCTTAGTGTGCTCCTTCATCTCCACATCTAATGAAGGCACCAATGGTAAGAAGCTTTGGTGTATCTCCGCCAAGTTTTCTTTGGCATAAGCGATGAGAACTGGGCTATTATGCAGTACCGTCAAATGGGATTTCTCTGCCAATTCTCCGGGTGGAGCCATTTGCGTGCTAGTAAGGACCGGCTTACCTCTCAGCATTCCCTCGTGGAGAGAGAGGGGCAAACCTATAGGTCTTTGTTTCATGTATTCGGTGCAAAACTCAACCACCTCCTCCGCGGTATAACCTTGTAGGATGCTTGTCTCTTGATGGTTTCGGTTCCGACAAAAGCGCTTCAGTATTCCCATGAACCGCTCCAAGGGATACATGTTGCGAAGAAACACAGGACAACAATACTTTATCTCGTCGACAAGGTGCACAGTGAGATGGACCATGACATCAAAGAATGACGGTGGGAAAAACATCTCTATGTTGGACAATATTCTTGCAACATCATCTTGCATATGATCCAACTCTTTAGGATTTACAACTTTCTGCCATAGTCGGTTGAAGAAATCACAGAGGTCAATGAGTGTGTTTCTTATATCTTTGTCCATCAGATTCCTGATGGCCACCAGGAGGATTTGTGTCAACATTACGTGGCAATCATGTGACTTCATGTGTCCCAACTTCATTTTACCTGAGCTCACATCCACGAGACTTCTGATGTTTGCGCAGTAGGAAGAGGGTGTCTTAACTAACAACAAATAGGTGAAGAACCATGTTGCTTCTTTTGTACTGAAATTGTAACTCTGGCGAGCTTTGATGAATTTGTCATCATCTTCTGCTTCACTCTTGCGTTTTGATTGATCAGCAAGCATATCGAACCGTGAACCGTCACCATCCTTTAATCTTGAGCAGAGTACCAAGGATGCTTTCACATACGTTCTTCTCTACGTGCATGACATCGATGCAGTGACGTACACGTAGAATCTCCCAGTAAGGTAATTTCCAGAACAGTGATTTCTTCTTAAACACTTGACCCTTGGGTGTTTGTTTCACCGTCAAAGGGTGGTTCTTGCCAAGCACAACATTAATATTTTAGCCATGTTGTGGACCACCTCCCTGTCATAGGGTCTTGGGCCCGCACCAGCCTCTGCCGTACCATCAAATTCAGCTTTCATCTTTCGGTATGGGTGATTTTTCCGTAAGAACTGATACTTCCATTTTGCATCATGCTTTTATATCGATATTTATTGCATTATGGGCTGTTATTACACATTATGTCACAATACTTATGCCTATTCTCTCTTATTTTACAAGGTTTACATAAGGAGGGAGAATGCCGGCAGCTGGAATTCTGGGCTGGAAAAGGAGCAAATATTAGAGACCTATTCTGCACAACCCCAAAAGTCCTGAAACTCCACGAAATTTATTTTTGGAAATAATAAAAAATAATGAGCGGAAGAAATACGTCGGGGGGCCTCCACCTGTCCACGAGGGTGGGGGCGCGCCCTACCCCCCTAGGCGCGCCCCCCTGCCTCGTGGGCCCCCTGTTGGCTCTCCGGTGCCCATCTTCTGCTATATGAAGTCTTTTGTCCGAAGAAAAATAATAAGCAAGCTTTCGGGGCGAGACTCCGCCGCCACGAGGCGGAACCTTGGCGGAACCAATCTAGAGCTCCGGCAGAGCTGTTCTGCTGGGGACACTTCCCTTCGAGAGGGGGAAATCATTGCCATCGTCATCACCAACGCTCGTCTCATCAGGAGAGGGCAATCTCCATCAGCATCTTCACTAGCACCATCTCCTCTCAAACCCTAGTTCATCTCTTATATCCAATTCTTGTCCCTAAGTCTGGGATTGGTACCTATAGGTTGCTAGTAGTGTTGATTACTCCTTGTAGTTGATGCTAGTTGGTTTATTTGGTGGAAGATCATATGTTCAGATCCTTTATGCATATTAATACTCCTCTGATTATGAACATGAATATCCTTTGTGAGTAGTTACCTTTGTTCCTGAGGACATGGGGGAAGTCTTGCTATTAGTAGTCATGTGAATTTGGTATTCATTCGATATTTTGATGAGATGTATGTTGTCTATCCTCTAGTGGTGTTATGTGAACGTCGACTACATGACACTTCACCATTATTTGGGCCTAGAGGAAGACATTGGGAAGTAATAAGTAGATGATGGATTGCAAGAGTGACAGAAGCTTAAACCCTAGTTTATGCGTTGCTTCGTAAGGGGCTGGTTTGGATCCACATGTTTCATGCTATGGTTCGGTTTACCTTAATACTTCTTTTGTAGTTGCGGATGCATGCAATTGGGGTTAATCATAAGTGGGATGCTTGTCCAAGTAAGGGCAGCACCCAAGCATCGGTCCACCCACATATCAAATTATCAAAGTACCGAACGCGAATCATATGAACGTGATGAAAACTAGCTTGATGATAATTCCCATGTGTCCACGGAAGCGCTTTCCTTTATATAAGAGTTTGTCCAGGCTTGTCCTTTGCTACAAAAAGGATTGGGCCACCTTGCTGCACATTATTTACTTTTGGTACTTGTTGCTCGTTCCAAATTATCTTATCACAAAACTATCTGTTACCTATAATTTCAGTGCTTGCAGAGAATACCTTGTTGAAAACCGCTTATCATTTCCTTCTGCTCCTCGTTGGGTTCGACACCCTTACTTATCGAAAGGACTACGATAGATCCCCTATACTTGTGGGTCATCAAGACTCTTTTCTGGCGCTATTGCCGGGGAGTGAAGCGCCTTTGGTAGGTGGAATTTGGTAAGGAAAAATTTATATAGTGTGCTGAAATTTACTGTCACTTGTTACTATGGAAAGTAATCCTTCGAGGGGCTTGTTCGGGGTATCTTCACCCCGACCAGTAGAGCAAAGAGTTGCTCCTCAACCTACTGAACCTACTGAAAATGAAAATGTCTACTTCGAAATTCCTTCGGGTATGTTGGAAAAACTGCTAGCTAATCCTTTTGCAGGAGATGGAACAATGCATCCTGATGAGCACCTAATATATGTGGATGAAGTTTGTGGATTATTTAAGCTTGCACGTATACCTGATCATGTTATTAAGAAGAAGGTCTTCCCTTTATCTTTGAAGGGAGATGCATTGACATGGTATAGGCTATGTGATGATATGGGATCATGGAACTACAAACGATTGAAATTGGAATTTCATCGGAGGTTTTATCCTATGCATCTTGTTCATCGTGATCGCAATTATATATATAATTTTTGGCCTCGCGAAGGCGAAAGCATCGCTCAAGCTTGGGGGAGTCTTAAATCAATGTTATATTCATGCCCCAATAATGAGCTCCCAAGAGAGATAATTATTCGAAAAATTTATGCTCGGCTTTCTGATAACAATCGCACCATGCTCGATACTTCTTGTGCTGGCTCTTTTACGATGAAGACTATTGAATTCAAATGGGATTTATTGGAAAGAATTAAACGCAACTCTGAAGATTGGGACCTCGACGAAGGTAAGGAGTCAGGTATGGCACCTAAGTTTGATTGTGTTAACTCTTTTATGGATAACGATGTTTTCCGTAAATTTAGCACTAAATATGGACTTGACTCTGAGATAGTAGCTTCTTTCTCTGAATTTTTTGCTGCTTATGTTGATCTCCCTAAAGAGAAGTGGTTTAAATATCATCCTCCCATAGAAGTAAAAGTATCTGCACCTATTAAAGTTGAAGAAAAGACTATCACTTATAATGATCCTATTGTTCCTACTGCTTATGTAGAGAAACACCTTTTCCTGTTAGGATAAAAGAT
Organism: Triticum aestivum; assembly: GCF_018294505.1. Lineage (NCBI taxonomy): Eukaryota > Viridiplantae > Streptophyta > Magnoliopsida > Poales > Poaceae > Triticum > Triticum aestivum. The sequence goes on along the minus strand of NC_057811.1, from coordinate 50,306,485 downwards.
CATGCTAAAGCTTCTACTGTGGTTCGTAAAAGCAATATTAGAACCTATACACCTCCTGAGCAAGTTAAAGTTGAACCTAATATTGCTATTGTTAAAGACCTCTTGGCTGATAATATTGATGGGCATGTTATTTATTTCTGTGATGAAACTGCTAGAATTGCTAAACCTTGTGCTAAAGATAAACATAGACCGGTGGTAGGCATGCCTGTTATTTCAGTTAAAATAGGAGATCATTGTTACCATGGCTTATGTGACATGGGTGCTAGTGCTAGTGCTATACCTCATGACTTATACAAAGAAATTATGCATGATATTGCACCTGATGAGATAGAAGATATTGATGTTACCATTAAGCTTGCCAATAGAGATACCATATCACCCATTGGAATTGTTAGAGATGTTGAAGTCTTGTGTGTATCCTGCTGATTTTCTTGTTCTTGGTTCCCCGCAAGATAGCTTTTGTCCCATTATATTTGGTAGACCCTTCTTAAACACTCTTAATGCTAAGATAGATTGCGAAAAGGATGTTGTTACTATTGGCCTAGGTGATGTGTCTCATGAGTTTAACTTCTCTAAATTCGTAGACAACACCGTGAGGAAGAATTGCCTAGTAAAGATGAAATTATTGGTCTTGCTTCTATTGTCGTACCTCCTAGTGATCCTTTAGAACAATATTTGCTAGACCATGAAAATGATATGTTTATGAATGAAAGAAGGGAAATAGATGAAGTATTCTTTAAACAGGAACCCATCCTGAAACACAATTTGCCTGTTCAAATCCTACGGGATCCTCCTCCACCCAAGGGTGATCCCGTGTTTGAGCTCAAACCGTTACCTGATACTCTTAAATATGCTTATCTTGATGAGAAGAAGATATATCCTGTTATTATTAGTGCTAACCTTTCAGAGCATGAAGAAGAGAGATTATTGAAAACTCTGAAGAAGCACCGTGCTGCTATTGGATGTACTCTTGAGGATCTTAAGGGCATTAGTCCCACTGTATGTCAACATAAAATAAATTTGGAGAAAGATGCCAAACCAGTTCGTGATCACCAACGACGGCTGAATCCTAAGATGAAAGAAGTGGTAAGAAAGGAAATACTAAAGCTCCTTGAGGCAGGTATAATTTATCTCGTTGCTGATAGTTAGTGGGTAAGCCCTGTCCATTGTGTCCCTAAGAAGGGAGGTATTACTGTCGTTCCTAATGATAAAGATGAATTGATTCCGCAAAGAATTATTACAGGTTATAGGATGGTAATTGATTTCCGCAAATTAAATAAAGCTACTAAAAAAGATCATTACCCCTTACCTTTCATCGATCAAATGCTAGAAAGATTATCCAAACATACACATTTTTTCTTTCTAGATGGTTACTCTGGTTTCTCTCAAATACCTGTGTCAGCCGATGATCAATCAAAGACCACTTTTACTTTCCCTTTCGGTACTTTTGCTTATAGACGTATGCCTTCTGGTTTATGTAATGCACGTGCTACCTTTCAAAGATGCATGATGGCTATATTCTCTGACTTTTGTGAAAAGATATGTGAGGTTTTCATGGATGATTTCTCCGTTTATGGATCCTCTTTTGATGATTGCATGAGCAACCTTGATCGAGTTTTGCAGAGATGTGAAGAAACTAATCTTGTTTTGAATTGGGAAAAGTGCCACTTTATGGTTAATGAAGGTATTGTCTTGGGGCATAAAATTTCTGAAAGAGGTATTGAAGTTGATAAAGCTAAGGTTGATGCTATTGAAAAGATGCCATGTCCCAAGGACATCAAAGGTATAAGAAGTTTCTTTGGTCATGCTGGTTTTTATAGGAGGTTCAATAAGGACTTCTCCAAAATTTCTCGGCCTCTGAATAATTTATTTCAAAAAGATATACCATTTGTCTTTGATGATGATTGTGTAGAAGCATTTGAAATACTTAAGAAAGCATTGATCTCTGCACCTATTGTTCAGCCACCTGATTGGAATTTACCCTTTGAAATTATGTGTGATGCCAGTGATTATGCCGTAGGTGCTGTTCTAGGGCAAAGAGTTGATAAGAAATTAAATGTTATTCAATATGCTAGTAAAACTCTAGCACTACAAAAAAATACACTTCCGTGATGATACGTGTTTGTCACAGTAGGTCGCGTTTTCTGTCATGCATGTACATCCATGACAAATTTATGACAGAATCAAGATAGTCATACTTGTGCTGTTGTAGAAGTGTTCCATGACATTGCCAAAATTATCATCACGGAAGTGTCAACTTCCATGACGATAAATCGCGCGTCACAGAAGTGCTTTCGTCAAGGGTGACCGACACGTGGCATCCACCGAACAGAATGTCGTTAAGCTATCGGGTCGGATTTTGGATCCGATAACCCGTTAACACCCACGACCAATGCTGATTTTCCACGTGTAAAATTCTCATTGGCTGACGGATCCACCCGTCAGCTCTGCGTTGGCGCAGGTGTCACTCATCCAACGGTCGAGATGGGCCTATGATATGTTGACACGTGGACCGGCCCAAAAGTGGCCCACAAAGTTTAAATGGGCCGGCCCAACCGAAGGCCCATAAGATTTAGCGGACCATAATGGGCTGGCCCAGCTAAAGGCCCACAAAATTTAGCGGACCATAATGGGCCAGCCCAGCTAAAGGCCCACACGATTTTGCAGACCATAATGGGCCGGCCCAGCTAAAGGCCCACAAGATTTTGTGGACCACAATGGGCCGGCCCAGCTAAAGGCCCACAAGATTCTGCAGACCATAATGGGCCGGCCCAGCTAAAGGCCCAACATTCTCTGGAGATGTTTGGGCGATTTCATTGTTAGCCTTGCCTTCAAAGTGAGATTTTCTAAGGTGGTACCGATACTGTCGCAGAGCAGACTAAAAAACATGAGTGCATGCTTGTTTAGTTGCATCATCTTTTGGATCCAACTTGAACCTCATCTATTGAAAAAAGAATGTGAGTCTTATTAGGAGGAAGCTAGAAAGTATGGGACAGAGCAAGACAATATTACTAATTGCAATGAATAACATTACTTATGGATAAATGGTCAAGGAAGGTGTTAAACTAGGTATTGTCTTTCTCATTACTGTACTGGATCCATGTTGGGAGGATACGTGCATGACACCTAACGGCAACCGCTGCCTCTGATACTAACTTGGCTGACTCTGTAGCATCACGTGGCCTTTTTAAACCTGCCTCAAAATGGATCTCCATTCTTCCTCCTTTAGATTTTGTTAATCTGTCAAGCATTATCCCTGATGTCAGTTTCCGCTTGCGCCGTGGTGCTAGTTCAACAACGAATATGGAAAGTGTTAGTGTACATCAAACTGTGAGAGTACATATAAAGGAGCATGCAACTGCAACTTGACTCGGTCAGGTACCGTCTTGGTGTTGATGCTCATGAGGTTCATCTGATCTTGCCAAGTCCTGTTGTGTCAGCAGTGCTTCGGAAGTAGTGTTAGGTGTGAAGGCAGCTTGGGAACTGGCCAGTTCCGGAGCAAACGAACGAGTAACTGGTTCAGATGCTGGTACAGTTGAAGCGGATGCTGCAGCTGGTGGAGCAGGTGATACTGTGTTTGTAGATTTAGCCGGTGGACTTGGACCTTCTACTGCACTATAAGTACCAGCAGAATCTCGACGGCAGAACCTTTTCCGTTTCACCCGACGAGTAACAGCACTCCCTACTATATTATTTTCCTTGCTCTTTTTTGACTTTGCCATGTCAAGATGTACCCACAACACAAAAGAATAAAATCACTCTTCAGAACTCATTGATGCATGATACAGACAAGCAATACTTTGATGTAAGACAACCGTATGAGGATGGAATATGTAAGAAAAACAGGACGGCATGACATATTCACAGCTACGATGTGCAAACTAAGCAGAATGATTTTCAAGAAAATGGAAGTAATGCAAGCTAGACACCATATGAAAGATGCAACCAATATTACTCTGCCAAGTTAAAAGTGTCTTGTCATAAGTGGCAATTCGAAAAATTAGAAGCAGTACAACGTAGAAATCAATGCAAGATGCAACCACTATCAAACTGCCATGTTAAAAGCGTCCAATCATGAGTGACTGATGCGGGATACACAACAGCAGTACTTTGATGTAAGAACATGGTATGATAGATAGATGCAGTGTATTCTAGACACAGAAAGCCATGTCATCTGCACATGTATAACGTATAAACTCAGCAGGTGCAATTTAATCATGTAGAGCTCATCATGTAGACTTGGGACTTCAACTTCATTAGCAGTAGCTGTGGCAAATCTAGAGAGTCTCTGTTTGCGTCGGTGCAGAGGACCACCAACATCCCCTAACTTACTCTTTTCCTTCATATTTTCTGATATTGCCTTATGAAGTCAAAACCACAAGATGAATAAAATTAGCTCTGCATAACTGGTTGATGCATGATACAGACGAACACTACTTTGATACAAGGCAAGCGCAGGATAGGAGGATGGAATATATACAAAAAAGACAGTGTTTCATATTCACACGTACGATAGGAGGATGGAATATGTATGAAAAAGCAGTAAGCGGAAGGCATTTCAACAAAATTAGAAGAAATGAAAGCTAGGCACCATATGAACATGCAACCAATATCACTCTATCAGGTAAAAAGTGTCTCGTCGTAAGTGCCACTTCAAGAAATTAGAAGCAGTACAAGCTAGAGACAATGCAAGATGCAACCTACATCACAGTCCCAAGTTAAATCTGTCTTATGGGTAAGTGATCGTTGCAGGTATAAGTTGTAAGCTACGCAGATGCAATTCAACATAATCAGAAGCAATACACACTAGACATCATACGGAAAACGCAACCACATATAACAGTTTCAAGTAAGAGCAAACACCTGTGATGGTGGAGTAGGGGAGATGTGCTCATCATGTACACGTATGTTCTAGAAACAGGAACACGTGTCATATTCACAGGCATTATGTGTAAAGTAAGCAGATGCAATTCAAGTTAGAAGCAATACAAGCTAGACATCATACGCAACATGCAACCACATATAATAGTGTCAAGTTAGAGCAAGCACCTGTGATGGTGGAGTAGGGGAGATGTGCTCATCATCTACACAGCTATGTTGACTGTCCAGCCTTGTGTTGTCTTGCGAACTTGTTGGGAGGATGGCGGAGTAGAATCTGTAGAGACCCCCTGTTTGAGTTGCTCCGAAGGACCACCATCATCCACTGCCGGACTAATTTCCTTCAGCTGTAATGATTTTGCATTGTGAAGTCAAACCGATAAGAAAAAGGAATAAAATTCACTCTTCAGAACTCATTCATGCATGATACTGACGAACACTACTCGGATGAAAGGCACACACATGATGCGAGGATGGAATATGTATGAAAAACAGGATGGTGTGACATATTCACACCTATGATGTGGTAACTAAGCAGAAGGCATTTCAACAAATTAGAAGCACTGCAAGCTAGACACCATATGAAAGATGCAACCAATATCACTCTGCCAAGTTCAAACTGTATGGCGTTTCAACAAATTAGAAGCAGTACATGCTAGAAATCATATGCAAGACACAACCAATATCATAGTGGCGACTTAAAGGTGCCTTATCATAAGTGACTGATGCGGGATATGCAAGAATAGTAGTCTGATGTAGAAACAGGAACACATGTCATATTCACAGGCATTATGTGTAAAGTAAGCAGATGCAATTCAACAAAGTTAGCAGCAATACAAGCTAGACATCATACACAACATGCAACCACATATAACAGTGCCAAGTTAGAGCAAGCACCTGTGATGGTGGAGTAGGGGAGATGTGCTCATCATCTACACAGCTACGTTTACAGTCTAGCCTTGCGTTGTCTTGCGATTCTTGTTGGGAGGATGGCGGAGTAGAATCTGTAGAGAACCTCCGTTTCAGTTGCTCGGAAGGACCACAATCATCCAATGCCTTGATAATTTCCTTCAGCTTTATTGATTTTGCATTGTGAGGTCATACCGACAAGAAAAAGGAATATCATTTGCTCTTCAGAACTCATTCATGCATGATACTGACGAACACTACTCTGATGAAAGGCAAAGTCATGATACGAGGATGGAATATGTATGAAAAAATGGACGACTTGACATATTCACACCTATGATGTGGTAATTAAGCAGAAGGCACTGCAACAAATTAGAAACACTGCAAGACACCATATGGAAGGTGCAATCAATATCACTCTGCCAAGTTAAAACTGTCTCGTCATAGGTGGCGTTCATCAAACTAGAAGCAATACATGCTAGAAATCATATTCAAGACGCAAACCAATATCACACTGCCAACTTAAAGGTGTCCCATCATAAGTGACTGATGCAGGATACACAAGAAGAGTAGTTTCATGTCAGAACATGGTGTGATAGACAGATATAGTATGTACCAAAAACAAGAAAGCGTGTCATCTTCACATGTATCATGTGTAAGCTAAGCAGATGCAGTTTACACAAGTTAGGAGCAATACGAGCTAGACACCATATGCAACATGCAACCAGATATCACACTGCCAAGTTAGAGCAAGCACCTTGGATGGTGGAGTAGGGGAGCGGAGACTTGGACCTTGTAATGCACTATCAGTACAAGGAGAATCGGTACAGATGCTCCGTTTACGTTACTGCAGAGGACCACCATCATCGCCTTCCTTACACTTTTCCTTCCTCTTTCTTGATTTTGCCTTGTCAATTCAAACCCAGAAGAAAAAGGAATAAAATTTGCTCTTCAGAACTCATTGATGCATGATACTGATGAACACTACTTTCATGTAAGGCAGCCGCATGATAGGAGGATGGAATATGTATGAAAAACAGGACGGCGTGACATATTGACATGTATGATGTATAAAGTGTAAACTAAACACAAGGTGCTTGAACTTGTTAGAATCGATGCAAGCTAGAAACCATATGAAAGATGAAACCAATATCACTCTGCCAAATTAAAAGGGTGCCCTAACAAATGTATTTGACCAAATTAGAAGCAATACATGGTGACAGGCTAGAAATAATATGCAATATGGAACGAATAAAGGTGACTCATCGTAAGTGATTGATGCAGAATACAGAAGAGAGGTAGTTTCATGTAAGAACAAGGTTAACACATAGATGTAGTGTGTACCAAAAATAGGAAGGCATGTCATATTCACAGGTATAGTGTGTAAACTAAGCAGATGCAAATTACCCTAATTAGAAGCATTACAAGCTAGACACCGTATGCAACATGCAACCACATATCACACTATGAAGTTAGAGCAAGCACCTGTGATGGTGGTGTAGGGGAAGTGCGGTCTTCAGGTACAGAGCTACGTTCAATATCTTCATTTAGGCTTGTTGTTTCTTGAGAATCATGTGGAGAGGATGAAATTGCATTCTTTATAAGAGTATTGCATCTCATATTAACCCACGCGCGTGACTGTCTCATCATAAGCGGTAGACGGAGGATACACGAGAATAGTAGTTTGATGTAAGAACATGGTATGATAGGCAGATGTAGTATGTACCGAAAACAGGAAGGCGTGTCATATTCACATGTATAATGTGTAAGCTAAGGAGATGCAATTTAACAAATTAGGAGCATTGATGAGGGATACACAAGAAAAGTAGTTTGATGTAAGAACATGGTTAATAGAAAGACGTAGTATGTACCAAAAACAGGAAGGCATGTCATATTCACAGGTATAATGTGTTAACTAAGCAGATGCAATTTACCCTAATTAGAAGCATTACAAGGTAGACACCATATGCAACATGCAACCACATATCACACTGCCAAGTAAGAGCAAGCACCTCAGATGGTGGTGTGGGGGAATTGCGGTGATCAACTAGAGACCTATGTTGACTATCTTCATTTAGCCTTGTTGTTTCTTGAGAATCATGTGGGGAGGATGACACTGCACTCTTTAAACGAGTAGGGCGTCTCACAGTAACCCACTCGGGTGACTGTCTCATCCTAAGTGATTGACGAGGGATACAAAAGAGCATTAGTTTGATGTACAAACATGGTTAATAGACATGTGTAGTATGTATCAAAAATAGGAAGGCATGTCATTATCAAAGGTATAATGTGTAAAGTAAGCAGATGCAATTTAACCAAATTGGAAGCAATACAAGCTAGACACCATATGCAACATGCAACCACATTTGACAGCACGAAGTTAAAGCAAGCACCTGGGATGGTTGTGTGTGGCAATTGAGATCATCAACTGCAGAGCTACGTTTACTGTCTCCAACTGCTGACACTGCACCCATTAGAGCGCTGAAACGCTTAGTGCTTATCTTCGAATTACACTGGAGCGACTTCTGTCTTTTATTTTCTGCATTCATCAACACTGCGTCAGAGTCTGAAATACCCATGCATAAAAAAACAATAGTGTGAGTATGGGTGAAGTGTGTGCACAATTAGTACAGTGTAAAGGTAGCAGATAGCAGGCCGGTGAGAAATAAATGACGGGAGACATATGATAGCTCTACAACATGCATGGCACACTACATTACTACATGATTCTATGAAAATAACAGTCGACTGAAAGGAAATAGGTCAGTCCATTTTTTCTGCACCGTCCGATGTACAAAGAACGGGCAGATCGCCTTCATCTACCTCTAGCCAGTCAGTGTTGACGATCTTCCTCGAAACGCCAGCGACCACCGGCCCAGTATTCCTCCCCTGCCTGTGCCCTCCCCTCGACCTCACCGCACTGCCGTGCTTGGCACCGCCCCCCGGCCATCCATTCATGCCCCGCCGACCTCCAGATCGGGCGCAAGCAGCTCCTGCGCCCCACACCCCTATGATAGACACTGATGCGCCGCTTCCCCGGGGAACAGGCGGACTAGGTGCTCCGCGCGCCTAAGCGGGTGCTGCTTCTTTTAATTGCGGTTCGACTGACCCTGAATTGAAATCCAGGCGGGCTACTGACCTCTAGCAAAGGTGAAATAGTAAAAGGGAGGAAACCTTGTGCATTTAGTATCACGAAAAGATGCAGTAAGAAGCGCTCAACTAGTTTCTTTCGTGGGATGAATATGGTGTGAGCGGAGACGTCAGATTTGCACGAATAAGGGAAGAGGAGTACCTCTTTCTGCTGGCAGTGCTGTGTCCTCCTTCTGTTTTTCCGACGATCTTCTTGTTGTTCGCCGGAAACACGAAGTTGTGGAGGACGGTGCAGCCTTGGACGAACCCATGGCCAAGTTGTTGAGTGTGGTGCGGTGGCCGTCTGTCGGCGGCGGGGAAGCAGATCCGAGGCGGCGAACGACGGCGTAGCGGGAACAGCTCCGGTGCGGTGGACGGTTGTGACAGTGGAGCCGCAGCAGTGAGGCGCAGGACGGCGTGGTCGGAGTGGTTCTGGTACGGTGCACGTCGGCGTCGGCGTCATGGAGGCAGCTCTTCCTCAGCTTCAGCTACTAAGTCCTTGAGGGCGTTGCGGTTGCGGTTCCGTTGGACGACGACGTCGGGGTACCGGCTCCGGCGTGATGGAGGAGGGCGGCGGTGGATTGGCCGCTATGGGGTGGAGGACGGAGGAGGCTGGGGTTTCGCGGCTGGTGGAGAGGGCATTTTCGCGCCCATGGAGTATGAATGGGGAAACGGAGGGAGGCGGGGAACTAAGGGGGAACAATGTTTCGGTTTGAGACGCGCTTGTTTGAAATTTGGGGAAAGTTACAAACTTTGCCCCCATCTAAAATTTCGGACATATTGTGGATTGGGGGTAGGACAGTCATGTCAAGTGTCCCAAATGTGGGCGGGATAGATTTCGGCCGAGCGCATGGGTAGGCGCCCACGGCGTATGAATGCTTCTCGGAGGCGGTTGAGACTGGCATCTTGGTGAAGTTACAAACCTACCCCGGTTTAGACCTTTGGTCATCGGGCCGATAGGCTACACAGGCCAGAGTCAGGACAGTAATTTCCTACCACCAAAACATTAGTCTCGCGCGGTTTCAGGTGACCAGAGGCCTATTTGGCGCTTCGTTCAATATTTGGGAGCAGAAGCATTAACGTTTTCGGTTCTCTTGAATTGAACTTTCAGGATTTGTCAAACTTCACAAATCTTTACTCTTGAAAATCCTAAAGCTACGATTATTTTGGAATGGAGGGGGTACATTTGAATATACATTGTACATGAGTATATATTAAAAAATATGCAACTTACCTCAGTTCATGCATGGTTCCAGATATAATCTCCTTGGTTGCAAAAAAAAGTTAGATATGCGTATGAATATATATAGCATGTTCAAACTCACAACAAAGATTGATGCCCCCTTTTACATCTGATTTACAAATGCCATTATCTCAGGTTCAAATAGATGAATGCACTTCCTATGAATTTGGATCTTCAAAACCCCCTTTATGTTGAATTCGACATGTATTCTATTTCGTAGCTAGCAATTTGGAATGTATCCATGCAAGTGACAAATGTATAAAGTGCTTCACACTAACAACATGGAGTGCACTAATTAATGTTTATATATGAATTGCAAAAGCATCCATTGCCTGTATTTCAAACCGCTCTCACTCTATGGATCGATAATATGAAATAAACACATGCACATGCTAGAATTCAATAGAGTATGGGTGTCTGATAGACCGATTTTCGTCCATACGCAATTTGCAAAATTCATGATCTCATCCAAAAATAATAATGCCATTTATATTTTAATTTAATGCGTAGAACCGCCTTTTACACGTAGATGCACTATGCCTCGCCCCGTTCTCACAAACGCGTTATATATCTATCTATCTAACGCATAAGTGCACACACTTTATATGCATCGGCATTTCTCTTTCACACATGCTCACAATCTCTCTCAGGGTGTCGGGGTGTCTCACACACATGCTCTCTCTGTTTCTCTCTCTCTCTTTCTGACTACTATGTACCACTCTTTCCACTAATCTCAATTGGAAAACACTATTTCTCTCACATGCATATATACACATGCACGGTCTCTACTAGCCCTCTATACGCACATATATGTGCCTACATGTCTCCCGCACGCACATTATCTTTAGGCCTCTCTCGCACACATTGCCCCCCCCCCGACACACCTCTCTCTTAGTAGTTGGCAGATATGATTTCATCATATCATTCGGTAGGATATCCCTGGCTGTTAGGCTGGATGGTAATACGAGGCAAAGTTTTACCCTAGTTCGGATCGGACCCTTGCAGTTGAAGAAAGAGCCTACTCCTGGTACTGTATATTAGTGATAGGGGTGTGTACAAAGTGCACGTGAATACCAGGCATTGTGCGTGTGTGTATACTATCGACGAACTAGCCCCCAAGCTTGTATAACATACTAAGGGCCTAGGGTTACAAATCATATATAGTCGGCTTATCACCAGTGGGGATAGAGTCCTCCGCGAGTCTGGTAGCTTCTTGTTGTACACCGAGTCCTCCACATGGGTCTTCGTATAACACGTCTCGGTCCAACCTATATGTGGCGCAGGATGGAACCGACCCATGATCTTCATGTTGACCCACCACAACTAGAAATGATGTGCCCACCACCCCACACACGCAATCGGCCACTAAGAAAATAAGCATATACAATAGTACAACGGTATCTAGCTCACGATACGTCTCAATATTTTGTTGATGACACTGACGAACTTTGCATTTGATGCATGCTCCATATTTTGTTGACGACACTTACGGTCATTGTATTTGGAGCGAAAGCACGATATGGTCAGTGGACTTCAGAATAAGCTCATCACGGTCACCACATACATTTTGTCGTGCTAACCAACATGTGGTTGGATGGTTAGAGGATAGTGGTTTCTCGAGCCCACCAAGGTTAAAGTCCCGGTGCTCGCATTTATCTTGTGTTAATTTCAGTATTTTCCGGCGATGTACGTTCAGTGGGAGGAGACGTTCCACTCGACTACGAGGCACCTATGGTGACTTCGTAAAATCTTAAGATCATATATGCTGGCCCACTCTCTCGAAGGTGCTCATAGGGGTAGGGTCCGCGTGTGTGCGCTTATAGCGGTGAGTGCTTGCGCGTATATATGAGCCCTTGCGTCTGTACCGTGTTAAACAAATACATATCATGATTATACAATCACTGGCTCACCCGTACAACTCCGTATTTTGTTGATGACACAATCAATTGACTAGTCAAACGTTTCACGCGGCGCAACTAGTGTTGCACCATCGGGGCGCGTAACCGTGGGGCCCACCTGTCAGCCCGTATATGAAAGAAAGAAATGGTAGTTTGAGTCTGTACTGTGTTAATAAAATAGGAGTACATTTTAGGGTGATCACACGGTCACTGGCTCACCATACAGCTCGGTAATTTGTTGATAACACGATCAATTGACCAGTCAAACTGTCCACATTCAGCAGTGCACATTACCATAGGGCCCACCCGTCAGCGCGTATATGAAGGACAGAAATGGTAATAAATTAGTGGTCAGTGGGTTTTCGAAGTCGTGAGACCTCTGGTTGGTAGTCACCGGCGGTTGGGGCGTTCATTGG